>NC_056749.1:699505872-699858372 GCF_019279795.1 Protopterus annectens
CTTGCTGTCCCTTCCACTACATGTGTTATTCTATTTCTTAATCTACCCCCAAACCAACCCCTGCTTTCCTCAAGTTATTTGCTTCCACCACATAGAGCAAAGGCTCCCCATGTGCTCCTGTATACTGAAACTTACAGTTCTGCACTCATTGTTGCTTCGGCCTACTCAATGACCATTCAGGAACTACAGTTCAGTGACCATTCAGTTCAGAGGTTCATAGGTGATTACTAGGCAAGTGATCCCAGGAGGCCTTTTTAAGCCTAGCCATGCTTCCCAATGTGAGAATTAAACCCTTTGAAATCTGTATATCTTAGCCATTATACCCACCATTAAAACTGGCTTCCAATATGCGATGATAACACATTTGTCGTGGTATTTTTGCTTAACAGTATTCACAAAACTGCAGTTCTTGCTACCATTTTTCAGGACATTCCATTCTGACAAACTCAGGTATTCCTTTCTGCCTGCAACCGAATCAAATGAACTTGGCTTGTTGAGCACATTTTCTACAGCATGAATTATGGTTCTCTTTTTTTTATTCTTTTTATCTTTACTGCTTACCAGCTATCAGGCCTTCCATGATGTAATCATCTCCGTTGTTTGCCTTATGGTGAAGCCATTCATGGGATGCCAACATCTAATGAGCTTTCATAGTTTTCTGTATATGCCCTAGTGCTGTCTCATCAATAGCTGATATGTAATTCACTTACATGAGGGCCTGCTGTGCTCCTTTCTTCCCATACATTCTCCCATGCATACATCCTTCAGAGGATTATCATTCAGTCACAGCTTGGTAAAGCCAAGAGCATATCTTTAGCCCTTGTACTGTATGCTGTACTCTGCTGTCCAGGTACCATTTCATTTGACCGGACCACCATCTTCATTCCTAGATGGCTGAGCAGGTGTTGGCCATATATTTGCTTGTTACACTGGGATAGCATAACAAATAACATTTGCACTGTGATACTTGTGCTTCTTGTTGGCATCATCAGTGAAAACTAAATTAACAGAAAACATGTTTTGTTAATAAATGGCATGTCTGCTTTGTCTTTCTTGTTTATTTGTCTTGTTTGAAGTATAATCTGTAACTTCAGGAAAACATCTGCAGAAGATTCTTCAACTGTGTCACTAGTTTTTCCTGATTCAAGATAGATTTCTATAAAACCGACAACATATATAGTGTCATTATCTGGCAGGATACTAGCATCAGTATGTCTTGCACATATTTACACTCTCAGGTCATGTAACTGTCAGTCTGAAGCTTTAGCATTTGAGCATCTATCCTTTAAAGCACCAAAATTAATATTGCAAAATTCATAGTATATCTCCTTTCATTTTTGCAGATGTGATGACATAGATGATGGTGTCATAATCGTTGTAAAATAACAAGTATAATCCAGAAGCAAAGAAAACATCTCAGGACTAGAAATGTCTCATACAATAAGTATACTGTAGGTACTAAACTAGTATTAGAGGAACGTACTGTATAGAGATCATGATACCCTCATGTTTAACCTGAGCATAAAGTCAAATTCTTATCATAAACAAGCCATCCTTCCTAGACTTCACTAATTGAACTTATGGTGCATTAAGTAGCATATTTACATAAATTTATTGAGGTACCATCCTGAATGACCCCCATCCAGCCTGCTTAGGATAATGTCGATGAGTTTGTGATGGTATTAACTCCTGCTTTCATGAACATGACCCAGTAAGACATAACTGTACAGGTAAATTCAACAAATAACCTTTGACGGAATCGATTAATAATTAGATTAATAAGACAGACAGTAGGAAAAAAGAAATACCGCTTAGCTGTCAAAAATTATCCTTGTCATAAAGACAAGTCTAGACAAAAGCAAGTATGGAGGCTATTATTTTCCAGAGCAAGCTAGGAACTCAGTTTGATCACAGATGGTTGAAGTAGTCGTATTTAATTTCATCAGAAAACTAGTATGGAAAAACTCTGAATGCAACATATTATCAATAAATAATAAAGTAAAATACAAAAAAATAAGTCGCAGTGGTACAGCGGTAGCATTGTTGCCTCACAGCAAGAGGTTCTCCTGTTCGATTCACGGCTGGAGTGCCTTCTGTGTGGAGTCTGCATGTTCTCCCCACGGTTGAGTGGCCTCCAAAAGACATGCGTGAATGGGTGTGCCTTTGCTGAATGTTGGGCATTGGGCTGGCAACTCGGCACCATAAAAAATCTACTGCCAATCATTAGCGGACCGGAGTTCCGCTGTGGCGACCCCTAACCAGGAAAAGCTGAAAAGACCAACAACAACAACAACAAAAAAATATCAACATAGCGTTATGTCATTTAAACTTCTCAAAGTTTAGTAGGTCGAAACCTTTGCAGTCAAACCCAAGAATATGGAGTGATGCCAGGTCTAGACCCTACATATGCCTCTCCAGTCCCAGCACCACCTTGGGTGAACAATTCATGAGGTTCCATAATCTTATCACAAACCGGCAGAGCTCACTCCTTGCACAGTGTACCTCATGTAATTCAAATAAGTATGAGGCCTAGAGGTCTTTATCTCAGAAGAAGACAAGAATAATGAGTCTTTCCTTCCTTCCTTCCTTCCTTCCTTCCTTCCTTCCTTCCTTCCTTCATTACTTCCTTCTTGCCCTCCATAATGCTCTTCCTAGTGATCTCTCCTTTAAATACCTTATGAAGTCCTCCATGGGCTGGGCTTTACCTTACACCAAGACATACCTTAATTAGTACTTAAATAGGAAGAATGAGGAGCCTTGGACCATCCCATCCATGGAAACTGGCATTAAGCATACTGTTTTTGCATCCTGGAATGATCTGATTCTGCTCTCAAGAATATACAAGCCCTCTTCAGAATGGACTAATATCCTTATTATAGTAATAATTATTAATAACATACTTCTGTGTGGAGTCTGTATGTCCTCCCCGCTGGTCGAGTGGCGTTCCGAAAGACATGCGTGAATGGGCGTGCCTTCATTGAAGGTTGGGCATCGAGCTGGCAACTCAGCACTGTGAAAATCTACTGCCACTTATTAGCGGGCCAGAGTTCTGCTGTGGTGACCCCTAACAAGGAAAAGCCGAAAGACAACAACAACAACTAATAATTCATTAATTATTAATAATTACTAGTGACTCTGTGGCAGATTTCTAAAAGATCTATTTCATGTAGCATATGTCCCAAAAGTAACTGCAGCTTTCCATCTTGCTACCTGATAAGGATTTCTAGGGTTTAGAAATGGTGGACAAGAGGGCATTCTCCTCTGCCATGGAGGGACCTAAATTGTTAAATTATATGCCTTAGTTGTGAAGATTCCTGTCCTTGGTAGTACACAAGTCACGGGAAAGCGAAGCAGGCTGGCCTGATTCTTGGATCATGGAAGAACTGGTTAAAATCTGTGACACAGCTTCAGCAGTGGACATCAAGTAACCTACTATCATTTTAATTTTGCTTAAGCTATGACTAGGATAGTAAGGTCCAACATCTGACCACATAAGATGGCATGGTTGTGGCTTTTCTCTTTCAAGGATGAGTCCAGGCAGACTATTACTGATATTGTTCATAACATGTTTTGTGCTGCCAGACCTGTATAAATCAGACCCCCTCACCCGTTCACACTCATGGAGACACTCAGCCATTCACCTAAACACACACACACACACACACACACACACACACACACACACACACACACACACACACACACACACACACACACACACCTTTACTGTACCTATCCCCTAACTAACCCCTTGAAACCACCCAGGCACACACACACTCACACATACCCAAGAGAAATAAAACACACATACCTCTGCAGACAAACACACACACACACACACACACACACACACACACACACTCACTCACACCCCCCACCACCACAACCTCCATTGCAGACATTTATCAGATGTTACCTTTTACATGGTTTTCTCCATTGATTTCCATTCAAGACTGCACTTTTTGGCTATGATCGTTATAGCCATCCATGCAAATTTCCCACAGGCATTTCTAAGGAAAGGCATATGGCTAATAAGCAGAGGCTGCTCCCTCCGAAGGCCTCATTAGCATATAACATACCCATGGAGGTGGCCCACTGCAGTCATCCTACAGATTATATATGATAACTGAGCTGGACCCTTCAATGAAATAGAAGGGGCCAACATCAATGGTAGCAGCCAGTGTTATGGCTTACCTCTAAAATGATGGTGAGACTTTCTGAATCCTGTCCCTATTGTATGAGTTTCTATAGCAAGTAAGTAAATAAATGCACAACACACACAGATATGTATATCATTACTGTTAATAATTCTCCAGTATTTCAGGAAGTGAAACTTCAGAAACTCAAGATCTCTTTGCTCTCCACACCTCAGTCACCATTCATATATGAAAAGGGTGTTTATAGGAGTTCATTACATGTAAATTTACAACGAAAGGACTGGAAACATAATTGGGATTAGTGCAAGTCAAATGGATATTACAGTCTTCCTTTAAGACTTTTTTCATTTGTACTGTATTCCATATTATTGTGTACTTACAATCACTAATCCAACCAAGCAGAGAATCTTGGAACATAAAAATATTTTTAAATGATACCTCCCCCACCAAAAAAAAGAAATTATATCAGAGCCCATTTTTGTGCATGATAAACCAACAGAAGGTTTTCTTTCCTAAGTGCAAGAATAAACTGAAAACCTTACAGTATGTGGTGACAATAAAATATATTACTTAAGAAATAAGAGAAGATGCTAAAATTGAAAACATATGTGCCTTGTGGGTAAAGAACGAGACTGATTTCATACCCTGTTTACAGCTATGAGAAAGCAATTAACTAAGAACTGACTGCACCTGAAACATAATGTAATTCAAGTAATTTGTCCTCTACATAATCTAGTTTTGAAAACTTTGTAAATGCGCAACTTCCTTGGAAAATGCTATGCTGTTGTGGTAATGGTGGTTTTGATCCTCTGCCTGAATTAAATTGTTTTGCAATAGGCTAGAAATGGAGGATAATTCATCAGTTCAATGCCATATGTTATAACAAATGCTATCAAACTGTAGTTTTGGGGAATTGCAGACTGAGAGTTGCTTGAAGCCTGTGCCAAAAAAGTTTGATTTTTATTATTATGTACTATGTCAGCTAAAATATATGGGCACCTCAAATGTTCAAAGCTATGTGTCTACCAGGTGGAAGTTATCAATAACGCAATCATACTATTGTATAACTTTCTACATTTAAACAGTGCTTGCTCTCTAATGCATCTTTTCCACAATTCATTGCATTGGCTGCTAGCTTACAAAACATGCATTTCAATTATTCTGTTTTGCCTAAGTACGCACACTATAGAGTTGCATGTTTTCGAATAATGTGATTAAAGTTATGTAGTGTGCTAGCAAAGTATGTGAAAATGTATTCAAGTCTGTGTCATGAGTATTACTAGTAACTCTGGCTTAACTCCAGCAAACTCTCAGTTAACAGGCACCCATGGGGATTGGTAGATGCCGGATAACTGTAGTTTCTGGTTCCTTGAGAGTTACTATTAAATACAGGCCGGATTAATACTGTACCCTATACTATTTGTTTGGTTTGACTTGTTTTTGTGTTGGGGAGAGAGGGAATTTATTCATATCTTCCTTTTTAAAACTCTAAAACTCTAAAAATGTAAGGTATGTTTCTGTGGCGGGGGGGGGGGCAGAAAGTGCAACACATGAAAATTGTAATGTATTTCTTTGATTTTTTTTTTGGTTGTTTGACATTTCTGGTTGTTTGAATTCTGGTTAACTGAGTGTTTACTGTATTAATCTGCATTTATCCCCATGCACAGTAGCAGCACACAATTCATTAACTAATGCTCATGGACAGTCTGGACTCCATCTTCCAAGTGCTTCTTTCTAGTCAACATAAAGTAATGTACAGCCTGAATTAGACACACACACACACACACACTCTCTCACACACACACACACACACACACACACACACACACACACACACACACACACACACACACACACACACACACACACACACACACACACACACACACACACACACACACACTCTCACACACACACACACACACACACACACACACACACACACACACACACACACATGCACACACGCACGCACACACACACACACACACACACACACACACACACACACACACACACACACACACACACACACACACACACACACACACACACACACACACACACACACACACACACACACACACACTCTCTCACACACACACACGACTCCACAAGTTTCTTATGCACTACTCTGGAAACATGGACACAATAAATAAACCCTTAACTTTCTAAAGTGCCTGAGACTAATTTGTGAGATCACTGTAATAAATACTTCATGGTTAACCACTTTCATAACCATAATCACTGGAAGACATTTCTGGTCTCTTGTATGGCAGTTATAACATGTTAATTTCCTTGAGACATATATACTCGATATACTTCTGGTCTGGGAGGTTTTTTTTTTCCTTGCATTAAGCAATCTATACCAAAAGCACAAAAATGCAATTTTTTCAAAATATAGCTAGCCATCATTTCAAACAAGTCAGGACGATTGTAAGAATAAACAATCTGCTGTATTTTCTATTTAAAAATACATGTTTTGAATCAGAACTTTAAACTAAACTGTGGTACTGATGAAATATATGGTAGAAAGGTAAGTGCATCCTCTTAGTCTTAAGGTTAAGAAAGCAAACGGTATTTATTCAGAGTGTTGCTGTATTTCACATATAACCCTCTACCTCTTCCATCTAATATTATTGCTTCATAATAGCAGCTCACTGCAAAGGTCATAAGGCCTATTGCTGGGCTGTCAGCTGACAACTAGACCTTGGAATAATAGCCTTATCTATCAGTGTTGTATATTATAAAAGGGCAGTCTGAAATTCTGTTCTCAAACCTACTACTCATTCTGTAAGACACTAGATATAGACCAGGCAAGGTTTATGAAGCCCAAAAAACATTCTGCAGAAGGGCAGGACAGAGATAATTTATTAAACTGAATTTTAAACAAGTGGAAGGAGACAGTTTCTTATGCTTACCACACAACTGATTGAAATGTATTTAATTCTGTATTATTTAAAATGATTTAATATGCAGAGTAGTAGAAAGTGAGATGGGAGATAAGTAGTTTGGAATCTGATCAGGATAAAGGGGAACAGATGCAATGTTTGCAGTCAGACACATAATGAAGAAGGATCTGGAATGAGAAAGAAGTCCAACTGGGCATTCCTAGACTTGAGAAAGCACATAGCAAGATGCCAGTAAAGCTAATCTGGCCAGTCCTGCAATGGTTCAAAGTTACAGAAACATGGTAGAATTAGTGCAGGCTGTGTACAAGGACCCAATAACACAAATATGAAAAGTGTTCTAACTCACAGAGAGGTTTCTAATGTGAGTGGGTATACAGTGGAGTTCATCTCTGAGCCCACTTCTGTTCATAGTGGTGTTGGACTACATCAGCAAACAGGTCAGAAGGGAGATCAACAAAGCTTCTGTATGTCGATTATGTGGCATTGCAGGCAGACACTGAACAAGAACTTTAGGAAATGATAGGGGATTGGAATGTTAAACTGAAGGTACAAGGGATGAAACTGAGTACAGACAACACAGTTGTCATGGTAGCAAACTAGGAAAATCAGAAGAAGCTTAAAATTTGTGATAGAAGGAAAAACAGTGGAACCGGTTAACAGCTTCAGGTATCTAAGAAGTGTAGTCAAGGACAAGGGAAGTCTGATTGAGAACATTAAAGTATGAATCAGAGGTGCTACAGCCAAGTCACACAAACTATTAGGGGTAATACATGACAGAAAAATGACAAAGACGTTGAAGAGTAAGGTGCACAAAACAGGGTTGTGACCGTTGCTGTTGTATGGCACAGAAACCTGGACAGTCAATGCAGAGCAGCTGAAGAAACTTGAGGTGATAGAGCTGAAGAGTCTGAGATGGGGAGTAAGTTACACACTGTTCAACAGACAAATCAATGAAGATATCAGAGGGGAAGCCAAAGTAGTACTAGTTGTAGAGAAGGGTAAGAACAAATTATGGTGGTGTAGTCATGTTTGCATGAAAGCAGAAGATGCTTTGCCAAAACAAATTTCAGAAAGACAGAAAGAAGGTAAGAAGAGACAAGGGCCCCCAGCCAACAGATGGATGGATTGCATGAGACAAGATCTGAGATGCGCAGGCAAGACTGTTGAAGAAGGTAGAAGAATGATTTTGAATCAGGAGAGGGTAGAGTCAGTTGGTTTGACAACCTGATTTTTTGTAAAATGGGAAAAGGAGGTTGATGATGATGATTTAAAATGATTTAGTTAATATCATATTTTGATATCCATCTAAGCATAGTTTCTTAGGCACAGGCTCAGCTCTGCTGTTTAAGTGAACAGTTTTGGTCAAATCATCTTTATACTGTCAGTAGTGTAGATCAAAGTGTGTGTTGTACTACTAAGCGCCATTTCAGTCCATGGGCATGTGCATATAAGTACTGAGCACGTGCAAGCAAGACTGCCATTTTGAGTGAGCAGCCGGAGTGAAAGCATGTATGTGCATAGCAGTCAGTTAGTTAGCTCATTTAAGTTTAATGTTCCACTCATCCATCATGATGTGTTTGTGTGTAAGCCTCATCGTCTTATTTGAATACACAAGACGAGCAATATGGTGTCAGAATGGGATTCGAAGTAAAACTTCTACAAGACCATGAGGAGTTCACCCACAGTTCAAGGAATATACAGAATCAACCAAAGCTCAAACTCACAAACAGGTCAGAAAGATAATCCCAGGTACTAAAAGTGATTTAAATGATTTTTTACTCAACGAATATAAAAAAGGAGCATTAAAACCATTTGAAAAGAGTTTCTAATTAAACAAAATGTTTGAAACTATGACATATTGATAAAACTACGAAATGCTTACAAAAATGCTTGAAATAACTTCCAAATTGCATAAAATGTATAAAAAAGGGAAAACGACCATATTTTTTCACTGTGTGCTTCTTTTTCATATTAACTAAGGCTATTTGAATATCCGAAGTGTGCAAAGTGTTCACAAGTGTGTGCACTATTACAGTGCAGTTATTTTGCAGAATACAGTAATTTCAAAGAAATTGTGCAGCTGAATATTTTTCAAGTACCTGGTGTGTGCATTTGATTATAATTGCAAAAGCATTTTATGGCATGGCAGAAGGTTTTCGCAGACCTGCTCCACTTGTATTTGATAATAATATTGCTGAAAACTGGAGAGTGTTTGAGCAAGAGTATCATATTTTCATACAGGCTGCTTTTTCAGATAATGCGCATACAAAGGCATTTATTCTGCTTAGTCTAGCTGGTTCAGAAGCCATTGAGAGGAAACATTCATTTGTGTATGCCCCAGCTGTGTATGCATGGGAGGTGACAACCACCATATTGTGGTACCAGCTGAAATGTGGGAATACCCTGAGTGCCTAAAACATAAATTTAGAGAAATATGTAACCCCCAAATGAATATTACAATAGAAAGGCACATATTTTATACAAGAGACCAAAAGCCTGGTGAAAATTTGCAGCATATATAACTGACTTGAGAAACAAGGCAAAATTGTGCAGGTTTGGTGATTTAAGAGATGAGTTGATAAAAGATAGGCTTGTATGTGACATTAAAGATGATGCAGTGAGAAAGATTTTGCTTCAGGACAGTGATTTAACTCTGAATAAGGCCATAGAGATTTGTCAGATATACGAGCTCACAGAAAAGCACACAAATATGCTTACACATGAGAAAAGCATGCTTGCAGTGCCTTCCAATGCTAATGCTGACAGTATGCAGCACAAGGTTAAAAGATACAGGCCTGATGGCAGGACCACACCCTGTGCCTCACTAGTAAAACCCATGGTCACTTCAGCAAAACCCAGAGCACACTCAGTAAAGCAGAGGGGTGAGTCAGCAAAACCTGTGACAGTCCTCATAGTCAACTGTCGTAATTCTGAAGGTAGCCATGAGACCAAACATGAAAAGTACTTAGCTTTTGGTCAGCAGTGCCACACATGTAAAAAGTAGAATTATTTCAAAAGGTTCTGTAAATCAAAAGGAGAACATTCTTTTATTAAAAGAGCACATTCAAAGAGTCAAGATGATCGATTAGAAAGCTGCGAACCTACTTTTTATGTTGATGGTGTGCCTGTGCTTGGTGAAACAGTCAGTGCAGTAGATCTGTGGGCAAAAAATGAAGTATGTTGTACTGTTCTTATTAATGGGAGACCTGTACAGCTCAAAGCTGATACTGGTTCAAAGTGCAATGTTATGTCAGCAGAAATGTTGGCCAAAGTAAAAGCTAGTGACAAGCTTGATCTGGCAAAGTTTGCAAATCTTATTGCTTATGGTGAAGAAGAAATTCAAACTGAAGGCTCAGTAGTGCTTTCATGTTATTCTGCTGGGAACAGCTATGACTTGCAATTTTATGTAGCCAAGAGACATGTGCAGTCATTGTTAGGTCTCAAAGACAATTTGAAAATGGGACCCCTTTCATTTAATGCAGAAGTCCATAATGTGAGCATGTGTAACAATGAAAATTTCGCACAAACTATTTTTTCTGACTATGCTGATCTTTTTGAAGACAAGTTGGGAAAACTCCAGTTGTTACTCCATGAAGTTAGACCATGAGGTAAGCCCAGTTATCAGATCAGCACATAAAGTTTCAGTAGCCATGCAAGGCAGAGTCAAAGTTGAGCTAGACAGAATGGTGCATCTAGGAGTAATTTGCCCAGTAGAAGAACCAACTGAATGGGTATCCCCCATGGTGGTAGCTCATAAGGAAAGCTCAGATGATATTAGAATATGTACTGATCCAAGAGATTTGAACAAAGCACTAAAACAACCTCATCATCCAATGCATGCAGTTGAGGAAGTTGCTGCTGTTATGCCAAAGGCCACTGTTTGTTCTGTCTTAGATGCAAAAAGTTCATTTTGGCAAATTTTGTTTGACCGAAAATCTTCATTACTAACCACTTTCAGTATACCACTTATTAGGTACAGATTTTTGAGAATGCCATTTGGGATAAATTCTGCCAGTGAAGTCTTTCAATGTGCGACTGAGCAAATTTTTTCTGGCTATCCATGTGCTGTTATAGCAGATGATATTCTTGTAGGAGGCGATGGTGAAGTCAAACATGACAGAAACCTCAGGAAAGTTCTGGAATGTGCTCATGAAGTGAATCTTAAGCTAAATCCTCAGAAATCCAAGTTCAGTCAAGTTACTTATGTGGGTCATTTGTTTACCATTTCAGGCTTACAACCAGATCCTTCCAAGCAAACTGCAATTCTTGAGATCCCAGCTCTAGACAATGTCACCTCCTTACAACACTTCATTGGCATGGTCAACAAATTTGGGCAAGTTTATTCCAGATTTGAGTGACCTTTCAGTGCTGCTAAGAGAGCTGACATGCAAAGATGTAACTTGGTCCTGGTTGGAACAACACCAAAGAGCATTTGATGTCCTGAAACAGAAAGTTGCCAGTATACCCACTTTAAGATATTATGATGTTCACAATCGTGTAACTCTTTCTTGTCATGCTTCACTGTTTGGTCTTGGTGCAATCATTCTTCAAGATGGCAGACCAGTAGCCTATGCATCCAGAATTCTGAACCAAAAAGAGATGCAGTATGTTCAAATAGAGTAGGAGCTCTTGGCAACTGTGTTTGCATGTTCGAAGTTCCATGATTATATTCATGGGCGACCTATTCAAATCGAGACTGACCAGCAACCTTTGGTTACTATTTTGAAAAAGCCAATGCACACAGCTCCTGTAAGATTGCAACGCATGATGTTGAAATTGCAAAAGTACAATATTCACTTGGTCTACACAAAAGGCAGTCTTCTCTGTCCTGCTGATAACTTTATCCAGATCGATCAGAAAAACTACTGAACAGCATGACAATGAGAAACCTGATTTTGAAGTCATGGATGTGAGAAATTTTTTTAACACATCTTGATGAGCTCAGAACTCACACAGCTTCAGATCTAATTCTCTAGAAGCTCAACCATTTTATCAGTTGATGATGGCTGTCAAACAATCTCGTTTACCACCAGATGTGCAGCAGTTATTTTCCTTGCAGAGGCAATATTTTGATGGAAGGTGATATCATCATGAAATGTCCAAAAGTAATTGTTCCAAAATCCTTGCAACAAGAGTGTATCAAAATCTTGCACCATGGCCAACCCGGAAATAATTCTACCAAAAGAAGGGTGAGAGGACTAGTATTTTGGTCTTCTATGTCAAAAGATATTAAGAAAGAACTTTCAGCTTGTTCTCTTTGTAATAGTACTAAACCGCATCAACAAAAAGAACCACTGCAGTTAAGCCAGATTCCTGAACTACCTTGGTCAACAGTAGCTACAGTTATTTTCAAATGGAATGGTCAACATTACTTGGTGTTAGTAGGCTCTTATTCAGATTGGTTTGAGATTGACATACTTCCTAATCTCATGTCCAGCACTGTCATTACGAAGTTGAAGAGACATTTTTCTGTCCATGGTAGTCGATACAAAGTCATTTCAGACAATGGTGCACAGTTTACAAGTCAGCAGTTTAAAAGATTTGCTGAAACGTGTTACTAGTAGTCCTGAATACCCACAATCGAATGCCCTGGCTGAACCTGCAGTTCAAAGTGCAAAACAGCTGTTGGAGAAGTCTAAACGTGGCAATACTGATGTTTTTCTTAATCTGCTTAATCTCAAAAGCATTCCTCGTAACAATTTACTGGGTTCCCCTGCCCAGAGATTAATGTCGAAACAAACCAGAACCACACTACCAATCAGAAAGAAATTGTTGACTCCGAGTGCTAAAAACAACAAAGCAGTAAAAGCTCAACTCCTAAAGAAATATTTGTCCCAAAAGTCTTACTATGATAAAACCAGCAAGACTGTGAATCCATTAAAAGAAGGAGAGATAGTGAGAATGCTGAAAGTGAAAGGATTTGACCAAACAGGACTTGTGAAACATTTTTGTGAGGAACCAGAACCAAGATCGTACATCACTGAGTCGCAAGGGATGAAATTCAGGTAAAATCAAAAATATTCTCTCCCACTTGAAGAGGCTGTTAAATATTTTAACTCTAAATTCTTAACAATCTTAGATAAACATGCACCCAAGCGGTCTATTAGAATGAAGTCTAAAACAGCCCCCTGGCTGTCAAAAGACACTAGGCGAATGATATTGCTTAGTAATAAATCTTGGGCTAAATGGAGAGCTACCAGATCTATCCCTGAGCAAGAAAACTTTTGAAAACTAAGAAATATTACAAAAAAAGCCATACTCACAGATAAAAAGAACTACTGTTGTAAACTCCAGCAAACTCACTATAACAATCCTCAAAAATTCTGGTCAGGGATTAATACACTCATTCACCCTGGCCACTCTAGCACACCAACTCCACAAGGAGCTGAAAATAATACTCCACAGGAAACTGCCAATGCCTTTAATTCCTTCTTTAGTGGCACCATACAAGCCCTAGCCCATCAACTTTCCACAGACAATTCTAGTCTCCCTTTCTCTTTACCTGGTACTCTTCCATCCTTCCAAACACAACCCATCTCTACTTCTTACATATAGAAAATCATCCAAAAGCTTAAACAATCTATTCCCTCTGCAGACCAATTACCCACTGAATATCTGCAAAAAGCAGCTAAATCTGTTGCCTACCCTATTTCCATCCTTATCAATAAAACTCTAACTGAGGGAATCATCCCAGACATCTGGAAAATTTCCCACATAATCCCCTTACATAAAGGTGGTAACTCTAATGATTTTTCCAATTACAGGCCCATAGCTCTCTTATCTCCCTTAGCAAAGGTTATGGAAAAATGTATTCACCATCAGCTAATGAACCACTTAACCAAACACAACATTTTAGCTAACTGCCAACATGGTTTTAGACCATTTCATAGTACCACTACAGCTCTCCTTTCCTTCACAAACTTTATCAACTGCAACTGTAATAACAATTGCCTCTCTTCAGCACTCTTTATTGACCTATCTAAGGCTTTTGACATGGTAAACCACCCCTTACTCATAAATACCCTTGAATCCCTCTCTCTAGACACCAAGGCTATCTGCTGGTTCAAATCCTACCTTAACATTAGGCAACAAGCAGTTCTCTGGGAAAACAAGCTATCTTCCCTCTTGCCCGTCTCCCTTGGGGTCCCTCAGGGCTCTATTCTAGGACCTCTTCGCTTCTCTCTGTCCATCAATGACCTCCACTCAGTAATCCCTCAAACTACATGCATACAATATGCAGATGATTCTACACTCATCTGTTCTGCCAACTCCACATCTGAACTACACTCCCAAACCCAAACAGTATTCAGCACTGTAGAGACTTGATTCATAAAACGTTGTCTCATTTTGAATGCCAAAAAAACCAAACTCTTAATCTTTACACCTTCCGCTAAGTCCTCCCCCATACACTTTACAATTAAATCCAACAATGATACTATTATAGCCCCAGACTCTACCACCAAACTGCTAGGTATCACAATTGATAACAACCTCACCTTTGATAACCATATTAATAACACCATTAAAACAGTTGGTAGAAAGATGTGCTCCTTATACAGAAAAAAACCCTTCTTAACCCCAGCATCCCTTACTACAATTGCCCACTCCCATTTAATCTCAACTCTTCTATATGCTTCACCCATATATACTAAGCTAAAAAAAAATAATCTGGTCAAACTTGCTAACTCCTATAATAATATAGCCAGATTCGCCACTGGAAACCCTTTTAGAACACACCATTGTCAGAACCTACGACAACTAGACTGGTTAGAATTAAACAACACTTTGATACTAAACCCAACTTACCATTGTTCATAAAATATTTTACCAACCTAACAACACCCCTATACTTTCCAACCTAATTACCCCCTATAGGAATCTCAACTCCTTACGTTCCTCTAGTAAACTTCTTGCTAGTACAAGCAAATCAAACAACCTAGCAGGCAACTTCCTGTTCTCCAATACCGCTGGAAAAACCTGGAATCTTCTGCCACCAGATCTAACTTCACAACTCTCCCTGCAAATCTTCAAGCAAAAACTCAAAAAACATCTTAAAACTCGCTGGTTATGTCCCTGTTGCAACCATGAATAATTATTCTGCTCGCTCTACTGCTATTCTCTGTACTACCTCCTTATACCAATCTTTACTATTTTAACTCTCTAGTAAATTAAACTATCTATGTTAGTAATGTAATCCCTCTGAGAAGTATTGTATCTTATCTCAGATATCATGACTGCACAGTGACTAGCTAATTCTGTATGTCTATAGGACATTATTGTTATTTTTTTTCTCCCCCCAGTAATACTCATTACTATGTATACATAATATCCTTGCTTTGTATAATTTGTACTTGTTATTTTTAAGTGTTATATTTTTTGTTTCTGTTATTACTGTAGCTTTTCTCCTTGGGCCTCCACTGAAAATGGAAATATATCCAGCTGGACTAGCCCGGTTAACAAATGTAAAATAAATAAATAAATAAATAAATAAATTTGCTACTGGTGTCTAAGCCAATGTTACAGTATCTTGCCTGTAATGAAGTCTCTAATTCTCAGAGTGATTTGTCCAATGTTCCTATTTCAGAGAACAGTCCATCATTTGATCCTGTTGCTGAAAGTATCCCTGAAAATCCTGAATAAGAACATTCCCCAGTGACTGTCCCTGTTGCTAAACCCAGTTCTAATTATTACATTATGTGGTCAGGTTGTATCTCAAGAACTAATCCCAAATACATGGCAACCTGGACTTGATTGTTATTGTTTGTATATATCTGTATAATTTGCATGTTTATCCAATTGTCATTTTCACTGCAGAACAGAATAGTCAGAGGGAGCATGTAGATCAGAGTGTGTGTTGTACCTTTAAGAGCCATTCCACTCTGTGGGCATGTCTATATATGTACTGAGCACGTGCAAGCAAGAGTGACATTTTGAGGGAGCAGCTGGAGTGAAAATATGTATGTGTGCAGCAGTCAGTCAGTTAGTTAGTTTCATTAAGTTTAATGTTCCATCCATCTTGATGTGTTTGTGTGTAATATACTACTTAAATGAACACCCAAGCCTCATTGTTTTATTTGAATACATAAGACAAGTGAGAAGTAGGATTACTGTTTATGCAAGACCATTCTACTGTATAACAGAACACATTTCGTCAAACTGCTTTTTTTACCATAATTTCCTAGCTATAGTGGGATCAATGTGTGAATGTTAATTTTTATGCAGAGCTTCTCCTTTCCCCACTGTTGTGTGTCCATGGAATTTATATACATAGGTATACAGTCTCACACACACACACATACATTCAGGTGGTGAAGGGCTTACTTTCTTTAAAACAGGTATTATAATTTTAGTGGATGTGTTTTCAGTGAAATGAGTTGTCAATCAGTTGTAACATATCATTTTTCAACAGACTATACATCAGAGAACTGTAGGAGTGTTTATCACTTTCATTGGACCTATACTTGGATCACTACTCCAGTATTTCCTCCATTTAATGGGTACGCCTGAGACTAAGCTTAGTCATATTAATCTTTCTCCTTAATTATTATGACACCTGATTATCAGTCTCAGGAAAACAGCAGTGTTACTTTCGGTGTTTGGGATTGCTCTTCTTCTAGTATTATAGCATAGTCATCAGCTTGGCCTTTGAAGGGCTCAGAGATTTGTGCCCCCCCCCTCTTGCTTTCCATCTGATTAAAGTACCATAGGTGAAGAGGTTTCTTGCCAGAGCCCTGTATCCCTTCTTAATAAATCAGGGTACACTCACTGCCAAGAGTTATGGTAACAAGCACTATGTGATGTTATTTCTTCAATGAATCAAGACAAATGAATCAAGTTTCATTTATCGACCATTTCAGCATATCTGCCCATGGATCCTCTCTTTCCCTGCAACCCCATGTGAAAATATTTTTAAAGGGGGTATTGTATAAGAAACCTCATAGTAAATAGGTGGCTACTCCTTACATCTTAATTTTGTGTTAGAAAATTAACTCTTTCATTACAGCTGTATTTAGGGGACACAAATGGATAAGGTTACTACCCATATCCATTTAAGTGTCCCCTTGGATACAGCAGCAATGAGGTAATCACAATTTATTGGACACTTTCTGTTCAGAACTGCAGATAAATAAATAATAACTCCTCACAACTTTTAGTTTGTTTCTAAGAACTTGCTTTCCATATCCACATATTCAAAGCAGTTTAATATGCAATTCAAGCAAACGTTTAACCTCATTCTGAAAGTGTTCAGAAGTACAGCATGCCTACACCTATACCTCAGACTTGTCATCATCTACATTTTGTGATCTTTCAGGTCAAAACACCAAATTACCCTGCTCGCAGATGTATATATCCAGTCATTTCGGCACTACAGATGTGTTTTAAACAAAACACCATAAATTACTGAGATTTAAAACAATGAACAACAGAAGAAAAACAAAGGGCTGTTATGAAATATGTTTCTCTCTCTCTCCAAGGCAAAAAAGTAAGGCTATAGTAATATAATATTATACTGGGTATTTCCCTGTAGATTTTTACCATGAGTAATTGTTATCATTTGTAATTGCAGCCTTATGGTTTTCATTGTGGGATTTCTGAACAGTTTCACTGTGTTCATTTACCAAGGATGACATCATCTCTCATTCTTGTGATTTATTACAGAAAGTAGTAAGTATCTTTCTTTAACATGTCTTGCTTCATTTAAAATTATATCAAGATAAGAACTGTAAATGCTAAACCAAATGCTTCTTTAAGAGTTCATAGAGTAGGCAAGACAGTGTTTCAGTACTGAATCCATTTTATATTTCATTCTGCATTCTTTATACTTAACATAATTTTTAATGATATTTGCAGAGATACACTATTGTTTCAAAGTTTACTCTAATTATCTGACAGAAGAATCTGGTTTATGATGTCAGGCAATGTCACCACAGAGACTAGTGAAATGCAATAACATATTTTTATGTACATAAAAGTGATCATTTATTTATTTTTTTAATCTGGTAATTGTATTGAAGTGATCATAGTAGGTAAAGTCTTGCGGTTAAACTTAATGGGAGGCTAAGGAAGGCAACTTCTTATTGCAGAAAAATTTAGGATAGGACAAAATTGTAAGTTTTGCACTTTGATGATGATTTTATGTTAGCAACATTTACAAAAATGTTAATTGCAGCTGTCTCAAATGCTCAGAATGCAGATTTAAGCATGCTTTGTCAATCATGTGCATCTACTGTACTAATTACATACAGCGAGTGTCATTTTACTGCGGGCAATACCAAAGTGAATATGTGCAATACTCATATATTAGTGCAGCATATACCTTCCATTTTATGTGATGTTAACATTGGTGGAATTACTACAGGCTATGTACAGGGAACCAATGACGCAAGTATAAACAGGGGTTTCCATTGCAAGTGTGTGTACATCAGGATTCAGGTCAGAGCCCACTGCTGTTCATACTGGTGATGAACTACATTAACAAACAGGTTGAACAGGACAGATTAACAAAACCACTTATAGAAACAATATGGCATTACAACCAGACTCTGAACAAGAACTTCAGCAAATGTTAGGAGAATGGAATGCAAAACTGAAACCATATGGAATGAAACTGAGTACAGATAAGACAGCTGTCATGATAGGCAACAGCGGAAATTAGACGAAGCTGAGAATTGACATAGAAGGGAAAAAGTGGATAAGGTTAATGGCTTCAAGTACTTGGGAGGGGTGGCTGAGAATAAGGGGAGTCTGAATGAGGAGATCAAAGCTACAATGAGAGAGGTTGCAGCCAACTGGCACAGGAGTAGTACACAGAAAGATGCCAAAGAAACTGTGAAGTAAGGTGTACAAAACAGTGGTGCAACCAGTACTACTGTATGGTACAGAAACATGAACAATGAAGACAGAGTAACTGAGGAAGCTATTGGTGATAAAGATGGATTGCCCAAGATGGGGGGGTAGGGTGCCCACCTGCTGCACCCTGAATATGAATTATTATTTATAAACAGTATAAGCAAATTGCAGTACATACAGCCTGGAACCGGAGTTGCACTTCAAATTGGAGCAGAGCAACATCCTTCAAACCGGTATCCATTTCCTGTATTCTGGCTTTGTCTTTGCTGTCAAGATGTGATTGTGCAGCTTTTATTTCTTCTTTATTCCAGTTCCTAATCTTTGCAGTTGTACTTTGACAGTTTATGCCTGTAATAATCATCATTTGTTCTGAGTACAGTGTACAGTTATTAGTTTATTTTATGTGCATTTCATATGGACTTACTGTTCATAGGCATTTGTAATGACATTCAAAAACTGACAAGTTTTGACCCATGTCTGCAACCATCAGTAAATCTTAGCAGTTATCATCTGTATATTTACAAAACTGCGGTCCATTTTTACATGCACACATAATGATATTATGCAGGTTGCTGGGATGTAAAACGTCTGCACTGCATTTGACACAATGTGCCATCATGGAAAGCATAATATATGATTTAGTGATTGCCTGCTACTATAATAGCAGTGTGTTGGATAGCAGACTATGACGGTATAACCACTATGCTCACTATTTGAATACAACACTACTTATATCGCACAACGATGTCTGTTGTCCTGTGGACACCACTGAGTGGGGGAACATGGTGTACTGGGGGATACTAGACACCCGAACTATCACTTGCATTACTGCAACTGTCTTATAGGTCCGACTCTAAGATAACCCATATGTAGGGTAGATTTTTTTTTTTTTTTTTTGCATTGGATCTCTTGAAGGCACCAGTAAGCAGGAAGCTTGCTCAGTGTGGTATACTTTACACTCACATTTGCCACTGCAGTTGTAGTATACTTTGAGCTGTCGGGCTTGACACAGGACAGATTACAGGTCCATGCAGATGATAGCTGGCTTCATGTGGGCAGTACTGATACAAACACGTACATTATACTTTGGAATACTGGACATGTGCTATATTTTGGCCAATATCATCTCATGCCTGAAATGCTGTTGCTGTTTACACTCACTACAGAGTTTCTTGAATGCATTATCCATGCTTCTCTTACAACCCTGTCTCTTGAGCTGTACACCTTGGCACAAAGCGTTGCTGCTCCAGACAATTTGTTTGACTCTTGTTACCATCACAAACTACATTGCAGCATATGCTAAGCATGTTGAAAGTATTCCTCTGAGATGAACTGCACCCCCTTCATTATCACATTTGTACTTAATTACAACATTTAGCTAAACTCAGTTTGACATGCTATCAGATGGGTTTCTGACACCTTGTTCTTTAAATACCGGTCTAGGGTCAGTTCCTGGTTAATCTCTGCAGTTTTAGTCTTTCTTTCAGATTGTTCTGGTAAATATCCCTTTGCAACTATCTGATATTATCTATGTTGTTTTTTTAGTCTCACTGAAGCCCTGAAGCCTTGCATTTTCTGCCTAATGTATTTCTGCACTAAAAAAAAAAAATCTGTGGCTGAGAAGAAATGCACAGAGACTATATAACTGATTTCCATAATTGTACAAAATATACTGTGGAAGAAGGAAACATTTTCTGAAAGGTCTTTGTAGAAAGAACTCTACCAGAATTGGAAGCAGTATTTATGAAACCAGCAGTCTCCCAGAGAAATGTTTTGTCGGTTCATGTATGCTTCACTTTAAACTAAAATATTTTGTAAGTTTAAGTTGCATTTTATTGGGATGGAAAGTTGTTCATTTTTCCCTCCAGTTACATTGTAAGAACCATTAACATTCTTTACAAAGAAAGTTTTGTCCTTTTTGGTTTTGTCAAATATTCGTATTTGACCACAAAACTGACATTGTGAAGACATGTGGTTTCCATCTTTTGTTTTGTTTTTCTCATATTTAAAGGGCCCTTTCTACAAAGCAGTAAATGGTGCTTACTTTGTTCTACAATATTGCTGTCTTTTTATTGAATATGCATCCTCTGATTATTCTTGCACTTTAGGTGGGTACTTTGATTTACAGTTCTTATTTCTGTAAGCAGTAGAACATCTATTTAATCATTTCACTGCATTCAAAATGTCTTACTTTGCAGCTGTATACCAGAAATTCACATACAAAGCAATAAACACTTTAGCATTACAGAGCAGCATAGCTTTCAACCTGTTAGTGCAAAACATCTGAACAAAGGCAAAAATAAGAGGGGGACAAAGTCCCAAAAATAGGGATAAATTTTAAGTATTGCAATATTGCCCTTATACACTTAGAAAGTTGCTAGAATAAAAGGTCTTGTGTTACCATGCATTTTCTGAAGGATATGAAGTCAGAAACTCAAATGCCTGTCATTATATAGTGAATTCGGTCATTATGATTTGCCACAAAAATCCAGAAAACCACAAATTTTATGAGGAGGAGACTAAAAATATGAGTCAAAATCTGGACATTCTGCAAAAATCTGGACAGCTGAGAGCTATGCAGTGCAAGTATCCAATGTGTAAAATTAGAGCATGTATAGGAAGAAGTTGTTACGAATACTTGCTACAACCATACTCAAAATGCTGGTAAATAGTAGAAAGTAACTGCTGTGGCAAAGTACTGTAGAAGTGATTAAATCAGAAGTAGACAGCTGGCTTAGAGTTGGTACAGATGCTTAATTCACCCTGCATACCTCTCAACTGTCCAGATTTTTGCAGAATATATAAATTTGTGGCCCATATTTTTGGTCTGTTCCTCAAAAAATTTGTGTTTTTCTTGCAAATCACTGAGATTATCTGAGGATTGAAGTCACTAAATAATGACATTTATTTAAGTTTCAGACATCAAATCATTCAGAAAATCTTCTTTTAGCTTTTTCCCAGTTAGGGGTCACCACAGCGGATCACCTGTCCACTCATGATTGGCAGTGGAGCTTTTACAGTGTTGAGTTGCCAGCCAGTAACACACACACACACCCCTAGGGCCAATTTAAAGTGTCTAATCTACCTACAGCATGTCTTTGGGAGGAAACTGGGGCATCCAGAGGAAAACCACGCGACCACAGGGAGGACATGCAGACTCCACACAGAAGGCATCCCAGCCGAGGATCGAACCAGAGAACCTCTTGCTGTGAGGCAGCAATGCTAACCTCTGCACCACCATGGCCACCCATCAAAGCCTTCAGAAAATATATGTTAAAAAAAACTTATTACTCTATGTTTCTAAGAGCAATATTTAAAATATATATTGTGGGCCTTTGTCCCCCATTTTGTCGGGCTTTGTCCAGATTTCTTGGACTATGAGGTAGAGAGGTATGTCACCCCAACAGTAGCATACTGCTTCCAAAGCTACAGTGATCTTCACATCATAGCCACTGATTTAAGGCAATGAAATGCAACTTTTGTAAGGTTTCCCTGTGTAGGTATGAACTGAAACATACAGTCTGGGGTAAAGCAACTCAGCACTGGAGCATATAGACCTGTACTGTGATGAGTTTTATAACAAAACCCTACCTAATAATATGACATGACCTGAGCATTCTGGTTTTCTTATTATTCTAAAGGTCACACCTAGAAACACGATATAGGTAACCATTTCTTGATTAACTTAACATTGGACAGCTTCAGTCATATATCTTATTGATGTAAATCCTGTAGAACTGGACTGTGTCTGAATTAACCAGGGGATTAATTACAGTTACTAGAAATACTAGTTATCAGGGAAGAAGGCATCATACCTGAACTACATAATTCAAATATAAAAAAAACTAAAATAAATAAATAAATAATAAAAAATAACACACACACACACACACACACATATATATATATATATATATATATATATATATATATATATATATATATAAAATACAAGTATAAGTATTGCATAAGACACTATTCCCCTAAGAGTTGACCCCATTGTTTCGAATTTGGGAACTTATGTGGACAGTGACCTAACCTTTGACCAATATGTGTGTATTGTTATAAGAAAGTCCTTCTATGCTGCACAGATTATAAACAAAAAGATTGTGTCTAAATGTAGGAATGTCATTGTCCCCCTTTCTTCAGCCCTCATTAGGCCAGTCATTGAATATAATGCCCCTATTGGCATCTATCTGTCTAAACATGTGTAATATCCGGAATACCCACAGAGACATACCTTACAAAGAGGATATAAGGCCTTAACAATAAGTCAGTTCTGTTGCTACACTTTGTATCCTAGAGACTGCTAAGAGGTGATCTGTATCTGGCATACAAGGCATCCTCCGACCCATTACTGATGGATTTATTTCACATCAGCAAATCCGATGTCACCAGAAATACCCAGGCTAGGGATCTAAACCTCTTCTGCAATGTCAACAGAATGGTTTGGAGGGACAGGTTTATTTCACAGAGGATATCGCTGCTGTGGAACAGACTCCCCATTCACATAAAACAAAGTTCATCCCTGTCCATTTTCAAATACAACTTAGACCTATGGATGGGAAACAAAGAATTTATCCCAGGAATGCCCATTGTACTACTAATGGACAGAGGAAACTCCTAAATGCTGTATTTCATGCATGAGTCCACTGAAATTGTTTATGGTATGATCCCAGTTATTCTCATTAGGGGTAATATATAATTATCGACCATGGGATGGGTAAATCCGATCTATAACCAAATGAAATAAGTTATTTTGAGCACAAAAAGGAAATTGGCTAGGTGTAAAATGTCCCTCAATGGCAGCTAGCCTAGTACTTACCTATGAATAAGTATCATCTTACATTCTAAGAACAATAAAGGGTAAATATGCAATCACTAAGAGCTATGTCACTTAGGGACATGCTGAGCTATAATAGCATTTATCTATGACAAAAGGGCACAAAAAAGAAGATAACAAAATGCTTCAGCAGTGACAAGTGTCACCCACAACTGTTATTAGGTTTTTATATTGACAATTTGAACTATTAAGGAGGTGAGTGAATTACTGGCATGGAAACTCACCCAAGGAGTCTTGTTTGTGGGCACTGAGAGCACAGTAATTGTTACTCAGATTAAATAATAAAAAAGCAGCAGACCATCTGCAATCACATTTGCCAGATGCAGCATCACTCATAAATTCTTGAAATATGAAACGTTTAAAAAAAAACACTACTAAGAACCTATGAACCTAATAATCCAGAGGAATAGTTGTGTAGAGCCAAAGGCAAACTACTTTTATAAAAGGTTACTGCTTACTATTAATCTGTCTAAGGCTGAACATTTTGCTGTATGAAGAGCATTAAATTAGAGAAACATATGTCAATAAATTCAAAGTTTTATTTTAGTGCAGTGAAGCCTCACAGGCATGGCTGCAGTATTTTTATTACTTAATAATAGTTTTGCTTGGATGCTCTGTTGAAGGGCATTCCAAAAAGGTCAAATCAGGCCAGGTCTGAAGCACAAAGAAAGTGATTAGTATAATTGTGAGAACCACAGGAAGTGAGGCCATCTTCCCTATTCAGGCGAGTTATAATGTTATACTGAATACCATGGCATATAATGTTATGGCATGATATATGCTACATAACGAAATAATTCATTACATATTCTAGTACGGGCTCATTTTCCCTTAAATCTAATCATGGTTAACCTGGTCAAATGACTTGATAAAAACAGAAGTGAAAAGTTAATATCCACCTCCTTGGCAAACAACAAGCTCACTGATTTATTGAATGAATAATATGTGAGTAGATAAGCATTGCTTATCCACTCATGCATGTATAGTCTCCCTCTCAATAAATGTGTTGCAGTTCTCTTAATCTCAATGTCCCACTTCTTCTTACATTCATCTATAAATGGTTTATAGACATACCTCTTAACTGTCCAGATTTTTGCATAACGTCCAAAATTTTCCTTCATATTTAGTCTGTTCCTCATATAAGGTGAGTTTTCTGACAAATCATTGAAAACTGAAGTCATTAAAATAACAGACCTTAGAGCTGTAGATTCCATGTCTTTCAGGAAATGCATGTTAACAAAAAATCTGTTATTCTAACAAATTTCTAAGTATATATCAGCAATATTTAAATTCTGTCCCTGTTTTTAGACCATTGCCCCCCATTATTTTTGACATTGTTCAGATTCCTTGCTTCTTGAACCCCAGCGTTGTTCTTGATCCTTTACTCTCCTTAGGAAAGTTATTTGATGCCTTCACCACCTTATCTGTAAAAGAAATGTTTCTTAATATCACTTCTATGTTACCTTCACTTTGCATTCAGCTTTTGCCATTTTCTTGTTGTGCATCTCTTCTTCTGGATGATTCTTGACTGCTGGAATTTGTGAATTCCTTTGAGGTAAATAATATGTTTGGCCTGTCTTCTGTCTTCATCCCTTCTTCAAAATGCTACTTGTTTCTGTGGCACTGCCTCCATTCTGTCAGTACAGTGCTTCTCTAGGAACACTTGCCACTGCCATTTAATGACACAGCAGGGGGTGAACAGTATCAAACAGAAAGTTCATAGCATACAATATAGTTGCCTACTGTAGTCCACGTTTGCAATTCACACAACTACATCCTGCCTTAGCCCATCCTGACTTGATTTCATTTATTTTATATATTCTTAAATGTTAAGATTATAACTTTAACACAGGGGGATGGATTCCATACAGCTGGGTACCATAGTGGTGTGCATCTGCTAAAAGATAAGTACTGGTACTGCACCACTCAGTAGTAGGACTTTTGAGAGAAGTAACTATGACAGTATGGACTTGAGTTTGTACAATGTGGATAAACCTGCTATCCAAGGTTGCTGTCCCAATCTGTGACACTTACACATATGCATCCTAACGAGAAGCAGAGACATCATAATAAATAACTTATATTATGTAAGTGTACTATATTCCAGCAAGCAATGTCTGCATTGTACAGAATGGTGGCAGGACTTGGGGGATCATGAAGTACATGCATTTTCTCATTCTGTTAAACCTGACACTTAAAAGTTAAAAAGGAGGGCTTTGGCAGGAAAGGTTACTTCTCTTAGTAATTCAAACGTGGATGAATCACCTGGACCAAATGTAATGGAAACAAATAAGCCTTGTGAAACTTTATTAGCTTTAGGTGTTCTTTAGGTGTTTCTAAGGAAATATGGCTACTTGTGTCACTATCTGCTTTAAACATACAAGTGTGTCTACACCATGTTTGCTGAGTTTAAAGCTAATTAATTTTTATTACCTTATTAAGCATTTGTTGGCAGGCAAATGCTTAATAAGCATTTGTTGGCAGGCAAATTCAGCAGGAGGAAAACTTTTATGGTATACCCCACTTAAGAACATGATTGACGCAGTATATAAAGTCACTGACTTATGCAGAGTTAATTAGTTAGATTTATTGATGACTGAAAATCTACCTTCACAAAGTCTGACTGACTAAGCACTTATAAAGGCTTATTTTTTCAGAAAGTGTCTGAAGCACTTTTGTCTAAAAAGTGGACCAGTATTGTGGCTAAATGGCAGAAAACAGCTAAACAGATGTGGATTATGATGTGTTTTCCCGGGATGGCTAACATCTAGGTTATTTAGTGGGGCAGATTCTTACTTCATAAGTTAAAACTGTTGCAGAAGTTTTTTTTATTTATTTAGGAAAGGCATCATGCTCATTGAGGATAGAGTTTTCAGATATTTCCTGATGGACCCTTGGATCCAACCCTGATGAAGCTTTTGCACATCTGCAAAATGAACAGCATCATAAACATTGGCTCCAGGGATTTAAACTTTGCATATGACATAAATAGAATATGATGACAAGACAGATATGTGTCTCAAAGGATCCCCATGCTCTGGAATAGGCTGCCCATCCATGTAAAGCAGAGTCTATCCCTATTCAAAAGTAACCTTGACCATTGGATGGGAAATTGTAAATTCACCCCAGGGTTGGCCCCCATGTCTCTTATAGATATGGGCTGACATTTAACATTCCCTAACTAACATACTTCCCTCCCACATAACTTTTTAGTAACCCCCAGTCCTAACTAATACACCTCTCCTATTTAGATGCACATGACTCAACTAGATTGGATTGTGCGGCTAGGCTTATAAAGACCCTGGTGGTCATCAGCCTAGTATACACCTATGAACCTATTTAATAACTTTATGAGCTTTTCATCAGCCCGGTATACACATATGAACCTATTTAATAAATTTGTGAGCTTTTCATCAGCCTAGTATACACCTATGAACCTATTTAATAACTTTGTGAGCTTTTTTTTCCACAAATTCTTGCAAGCTTACTAATAAACACCATGATATTGAAGCAATAATGGTCAGGAAACTGCTGTCCCAGAGCTGAACACTGCACATGCTCATTATAACAGCTTCAGGGCTCTGGCTATATAAGGCAAGGAAAAGAGATGGTAGAGTATCAGAGTTTTTTTCATTCATCCATTACTGCAAGAGTTATTTTCAGTGACTGTGAAACTGAAATATTTCTCATTGATTTAACCAATATTGTAAACATTCCTCATTATCAGATAATTTTCTGCTACTGCACAATGACTAGGAACCACTGGCAGCCTGTCTTACTGAGAAGCCCACTATATTACTTGACAACTTTAACTATTCAGGAACTGACTGGAGTACTTACACATGCCATTTTTGGAGATGTATGTCATTTAAGTGATGACTGAAGAATAAGTACTCTAATGCCAGCATACAAGGACACAGGAGACACTCACAAGTGCGGGCAGCACAAAGGTGTCAAACCGTAATCTCATGGCATGAAAGTGCTCAAGAGGGGATTAATAAATGAATATGCAGAGTAGCAGAAAGTAAGACAAGAGACAAGAGACAAGCAGTTCATATTCAGATCAGGGTGTAGTACAACCAGCCCTACATTTGCAGTGAGGTAGATAGTGGAGAGGAAGCAGGAGATGAGGAAAGAGTTCAACTGGGCATTCCCAGATACGGAGAAAACATATGTTAATGTCCCTAGAAAGCTAATTCAGGCAGTCTTGCAATGGTTCACAGTCCTGAAAACATTGTTAGAATTAGTGCAGGCTGTGTACAAAAATCCAGTGACACAAGTACGAACTATGTTCAGACTCGGGGAGTGGTTCCAAGCTGGGACCAGATGTGCATCAAAGTTCAATACTGAGTGTATTGCAATTAATACTGACAATGCATTAGTACTACATCAGCAAACAGGTCAGAGGGGGCAGATAACAAAGCTTCTGCATGCAAAGGGTGGGGCATTGCAAACAGACTCTGAACATAGATTTCAGCAAATGATAAAGACCTGGGAGGCCTTAGTGCAGACAAGTCAGTTGTCCTGGCAGCAAATGGGGAATTCAGAGTAAGTTGAAAACAGAGTAGAAGGGGAAACAGTGGAATAATTTGACAACTGAAAGTATCAGAGATGTGTGATTCAAGAGAAGGGAAATATGAGTGCAGAGGTTAAAGCTGGAATCAAAGATTCTGCAGCCAACCTTCACAAAGTATCAGAGGTAGTGTGTAACACAGGAATGCCAAGGATGCTGAAAAGTAAGTGTGAAGGTTGCCAGCCTAGCCAGATAGAATTTTATAGATAATTCTATCATTTGTAAATATTAATGTAAGGCACAGACTTGCTGTCTTAAATGGAAAAACTGCTGTTAGATGTGGAACTGCAATAAATGTCACAACAGTGCTCTCTACTGACCAAGTAAAAGCATGCTGTGACCCTTTGATCTAAAGTCGGCTCCAGCCTATCTAGATGAAGACATTATTTCTATTGTTTTAACAAAGAGTTAAATTGCTTGATTTAAACATGCCAATTCATTTTTATTGCTCTGCTCCCTGACCAGCTGCAAGATAACACAAGAAGATGTTAAGAATGTAAATGTATTTTCTGTTAGCCTAGGAACCCAGGGAAGTGTGAAGAATGATGTAATGGGAACCAGGAATGTGATTTTAAAAACAGAGAGAATCAGGGAGCTTTATGCATTTTTGTCTTGACCATCCAACTCACAGCACTGTCTTGCTCTATAAGTAAGTGTATCTTAGACTTGTGTTCTGTCTTAGAAATAGCTAGAAACTAGAAAGATTAGACTGTGTTTTTCTATGATGTCAGAACTGTATTACTGAATTATTTTAAGTATTTCTCTGTGATCTCTGAACTCTTGACTAGCACTGTGTCATAAGAAGTATTGTTTTGTGTTTTTATTATTTGTTATTAAATATTTTAAAACCTTTCAACTGTGGCTGTTTTGTGTAGATATAATTTAAGCTCTAGAGTACATTGCATATTTATAGAGTTTACTGTCCAAATCACTCTAAATAAGCCTTGATTGTTTAGTCACAACTACCAATTGGATAATAGCATTGCACAATAATAATTGGACACCCTTTTAAGAGCCTTTGAGTAGCTGATAAGTATTAGTGGGTGGTGGCAAGTGGAACTACAATATAGTCTGGGAGAAAGGGGCACAGCTGGAGAAACTGTGCCAGCCTTCTACAGGAGTGTCTGTGTGGTTGTATAATCTCTTCTCAAAGTGCATAAGTGTGTGTGTGTGTGTGTGTGTGTGTGTGTGTGTGTGTGTGTGTGTGTGTGTGTGTGTGTGTGTGTGTGTGTGTGTGTGTGTGTGTGTGTGTGTGTGTGTGTGTGTGTGTGTGTGTGTCAGCTACTTGGGCAGGGACACGAAGCACTGGTTGGACAGAGAGGGTGCTGGAAGTTTTAGGTTGCTCAGCTAGGCTGAGATCTGGACCCTATAGCTGTGTCAGTGGGGAGTCTTATTGCTGATCTGGAGAACAAGGGAGTGACCAGCCCCAGACTGACTGTGATCAATGTGTACTCTTAAGGGAAATTGCACTTTACTGTGTGTAGTTGTTATACTTTCCTCATATATGAGATGCCCTCTCTGGTGTTAATGGTGAGGATTGAGGTCCTTGATTGCTGGGCCAGGGCACAGGCATTACAGTAAGGTATACAAAACAGTGGTGCGACCAGTACTACTGTATGGTACAGACATCTGGGCAGTGAAGGCAGAGCAGCTGAGGAAGCTTGAGGTGATGGACATGAAGTATCTAAGATGAGCCCGAAATGGGATGAAGAAATTAGAACATTTGCGCTCCAGTTGCAGAGAAGATCAAAGAAAATGAATTTTGGTGAGATGGTCACATATGCAGGAAAGAAAAGAAAATTTGGTAAAGCAGATTTAGGAAAGACAGCAGGAAGAAGGCAAGAAGGGACAAGGACATCAACAAAGGAGATGGACAGATTGCATGAGGAAAGATCAATGGCAGTTTGGCATGATTGTCAAAGAAGGGGAGAATGATACTATAATGTCAGAAGTAGTGACAATTGGTATGATATGCTGGCCATGTGTAGAAATGGGAAAAAGAGGATTGATGTTGACAATGATAACTTATGCATGTAATAACAACATGGATGCTGCTAACAGCCTTATAAACAAAATGTTGCATAGATTCTGCTACCATTATACACATAGGGGATACAAGGTGCCACAGCACGCTCAAAACACACTGGAATATCCTCTTTAGAACAAAGTACCTCACCACATAGGGTTCCTATCATGTAGTCGAACTTTTACAAGTTCGAACCTCATATGGTCGGGACCATAAGTTTGAATTTGTAAAAGTTTGAGCGTTTGAATGGAAATCTCCATAAGCGGAGGTTTCCATTTTGTTCAAGGGGGTGCAATCTCAGAGTTGGTATATTTAAGTAGCGGGGGGGTGCAGGGGAGCTTGCCCCCTTGCTTAAAATAGTTTATTTTGTTTTCCATTGTTTTTTTTTTTATCCATAGTTGAAGTTTTGTAACTTCGAACATAATGGTTCGAACATTACGTGTTCAAAGTTATAAGACTTCGACTATGTGATATTACTGTCTGGTTCTTAATTTTAATATGTAAAGTGTGGAACCTACCATAATTTCACAAACACACTTTACATTGTTGGAGCTATGCAAAGTGAACTCAATGACATCCTGGTGCATGGATCAGTCCTTATATAGATATTTTTGGAATCAGGAGTCAGCCCATGAAGACTTTTCTCTTCCTTATTTACATAAACCATGTGAAGAAGTTTGCAAATCATCTTTAAGAATCACATGTAATTTCAGCTCATATCATAAGCTTGGGATACTGCCTGCCCCAAGTGAAAATGATTCCAGAATCCAACACTTATCATGATAGTTTACAGATATTCTGTGGGAGAGTATCATGACAGTATATAACATACAGCAAATATACATGATGATGATGATGTGAATTATAAAGAAGAATACTACAACAGTGCACAGTTACAGTGATTTCTTATATGTGAGTGCCATGAGACAGGTTTGTACCTCTGTATAGCAAATAAAACAGAAGTGAGGAAGGAATGATATCCAGGAAACATGATCACAATGAATACAGACAACCACTGCAGTCAGCATACCAGTAGTATCATCTGGCATCTCTGCTATACCCTGTATTGTCCACCTATACTTTCAAGTTGCTTTGAAGGAAGTGAAGATGAATCACACCTTAAGGTACTTAGCAGGACTATATCAAGGAAGGGAACATCGGCAGTAGTAGTGGAACTCAAATCAGTAGTAAACTTGGCAAAACGAGTGAGTCTGCAGAGGGTAATGTGTTTGTTCTGACCAGCTCAGTTAAAGCTTAGATAATTTAAGAAAATAACATTTCTTTGTCTGGCCAAGAAAAGAAAGTTTCTAAGAGATTACCAATGGAAATCTGAATGGTAGAAGGGAGATATACACCATGGAAAGGTAAATCCTCATTGCATTAACCAACAATAGTTGGGCAACAAGCCATTTTACAGTGAGGGAAAGGTTAGTTTGTTTTTACTTTTTTGTATTTTGTATTGCTTCATTGTCTACTTTTGTTTTGTATATTGTGATGTATTTTCTTTACACTGTGATTTACTTTTATTCTTCTTTTAATTGCATATTTAAACTAAGAAAGAGACCACAGGTGTGTCTCTTGTAATTCACACAGAAATTAAGATCTGATGTTGTTGCCTTCATTTGGTCTTCAACCTGTGGATTTGGATCCAAGGATTGGATCAGACTAGGCTGCATAGTAAAGCTCCAGGATCCAAAATCTGAGCTACTCCCCTACCCATAGTGCTCCTCTCCTCCAAATCCCTCAGATCTCATTTGTCACGCTTTGGTCAAGCATCGGGATTCAGTTAATCTGAGCTCCTCAGGGTTTTCCATGAGTTTTCAGGAGTTTTATATTTATATTTCCATCACCTTCTCTTCCTTATTGGTGTTCTGTCAGATATTAATTTTTTTACTTCAAGTTATTTCCCCTTTTGACTTGTAGTTACTTTCCTCAAGAAAGTGTCTGTCCCTTTCCCTACCCCTTTCTAGCTGTATTCCTTCTCTTTACTCATATCGTTGTTAAAAAAAAATTAAAAGTTAATTAGTAGGTAGAAATTTCCCTCTTAGAATCTCTTTTATTGTTGTGTGCATGCTGGTTGTTTCTGTTTGTTGTCTGTAAAATGACTGTCCAAAAGAGACATCTTTTCATTTTCCTTCAATACATCTAAGCATCAACAAAGTGCCTTTGAGTACTTGAGAAAAGCTCAGTAGCCTTTCTGAGCTGAATGCACTTACAATGATTTCAGTAACAAAACCACTCTGTTACAGTCTATGGACTTTAAGCTAATAAGATGATAATTAAATAACTTATTAGTCATAGCAAAGTTACTACATAAATCAATAAAGAACAAAGAAGACACAAGTTTGTCAAGAAAAGTTTGTAGGGTCTAAACTATGTTTTTTTCTAATAATAGCATATTTCTGTGGAAGTTGGACTATAAGAAAGACCGTGAGCTGAAACATTAATGCTTTTGAACTGTGGTTCTCAAAAAAAAAAAAAAAAAAAACTTGAGATTCTTTGAACTGCTGCAGGACATCAAACAACATTTTTGAAAAAATCTAGACTGTTCACTGGAAGGTCGGATAGTAAAATTAAAATATAAATACTTTAGCTATATAATGAAAAGAGAGGATCCATTAGAAAAGGCACCGGTGGTGTAAAAGATCAAAGTCAAAGAATAAAAAGGAGCAACAGATGCTAAAATGGAGAGACAGTATAGATGAAGTAATGAATATGATTTTACCAGAACACGAGCACTTGTTGACAGACAGGTCTAGTGTGCTGAAGACATTGAGATTACAAAGAAGTGAATGACTAAATAACAATATCAACAATACAATCAGGCTAACATCTAAATAGGAATAATCTGTGGTATTGACCTACAAATAGTTTACAACTAAATGGAAGCAAAGTTGGTAGTTGTACAGTTAAACAAGCAATGCAGCTCAATAATATACAACCTATAAATAGTGGAAAACTTTGTAAAATGCACAAATCAGCTTAGTAGAGTCCAGTTCAGTGACTTGTTCAGGCATACTCAAAAACACAAAGACCAATTCAATCTGAGTACAATTTCAAGTATGACCAACACTTTTTCCAGAGCTTGACTTTGTTTGGGCAATTTCTTCCTTAGACTTGGGCCAGTACATTTTTATAAAAGATTGTTTCCTTTATAAGTAGCTTTCACTTCAGCAACTCTTGGCATTATATATGTATGGCTCCATGACTAAAATTGGTCATTAAAGTGACTGACATTCAATAAGTGCAATCACAAAAGAACATAGTAACTAAAAAAACTCAATTCAAAACTCTTATTATAATATGATAATAAAAAAACTCAAATTAAAGCTCCTATTATAAGGAGAAAAATGTTTTTGCAGGTGGACTTCTGCATTTCTCACACCCCAGCTACTTACATATGTTAACTCCAAGAACATTCCCTGTTGGGGGACTGGTGAAATTTTAGGGGTACCACAGTCTCAACTCTTAAATGCAAGACTCAAAAATTATACACAAGAGATCATCCACCAGAGTGTTGATGACTAGTATGTTGTATTTAACTAAACCTGATACCCTTTCAGTATTAATGCATGCATTTTAGTAAGAAATCAATTGACTGCAAAACTGGGTTACATATAGTGGTACTTGCGTATTATCACAACCAGATTTCAGAATGCAAAGAATTCATCATGGTTCTGCAAAACAATGTCTGGAAAAGGGCAAAACCTAGGGACAGATTTTAAATATTGCTGTTACAAGTTTAGAAAGTGGTTGGAATGATAGGATTTGTGTTTTCATGATTTTCCTGAAGGATACAAAGTTGAAATGCATGTCATTATTTAGTTCTTGACAAAACCAATTGCTGTGCTCGTGGGAGATACACGGCCAGGTAATACCATAAAGAAACACAGTTGGCCAGCAAGATTAGCAGTCAAACGTACAGCCAAAAGGATAGTGAATAAACTGACTTTATTATAGAAAATAAAAAACAGACCGGTTTCGGCAAAATAATGCCTTCTTCAGTGTTAGGAAAACAGACATACAGAACACAAATTAATATGCAAATTTATAGATTGTGCTGACCAATGAACACATTGGTCTGCTATGGTTCCTCATGAATAATGCCTAAAATAGTAAAATAATTAAGGCTAACAGACAAAGTACCAGAGACCATGGCTACTGTTCAGGCACAAACAAAAATGTCTCAAAAAATCATAATAATTTGTACTGGAGCAAAAACAAGGACAGTATGTATGGAATGATGACGTTAAATACAGAACCATAGATATAATAATTATACATAATTCTAAATATAAATAAACATGAAATATCCAAATTTGTCTCTCATATAATACATCCAACTGGTAAGGACCAACTTCCCAGCTATAACATACATTATTGATGACCAAAACAGCTAGCATGTATCATAACTCATAATCAATATAATATATTATACAGACATGTATGTCCAATGAATAATAAATGTGTATGGGATCAACACTAAATTGAAGAAAATATACTATATCTGACACCAATAATAATTGGAGTAAAAAAAGGAAAAATGTTTTCATTCCCCATAAAATTGTGGTTATAGGTGATCATTGAGTCCAGGTGGAAAAAAGTGCACCCAAAGTGATTATCCAATATTTCTCCTTATGATTCAGTATACCGTGCCACCCTTGTGGGTTACTGCGATCACCAACTATTCTGTCTATGATCATAAACATAAACTGTGCTTGTTGATGTTGTAAAATATGTTGGTACAAAGCATTTGTTTCCTTTTTGTTTTTGATATCACTTCGATGTTCATTTATTCGTGTCCTAAGTGGCCTAGAGGTCTGGCCAACATAGAATGCCCCACAACGGCATGAAGCCAAATAGACAACCCAGTTACTACTGCAATTACCAAAGATTTTGCAATCAAAAGCCTTACTGGTATTACGGCTGGAAAAATGCTGTGACTTAGTAATCTGTTTACATTAGCCACAATGGCCACATGGATAAGTGCCCAGCAGTTCATTTAGTTCTTCCAATCCTCAGTAATTTGCCAGAAAAACATCACATTTTAGGAGGAGCTCAGCCAAGCTATGACGCTAAAATGTGGACAGTTGAGAAGTACGGTATACACTATCAGCATCCACTTTCACATTGATGGGTTATCAAGGGTTAAGTACACTCTAAACGAAGAAACCGAAACTTCCTGTGTGTGCTGCGGTGAGGACTGTCCTTAAAGTCCTATGTTTACTTACATTTTTGCAATGTAGTAAGCATTGTGTATAACTGTACACATGCTCATAAAGAATTGTCTAGATAACGCAAAACTTGTCTTACCTATGCATAATGTATGTGTACAGTTTTCCATGTATCTTTTAAATATCTGGTTTGTCTGCATGCACCTATGTAAAGCATTTGTATATCAGGCTTTACTTGACTTACTGTTATGAACCATATACATACTTCTCAATGGTACAGAAATCTGGAGATTTTCCCTGGTTTTGGCCTGTCCCTCCAAAACGTTTTGATTTTTTCAGTGAAAACACTGATAATTACAGGCAGTCGGTGATGCCAGTCAGTTGAAATTATAGATAAAAAGTGTTAGTTTATATTTATTAGCCACTATTTTGATGAATTAGTATAAATCAGCAATGCATTATTATCGTCCTAACTGTTGACATCTTAATGCAGGAATATATCCACAGGTAACATAACAGGGCAATATTTTACACATTGCTGTTATGCAGAGTCGGTAGAATAACAGCATTTGTGCTAGCCTGCATTTTGTAAATGATTTGAAGTACTGAAGAATTTACACTCCATTTCTTAGGTTAGCAGACCTCACATTTCCTGCCATGAAAAAAGTAAAGCTCAGCGGGCGGACTTGCAATAAGCAACATGCTGGCAGTCAAGTGCATAAAGAAACAACCACAGTATGTTTTTTACATTTTAGTGATAACACTACCAAAAACAATATGAACTGTTAAAGAAAACACAGTATTTATCATTTTAAAAAAACATTAACGAACATTTTGCCTGATCTTCAACCAGCCGGTATTACCGTGAAAAATCTGGTTGCAATAATACATAAGTACCCATATTTCCAAAAACATTCAGTTTATTTATTGTAGTCACATTGTTTCCATTTTTGCTTGCTGTTTCCACTGCTAAAGCAATATTTAAAACATTTACAAATTGTAGGTCATTTTCTGTTAACAGCCATTTTTATATGTATTCATACCTGAGAATTCAATAAACCATTTAGGCTTAGCATGAAGCCTACATGGAGTTTACGTGTTTACATGATGAGCAGCAGTGCTAACTGCAAATGTATGACTCGCATCACGCTTGCACAAATACAAGTACGGTTTCAAGGCCAGCAACAATACTGCCAGCCAGGAAACTGGGTAAAGCAGCACAAATGCCTGCAGACATGTATACATGTTTATCTATGGGCAAACTAGTTCTGCAGGATTGCCCAGACAGCCACAATCACCACCAGGGTTTAACATAAATCAATGCATAAAGTTCAAACACATTATAGGAAAGGACAGTCAGTGCAGAGTACTGTGCAAACCTGTTTTAGGCATATTGAATAAATGTTTTGGTGGTGATCAGCAGGGGTACCTAGACTGCATTATGAATAATTATTCTGGGGAAGTGTGTGTATTAAAAAGGGCTACACACATGAATTGCAGGAATGAACACAGAGGAAGAGGACATGTGAAACATGGTTATGTACAGCACATGAGAGCATGTCAATGTACATACGCCACAAAGACAAGACAGTTGTAGAACCACATATCCACATGATACAGTATGTATTTCTGTTTACACCTCCTGTGTGGGTATAGTCATATCATCACACAATTATTGTGTAATATGAGAGTGTCACACAAGGTCACATATCAATGGAGATGATTAGTTGTGATACAAGCATCCTGATATGATCACTGGAAAGGACATTTATCAAGGATGGTATATATACTAGGGGGTATGTGCATGTTGTGAAGATGTGCAAAATGAGTTGCTTGAATATGAATATAATGTCAGCATCGGTGTCAAGCAAGAGGAACACATAGGAACAGGCTCATGGGCAACAGCAGACAGAAGTGTGCATAATCATGGACAATATCAGAATAATATTACCAGTCATCTGTCACTGACATAAAACATGTGATTGTGAGTTAGTATACATGCTCTGCGTAAGCACACTTGTCCAACTGTCATGATTTGTCTGTAATCTATAAGGGGAATCAAGCACACCTTCCTCAATAACCAACACCTTTTGGAGATGTTAAAGGGCACACTCTCACATCTGTATTTAAACTTACAATCAATTCTGTATATATATATATATATATATATATATATATATATATATATATATATATATATATGCCACAGTCCACATCTGCACAACTGTAACCCATGCCATCAATGCTGTCTGTCAATGAGGTATGTATTTACTGGGTGCATCACAGGAGCATGTATCACGCATGCATCTTGCATAACACCTTGAAGGGAGTTCTGCACTGTCAACTCCTAATGGTTATGTAGCAAAAAGAATATATAGGTATGGCCGAAAAGATATGTGGTAGCGCATTGTGGCAAAATTGACATACTTGAGTAAATCATCCCTGGAAGTCGTGTTACGAGGTACACGAAAAAGGGTGTATTGTACTAAATTATTGCTCTAATGAGGGTTGAGGGACTGTAATGCCCTTTGATGTGGATGTCCTGCACATACTCAGGAGTTGTGCTACAGACAAGGGATGAGTCACCAATGTGGGCACATGCTGGTGGATGCTCTGCATACCATCTACCTCAATGACTCTGGCAACAATCCTCTGTGTGTATTAATACTGTCTGCATTATACCAATAAAAATATTGGAGTTGATGATTGTCCACAATTTGCAGTCGTCCACAAACCAGGTTAGACACAGGATGTTTAAGTTTGTCTTAAGGTCTAAGACTTAAAAAAAATAACAGAAAAGGGCCTAGTACAGAATCCTGATGTATGGACCTGGTTAGTGAGAACTACCTAGAGGAGACTTCACACACATTGACATAATGTTTCTTGTATACAATCCTTTTCTCTATATACTTGGTGACGTAGGTGTTTATGCCCCTTGAGACAGTTCCTCTGTAATACCTGAGTGTGGATTTGTGTCAAATGCCTTGGTCAGGTTAAGTTATGCAAGATGATAGTATTTTCCTCATGCATGCAACTGCTGACCTTCTTGAAAACATCAAACAGGTGTAACAGACATGATGTAGCCATAGCAAATCAGACATGGGTTTGGTACAGTCAGGAGATTACCTGTGTCCTTTTTGATAAGGTCCATGATGACTCATTTTTCTGCCTCACAGATGAGGAGAGTCAAGATTATGGGTCTGTAAGTCCATGTTATATGTGATTCCCTCCTCATTCAGACAGATGACTGCTACTGTACACCCTTCTACAGAAACATAGGCTGTGTGGAGGCTGTATTGAAGTTCCTACCTGGAAGCAGCCTTCCCCACCAGTGAGTTGTGGTCATGTGCTCCCCAGCTATCTAGCCAAACCTCTTCCCTCAGCCAGCATCCCTGCATTACGCCACTGCCAAGAAGTCCCAGCATAACACCATATGGATTTGGCACTTTTGTTTGATCGGAAACTAACTATCTGGCCATATGTCTTATCTCAGCCAACATCCCTGCATTACATCGCTGCCAAAAAGTCCCAGCAAGTCCCAACATAACACCATGTGGATTTGCCACTTTTGTTTGATCTGAAACTAACTATCTGGCCAAACCACTTCTCTCAGCCAGAGTCCCTGCATTATGGCACTGCCAAGAAGTCCCAGCATAACACCATATGGTTTAGCCAATTTTGTTTGATCTGAAACTAACTGTCTGGCCAAACCTCTTCTCTCAGCCAATGGCCTTGCATTACAGCACTGTCAAGAAGTCCCAGCAAGTCCCAGCATAACACCATATGGATTTGCCATTTTTGTTTGATCTGAAACAAACTGTCTAGCCAAACCTCTTCCCTCAACCAGTGTCCCTGCATTACTGCACTACCAAGAAGTCCCAGCAAGTCCCAGCATAACACCATATGGATTTGCCACTTTTGTTTGATCTGAAACTAACTATCTGGCCAAACCTCTTCTCTCAGCCAGTGTCCCTGCATTACTGCACTACCAAGAAGTCCCAGCAAGTCCCAGCATAACACCATATGGATTTGTCACTTTTGCTTGATCTGAAACTATGTATGCTGAACTACCGTCCTATCACCCTATAGAACTATAACTAATTATAAATCCTTGTATTTCTCACTTGACCCTGCCTGGGCATGCACATTACCATGGATGCCAACTGCTAATTCCCGGTCTCTTATTCCTCTTTAGTTTTACATCCCTAAGTGAATCCTCACTACTTTTTTGTCTAAACTCATCCCTCACACAGGCAGTCTCCCAGACACCTTAAGTGACCACAACATAATATACTTTATACGTAGTAGAACAAGCATAATGCAAAACCACTAACTATATATCCACTAGAAACACAAAAAAATTCTCTCCTGAGGTCCTCAACACTTTACTGTGTAACTGTGACTGGACCCCCTAAAAACCCTCCCACTTGACCAGGCTGTAGCATATTTCAACAAAACATTTCTACAACACCTAGACACTGTCGCTCCATTGTGCAAAATCAAGGTTAGAACCTCTACAAACCCCTGGCTCAGTAAAGAAACCAAACAAATCCTCAAGTCCAGAGACACTGCCTGGCGTTACTATCAAAAAACAAAGAAACACAAAGCCTAACTAAGTACCAAGAACTGCGCAACCGTGCAAAAAAATGCATTAGGCTGGACAAAAAATCCTACTACACAACATTACAAACTAAATACCGACACAATCCGCAAAAATTTTGGCAAAATGTAAACCAGCTACTAAAATCCACCCAAAAGGCTACCCCCAAACCAACCACCCCTGACACTAAAGTTCCCATCGAAACACAATTCAACTCCCACTTTGTGAACTCAATTCTGTCCTTAGTATCACAGGATAGTTCCTTCCTCACTATCCCGCCCAACACAAATAACACTAATACAAGCTTTACCCTCAAAACAGTTTCCACCACTTCAATCAAAAGCATGCTCTCCAAACTAAAAACCTCATCAACAGCAGCCAACCTACTCCCCAGCTATTTCTTGAAACTTACAGCAGATGCTATTGCTATCCCAGTCTCCACTCTCATAAACAGATCAGTTGTTGAAAACTATGTGCCCAAACTCTGGAAAATATCCTATGTTACACCCATACATAAAGGCGGGACCTCCACTGAACTTAATAACTACAGACCCATTGCTTTACTCTCCCCCCTGGCCAAAATCCTAGAAAAATGCATCCATACCCAGATGCTAAACTATCTCCTAGACAGCAACATCCTGTCACCTACTCAGCATGGTTTCAGACCTGCCCATAGTACCACTACAGCTCTCCTCTGCTTCACAGACACAGTAAACCATCTCAAAATGAAGGCCTGCAAGTGTCAACTCTTTTTTGGATATGTCCAAAGCATTTGACACAGTCTCACACCAAATCCTGCTAAACAAACTAAACCAATATCATCTATCTAATTCCACTCTTACCTGGTTCCACAGCTACTTAACTGACAGGTACCAAGCTGTGAAATGGGAAAATTCTCTCTCTCCTCAGCTGCCCATAACTATAGGAGTCCCACAGGGTTCTATCTTAGGACCACTACTATTCACAGTCTTCACAAATGACCTCCACACCTCCACACAGCATGCATCTATAATTCAGTATGCAGATGACACTACCTTAATCTGTGCTGCACAAAACATTCCCACCCTCCTGCAAACAACTCAACTAGCATTCTCTGACATTGAAAACTACCTTACCAAAGCCCAACTTATCCTCAATCCAAAGAAAACTCAGCTTATGATTATAACCAGTTCTAACAAAAACACTAACAGTCAATTCACTATCTACTCCACAAATGCTACTGAAAATTGCTCCAGTGCCACAGGCTAAGCTATTGGGAATAACCATAGACTCCCACCTAAAATTTGATAGTCATCTGAACTTAACTATTAAAAAAGTACATGCCAAACTGGGGTCACTCTACCGTATCAAACCATTTCTTACCAACAACACAAGATCAACCATTGCTCGCTCCCAACTTCTATCCACCCTACTCTATGCATCTCCCATTCTGACTAATCTCAACAAAACTGAACTAAGCAAAATGGAAGCCTGCTATAACAGAATTGCCCGCTTTGCTGCAAATTGCTCATATAGAATTCATCACTGTACTGCTTTGAGACAGCTCCACTGGCTTGAACTGCCCAACCTCCTAACCTACAATCAGCTCTGCCTCTGTCATTCTATCTATTACCTTTCCAATAAGTGTCCTGCCCTCACAAACCTAGTACAACATCACTCAGCCAAAAGGCCTCTTAGATCATCAAGCAAACTACTACTAGAAGTCACCAACAGCTACAATAGCTTTGGAGATGCACTATATAGTAGTTCGGTGGCTAAAAATTGGAACTCTGTCCCTACTAGCATTCAAAACACATCATCCAAAGCCTCCTTTAAAGACCTCATCAGGCAACATCTCAAGCAAAGTTGGCAGTGCCATGATTGCACCCCAGGCTAGTGAAAGCAGATAACATATGCATACTAAATCTAGAGCAATTTATAATAGTTTTTCAATCTTACTCACAAACACTGGCTAATCTACAATATATGTACTGTACCTGTGTACTATGTATGTATTCTACCTACATTCCAAAGTTCAGCTGTACACCACAAATCTATGACTTACCTTTATTTTTAAAATTAATATCTTTTTTGATTGTTCTCTCCACTGTAACTGTTTGTGCCGCATGCCACTGTAAAAACATGTCTCTTGTAATTTGTGTGTATACTGATTATGTCTAAATAACTAAATGTGTCTGTAATTTTTCTTTGTGGAGCTTTTCTCCCCGGGCCTCTGCTGAAAAAGGGCCTTTTCGGCTCAGTCAGACACCCCCGGTTAACAAATGTAAAATAAATGTAAAATAAATAAACTAACTGTCTCCCTTGCCTCTACCTGCAGTAACCTTCTGCCATTAGCCTTACTGCCTCTGATTCATCGACCCCCTAGAATTCTCAACTGAACTGTTTTTCACACTGTCAATTATTCTTTCTGATACATTCTCCCCCATTGCTAATAGACAAACAGTCACTGATTGCTTTTTGAGCTTTCTCACACCTCGGGTGTAGCCCCGCTCCAGTCACCCTCACTACGCTTGGGCTCACTTTGCTCTCCTCCTACCCCCATTGCCACCCACCCCCCATATCATTACCTTTATACCTAACCATTGCTAACACCCACTCTGCACCCTACTTCACGTCCTGTTCTCCACACAAACCATAACTAACCCCTCCCCTCTCCCACACTACACTTGTACACTATTACTTCTCCTTCCACTACCCACATTACTCCTACCCCCTATTCAAGCATCACCTAAGCAACACACCCTCACATATCTACCTGCAAAATAAACCTACTACTAACTCCCCACACACCAATTTCAGTACTCTAGCACTCAGTGCTCTTACTAATTATGCCGTTCTCTACTACTCTCTTTCTTGTACTACCTCCATTACTCCTCCTTCACAGTCGCACCTCACTTGATGTCCAGTTATCTCCTATTCTCAAAGTTTCTACAATACCTCATACTAGGGATAACTCATCTCCATATCATTAATTTGCAATTTTTATTTATATCTTTTCCACTGAAATTCCTCTTCCTAAAATCAAAATCTCCCCCCACCTACACCACATTCCCTAAAAATAAAACAAAATATTTTATCTTTAACTTTTACAAATATAACTTCCACTACTACCCTAATGTTCTTCTACTTGCAGGAGATATTCATCCCAATCCAGATCCCACTCAACACAACTCCACCTATAATGAAAGTCCCACTAATCTATGCATCTCTTCCCCCCAACAAACAAATCTCCTTTGACTCAATAAACACTAGAAGTATATTAGGGTACCTGTCAAATCTTTGAACGCTCAAAATTTCGAACGTTACATGGTCGAGACCAAACTTTCGAAATTTTGAGTGCCCGAAGATAGACTTTCAATGGCACCGTACGGTGCAGATAGGAAGAATTTCCCTTTTCTGCACTGAAGTGCGGTCTCGGAGTTGGTATATTTAAGTAGGGGGGTGTGGGGGGTACAGGGGGAATTGCTCCCCTGCCTACACTGTTAAAGTGTTTTTTTCTGTGTTTTCTTTCTTTTTTTTTTTTTTTTATGTTCGAACATCCAAATGTCGAACATTTGGTCTCGACCATGTAATGTTCGACATTTTGGATGTTCGAACATTTAACATAGACCCGTATATTAAACAAGGTTAGTGAACTTCATGCTTGGATCTCAAGCCACACCCCTTATGTCATCACCCTAACAGAAACTTGGCTAAAACCCCAACACCATGATAAAGACATTCTCCCTCCTGGCTATAGTACTCAGTGCCTCAACTGCCAAAAAGAGAAAGGGTGGTGGAGTTGCCATTGTTTACTCTAACCACCTTATTCTGACAATTCATAATAAAACTATCCCATCCTTTTTCCCCTGCTGAAATACTGACAGCCAACCTTGTACTTAACATTCATACCACAATCACAAAAGTAGCAATCTACATTCCCCCGGGGATAACTTACCCCTGTTGGAAAACAGAATCTCATACTTCTCTCAACCATCATTCTTGGTTATGTCAATATTAATTTGTTAACTCTGTGTACCCCAAATTCTTCCTTACATACTAACTTGTACGTCTTCATGCAACTTATCACTGATCCCACCCATACCAACAACTGTCATACACACATCACCCTTATCGACTGGATTCTAATCTCTCATCCCTCCAAATATCACAATCCTGAAACACTTCCTAACACACTTTTTACTACCCAATAAAAAATACTTTCTGTAGATACATCCCTCACTCTACTAAACAGCATTGATTTATCACATGCCGCAAGCTTATTAACTTCCACCCAGACACCTTTAAATCTCTTCTCTCTGAAGTTAACTGGAATTTCCTTAGCCATCTCCCCCTTAAAGATGCTGTCCTGTCTTTCAACTCCACCTTTCTCAGTATTCTTGACTCACTTGCCCCACTCTGCACAGTCTGTATTAAATCTAATATATCTCCATGGCTATCAAATTCCACCTGCATCCAAATGAGAAATAGAGACATAGCATGGAACATTTGGACCAAAACAAAGTTCGCTGCAGACTTGATAAAATACAAAGAACGTAGAAATCAGACCAAAAAGTGTATTAATAAAGATAAAAGAGACTACTACTATAATCCACTCTCAGCCTTGAAATCTAACCCCCCCCAAAAGTTTGGAACTTATTAAACAACATACTACATCCTGGAGGTCCTTGCTCCCCCAATCCTTGTCCTGATAACACTCCTATAGATACTGCCTCCACCTTCAAAACATATTTTATTGACTCTATATCCAAACTATTTAACCCCAGTCCCAACTTCTCTACCTTTAATAATTCAAACCACTCTTTACCATATCCCACTACACACTCATCAAATTCTTTTTCCCTCGAACCTGTACCACTAGCTACATCAAATCCCTACTCTCTAAACTCAAACTGTGCTCAGCTTCTACTGACAACATTCCTTCCCTTTTCCTTCAGTTAGCTGCTGACTCTCTCGCTCTCCCTGTATCTATCTTAATCAACCGCTCCATTTCAGAGTCCAAAGTTCCCTCCATATGGAAACAATTCTTCACTCTACCTATACATGAAGGAGGTAACCCCTCAGACATCACTAATTTCAGACCAATTGCCATCCTCTCTCCCCTCTCTAAAGTTCTACAAAAAAGCATACATAAACAAGTTATGCACTACCTACTCTCTGAAAATCTGCTCACACCTACACAGCATGGCTTTATACCAAAGCATAGTACTACTACTGCCCTACTATCATTCCTTAATACTATATCCTTTGCCAGAGATAACAGCAAACTTGTGTCCTGCCTATTCTTAGATCTCTCTAAAGCTTTCAACACCATCTCTCACCCTCTCCTTCTACACAATCTAACCAACCTTAACTTCTACCCTGTTACTATTTTATGGTATTCCAGCTACCTCATTGACAGATTTCAAGCAGTGAAGTGGCTATCTGCAATCTCCCCTCCTCTCCCAGTTAAAATGGCTGTCCCTCAGGGTTCCATCCTTGGTCCACCACTTTTCAACATCTTCACTAATCTTTATTCTTCCTGTCCTCAGTCCTCATTGATCCAATAAGCTGATGACTCTGCTGTCATCACTATTGCTGACTCTCCCTCCAAACTCATCTCTAGTACATAGACTTCCTTTAACTCAGTCGAAAACTGGCTCTCTGATAACCAGCTTATCCTTAACCCAAACAAAACTAAGCTACTGCTTTTTCTTCCTAAAAACTACAACCACATTAAATCCACTTTCACAATCCTGTCCCTCAATAACACACACATTGAGGTGGAAACTAGCACTAAACTCCTTGGTGTCATCATTGATGACCAACATAAATTCGATCTACACATTAACAACTGTATCAAGAAAACTCATCAGAATCTAGGGCTCCTCTACCGCAACAAAAAGTTTCTCACCAGTGAAGCTAAAACAACTGTCTCTAATGCCTACCTCCTACCCAGTCTATTATATGGCTTTCATATTCTTACTTGCATGAACTCCACACTCCTTGCCAAACTTGAATCTACCTACAACAAGATAGTCAAATTTGCAGCCCATCAAACTTACAAGTCACATCACTGTCTCTCACTCAAACATCTTAAGTGGCTTGAACTACCACACCAGCTTCTTCTCCCTCAACTCCAAATCATCCACTCTATCCCTTATCAGCCTTCTTACTATCCTACCCTATCATCTGTCATCACCCACTATTCACCTGCAAGATCCCTCCAGAGATCTAACCTAGATCTGCTACAAATCCACAAACCTAAAACTAAGAAAGGATGTATTCTCTATAGCCATAATCCTTCCAAGGCCTGGAACAAACTCCACTCTAGAGATCAGGTCACTCAAGCAACTTAGTCAATTCAAGTTAGCCACTAAAGAATACCTGCTAATCTAATGGACCTGCCACTGTACTCACCCCCCTTAAACATCTTATCAACCCTAACTACACACCTCTATCTGCTCCCAACTTATGTAACTTTCTTTAACTCTCTAGACCTTGTCTCACGTTAACTGCTCTGTCCTACGCACATTACATACATTCTTAGCTGCACAATGTAAGATTTTACATCTGGTGACTAAACTATTGTTAGTCCTTCTAAATGATATAGGATTCTAAATCTGACAGACATAATGATTAGTTTACTGTAGTAAAGCCTTGTTTTTCACATATATGTTGCTTTGAAAATTTTTTGTAAACCAGTTATTGTTTGTTTACTTATTTTTGTAAATGATAATCTGTAGAACATGTGGAACTTTTCTCCCCTGGCCTCCGCTGCAAAAGTGCTACTTAACTCAGTTGGACAAGCCCGGTCAACAAATGTAAAATAAATAAATAAATAAAGCATCCAACTGTGTCTGCTAGTCAAGTTTTAAGTCACACTATAGGCAACCTGGGATGTTGTTAGGCCCCATTGCTTCTGTGTTGTTTGCCATATAGAGCACACAGATGAGCTGCTCACCTGAGAAGATATAGTGAGTAATGTTTGCATGTATATACTTTTGCTGATGGCCAGTGGCAACGTGAGGGTGAAGTGTGAGGCAAACTCTCAACTAGCAGATTATCTATTTTCTCCAGTTGAGTATGACTGATGGCATCCACAAACAGCTCTGCATTTAGTTGTGTAGTCCCCTTAACATTTCACACTTATTTAAATAAATGTTTTGCAACAATACCTCCAAATACACCCTTGGTTATGCATTACATGCCACACAGTGGTACTGTTCACACAGTCAGACAAGTCTAACAATGTCACATAATTGTATCAATTGCACAGTATATGCCTATAAGTTTTAAACTGAAAGGTTGTGTTTGAGAGGCCTGATACCATACAAGGACACATTACAAATGAGTTGGTTGTGGCTGATGCAGAACAGATACTGACACAAATAATGATAGTTCATAGGTTCATAGGTTCATAGGTTCATACTAGGCTATCTGCCCTAGGGCATTTATAAGCCTAGCCAGAATGTGTTTGGCTTTCGCCACCCATTTTAAATTTATTTTGCTATGCCCTTTTTCAAGGTTAGTATACTGTGCCTCTGTCTAACAGTGACACAGAAGTGATACCCGGGGTAAACCTACGATCTCCCATCCACTCATCAAGATTCCTCTTGAAGAGAGTCAATGAGGGACTCTGCCTAACCTGGACTGGGATTTTATTCCAGAGTGAAGGGAGCCTCTGGGTTATTAATCTGTCCCTCCAGCATGTCCTATTTATTTCAGTGCTGAGGTTCAAGTCTCTCGAGCGCGTAGCTCGATGGGATTTGGATTTTCTGAGGTGCAGCATGTCCATTAATTCCGGGTTGGACATGGCTTTATACGTCAGGCACAGATCGCCTCTGAACAGGCGGTATGCCACTGAGTAGAGCTGGAGTTTCTTTAACCGGGCAGCATATGGCATCTGTTTGAGCCCTTTGATCCTCTTGGTGAGGTACTTTTGGGGTCTTTCCAGTTTCTGCAAGTGTCTGGTAAGGTACATCCCAAAAGGGGCATTGTACTCAATTATGGGCCTGATGAGGGATGAGTAAAGAGGCACGATGACGCTCCCTGATCTAGATGTGAATCCCTTCATGATTAGGTGGGCTATATAAAATGTTTTTCTAACCACTTTGGCCATGTGATTGTCAAATGAGAGATTGCTATAAACTTGGGTCCCCAGGTCCCTAATTACTTCTTCTGTACTTAATGAATTACCACCTATGTGGTAATTTGTGGGCACTTTGTTTTTGCCAAAGGGGATGACTATACACTTTTTGGCATTTAGCTTGAGGCCATGGCTCTGGCACCAGTTGTCTGTTTCTATGAGGCCCTTTTGGAGGATGCTTGTGTCGGCTGGAGAGTCGATTATGGCGCCCAGTTTGCAGTCATCTGCGAACTTGGTCAGCCACAGTCCTTCCGTGTTGGCCTGTACCTCCGAGAAATATATACCGAACAAGAGAGGTCCCAGGACTGAGCCTTGTGGGACACCACTTGTAACTGGTTTGGAGTCTGACATGGCTCCAGCAATTCTAACCATGTGGGTTCTGTCCTTGAGCCAGTTTGCAATCCATCTAGTGACATAGGGGTTTATATTTAAGCTGGTTAGCTTATCTATAATGCCTGAGTGGGGTATTATATCGAAGGCTTTTGCGAGGTCCAGGTAGGCTGTGTGGACCACCTTCCCCTCGTCAATGGCCTTGGTGACTGTTTCAAAGAAATCAACCAGGTTTAAGAGGCAGGATCTGCCCTTAACAAAGCCAAACTGGGTAGGATCCAGTGTTTGTAGGTCCCCAATATCTTTATTTATGAGGTCCATGATGATCCTTTCCATAGCTTTGCAGACCAAGCTAGTCAGGCTTATGGGGCGATAGTTTCCAGGATCCGTTGAGGCACCACCTTTATGGAGAGGGACCACTGTTGCTGTATGCCACTCTTTGGGCACATATCCTGTAGTAAGGCTGAGATTGAACAGTAGTTTTATGTTTGGGTTTAGCTCTTCTTGGAGTTCATGTAGGACGCAGCCGGGACACCATCTGGTCCCATTGATGCTGTGGTTTTGCTTTGGAGAGGCGGCTCTTACCTGAGCATCTGAGATGTCAGCGGGGGCAGCACTCTGCTGGGATAGATATTTCCCTTTTGGTGGGGAGGGGAGAAGTTTGCGCTGAACCTGTCAGCTAGGATATTGGCAATGTCTGTGGGTTTGGTGTATTTTTTGTCATTTTGGACTAATTCTGAGCATATCTGGGAATTACCACCCAGGTTCCTAACATAACTAAAGAAAGCCTTGTGATTATCCTTAGTGTCCTGTGCAATTTTTCTCTCGAAGCTGGCCTTAGACAATTTTATGTGTGCCCGTAGTTTTTGCTAATACTGATCAGTGATGCCTTCCCTTTTTGGGATTTTGTTCTATCATTTAGTAGCTTCCTCCTTCTATTGTATAGTTTGTTTATGGCTGGGGTCCACCAGACAGGACGTCTGCCTTTGGAGGATTGGGTCTTGGTTTTATTTGGGATCGATGATCCATGCATTCCTGAAGGTGTTCATAGAATGCGTTTATAAAGGATTCTGTGGTCTGGGCCATATTTTCCGCAGGCCCGGGGGCTTTGAAGGATTCCACCTCAGTTTTGAGGAGTGTGAAATTTGCTTTAGAGAAGTTTTTCACTGTGGTTTTCTGGGCAGGGGGTGGGGTCGGGATGTGAATATCCAGTGAGATTAGTTTATGGTCTGATCTTACCAGTGAGGGATACACTTCTGGTCTGGAGCATAGAGTCCCCATGTTGGTGATGATCAGGTCCAGTATATTTTCCCCTCTTGTGGGAGTGGTAACAAGTTGTTCCATAGCATTTGAGTTTATAAATTCTAGGAATCTTTGGGCTAGGGTGTTGGAGCTAGAGTAACGCTCCCAGTCTATGTTTGGGTAGTTGAAGTTGCCCAATAGAATGGTGTTTGGAGAGACCTTCATATTTTCCAGTGTTCTCAGGAAGGCCGAGTGGGGTTCCTGGGTTTGGGAGGGTGGTCTGTAGCAGGCTATAAACTGGAAGGCAGTTTTACCCACTGTTAGTTGCACATGGATAGTCTCTGATGCTTCGTGCTTTGCCACCAACCTGGAGGTGTGGGTATCTTTGATGAATATCAATACTCCCCCTCATTTTGTGGTTCGGTCCAAGTTTTGGGGCCGAAAAGCATGGTATGAGGTATAACCTGGTAGTGCTGGGGTGCTCTCAGGAGCCTGAACCAGGTTTCTGTTACTGCACAGATATCGATGTTCTCCATGCTAAGGAGAGTTTTGAGTGCGTGCATCTTGAGGTTTAGACTTCTGGCATTGAGTAGCATTACTCTTAGTTTCTTATCACTTGTGATACCTATGGAGGTGGGTTTGTCTTTCGAGCCTTGCCTAAAAAAGGCACTATGGGGGTAGCAAGAGCCTTTGCCAATATCCGAAAGCCCAGGGGTGACAGGAGCAAGCCGTCCCTAGCGAAGCAGCGTGGCTTGTCGAGCATATCATCCCAAGCTGACAGGCATTGGATCCCCTTTGAATGACACCAGTACTTAAGCCAATTGTTGAAATTGATCATCTTGTCTTCATATTGTGGCATCATTCTTGGTGAGGGTAAGATGCTACTCAAGGTCAGGGTCATACCGGCCTGGGCTACATGCTCAGAGAGCTCCTTTATGTCTCTTTTCATGTAGTCCAGGGAGGTACGTCTCAGGTCATTCACACTAGCATGGACAATGACTGAGTCATATTTGTACTTGCCTTGAAGTGACCTGAGTGCTTGTGTTATGTGGCGGATCCTAGCGCGACAAGCTGCTCACCGTGACCCTCTCCTTGTTCAGCCTGGTGAGCGGGACGCCAGTGTGCCTGATGATAGAGTCACCTATTACAAGTGTATCAGGTGTGTTGTTTAGTCTTAAGGGCTGTGACTGTTTGGCACACTGGCTTTGTGAGATATGTGTTGCACGTGTTTTGTTTTGGGGTAGCGGTTGCTTGGGTGTCTGCTTTGGAGGTCTTTGCTGCTTAGCAGATCTTTATTTAGAGCCTCCGAGTATGTTTTTGTGTGATTATGTGTTTGGTTTGCTGTCGTGGTAGGTCTATGTGAGACTGGAATTGTAGTGAGTGTGGTTTCCTTCTTCTCCTGACTGGTTATGCCAGTACTGAGTTGAGAGAGCTTAGCCTCCAGTTTGGCTATATGGTTGCATCTCTCACATGTGTTGGAATTTGTTGGGAGGAGGAGAGGGTTGTCTGTGTACATGAGGCAGTTGTAACATTGCCTCAAGATTCCCAGATTCACCAGCTGGACCGGAGAGGAGATTGACAACTGACCTTTGGACATGCTAGAATAATATTGGGAATTCCTTAATAATTGAAAACCAGGGCCAGTGGGGAGTGAGGGTGTAGTGCTTTTAATTTTTAGTGCTGACTTATATAATTGCTTTAGTGAGCAAGTGCCAGGTAACTTAAGTGCAATGTGTTACAGGTAACTTAAATGCAAAAACGACAAACAGTAACTTTCTTTCAAGTGAAACAAGGAAATAAGTACAGTAAGCAATGCAGATATCACTAGTGATTCACAGAAGCTGAGAAGCCATATTAGGTGGAATTAGCGTTCCAGGAAATAACAAGCAAACAAACAACAAGCATATAAACAAAGCTAGATTCAGCAGGCCTGGATCTAGTCTATGCTACAGCAAACAAGGTGTAACAATTTCAGTAAGATACAGTTCAAATATTCAGGCACTATAAACCTTTAACCAGAAATTCCCAGCTCAGAAGGGCAGAGTCCAGCCTCTTCTCCCACAAGAGTGCAGACCACAAACCTTCTTAATGTAAAATAACTGGCCTGAAGCCCAAGTGCTTAAACCAGAACTAATACACTTTAAGAATAACAGACACTGGGCTCTCAATCAGCAGTTCCCAACTTAGAAGGATGAAAGCTACCTGTCCTGCCACTACAGTGCATGCCACAAACCTTCCTAATGTAAAACAACTGGTCTGAAGCCCAAGTGCTTAATCCAAAAGACTTAGAATGATAGCTACACTTTAATCAAGTTACTACCAAGCAGTAATAAATACAATTAAATACTTTAGAGAATGCCTGGATTAGTGCTCAAGTTACACAAACAAAGCTAGATCCAGCAGGCCCGAATCCAGTCTATGCCACAGCAAACAAGGCGCACCAACTTCAGTAAGAAGCAGTTCAGATATGTATGCACTATAAGTCTTCAACCAGAAATTCCCAGCTCAGAAGGGCAGAGTCCAGCCTCTCCTCCCACAAGAGTGCAGACCACGAACCCTCTTAATGTAAAATAACTGGCCTGAAAGCCCAAGTGCTTAAACCAGAATTAATACACTTTTAGAATAACAGACACTGAGCCCTCAATCAGCAGTTCCCAACCTAGAAGGATGTAAGCTACCTGTTCTGCCACTACAGTGCAGACCACAAACCCTCTCAGTGCAAAACAACTGGTCCGAAGCCCAAGTGTTTAAACCAAAAGGCTTAGAATGAGTTACACCAAGCAGTAATAAATGCAATTGAGTACTTTTAAGATAATGCAAAAGTAAAAAAGTAGGTAGAAACACAAGTACAGTAAAAGCAGATGAAATTTTTTTTTTTCTTTCTGAACAAGTGCTGAGATCAAAGAAACAGAATTGAGTGCTGAAACTAGAAACCTGTAATTACTAGCAAATAACAAAATTCAGCAAACACTGACTAACTTCCAGTTCAGCTAATATTCCTTCCACACAGTTAAAATCAATTTAAATACTGTATTTTTTGAAAAAAAAAGAGCAGATAAAGGTACTTAAATTCTCTTATATGTCCAGTTGAATATAGCAAGTTCTTAGCCGGCCAAAGCTGAGGTTTTTAAGCAGAAAATATTTCACACTGTACCACTTAAATAGGCAAGGACAGGAAATCAAAGAATGTGACTACCCCCACACCTGTAATTACTAGCAAATAACAAAATTCAGCAAACACTGACTAACTTCCAGTTCAGCTAATATTCCTTCCACACAGTTAAAATCAATTTAAATACTGTATTTTTTGAAAAAAAAGAGCAGATAAAGGTACTTAAATTCTCTTATACGTCCAGTTGAATATAGCAAGTTCTTAGCCAGCCAAAGCTGAGGTTTTTAAGCAGAAAATATTTCACACTGTACCACTTAAATAGGCAAGGACAGGAAATCAAAGAATGTGACTACCCCACACCTGTAATTACTAGCAAATAACAAAATTCAGCAAACACTGACTAACTTCCAGTTCAGCTAATATTCCTTCCACACAGTTAAAATCAATTTAAATACTGTATTTTTTGGAAAAAAAAAGAGCAGATAAAGGTACTTAAATTCTCTTATACGTCCAGTTGAATATAGCAAGTTCTTAGCCGGCCAAAGCTGAGGTTTTTAAGCAGAAAATATTTCACACTGTACCACTTAAATAGGCAAGGACAGGAAATCAAAGAATGTGACTACCCCACACCTGTAATTACTAGCAAATAACAAAATTCAGCAAACACTGACTAACTTCCAGTTCAGCTAATATTCCTTCCACACAGTTAAAATCAATTTAAATACTGTATTTTTTGAAAAAAAGAGCAGATAAAGGTACTTAAATTCTCTTATACGTCCAGTTGAATATAGCAAGTTCTTAGCCGGCCAAAGCTGAGGTTTTTAAGCAGAAAATATTTCACACTGTACCACTTAAATAGGCAAGGACAGGAAATCAAAGAATGTGACTACCCCACACACCTGTAATTACTAGCAAATAACAAAATTCAGCAAACACTGACTAACTTCCAGTTCAGCTAATATTCCTTCCACACAGTTAAAATCAATTTAAATACTGTATTGTTTTGAAAAAAAAGAGCAGATAAAGGTACTTAAATTCTCTTATACGTCCAGTTGAATATAGCCAAAGCTGAGGTTTTTAAGCAGAAAATATTTCACACTGTACCACTTAAATAGGCAAGGACAGGAAATCAAAGAATGTGACTACCCCACACACCTGTAATTACTAGCAAATAACAAAATTCAGCAAACACTGACTAACTTCCAGTTCAGCTAATATTCCTTCCACACAGTTAAAATCAATTTAAATACTGTATTGTTTTGAAAAAAAGAGCAGATAAAGGTACTTAAATTCTCTTATACGTCCAGTTGAATATAGCAAGTTCTTAGCCGGCCAAAGCTGAGGTTTTTAAGCAGAAAATATTTCACACTGTACCACTTAAATAGGCAAGGACAGGAAATCAAAGAATGTGACTACCCCCACACCTGTAATTACTAGCAAATAACAAAATTCAGCAAACACTGACTAACTTCCAGTTCAGCTAATATTCCTTCCACACAGTTAAAATCAATTTAAATACTGTATTTTTTGAAAAAAAAAGAGCAGATAAAGGTACTTAAATTCTCTTATACGTCCAGTTGAATATAGCAAGTTCTTAGCCGGCCAAAGCTGAGGTTTTTAAGCAGAAAATATTTCACACTGTACCACTTAAATAGGCAAGGACAGGAAATCAAAGAATGTGACTACCCCCACACCTGTAATTACTAGCAAATAACAAAATTCAGCAAACACTGACTAACTTCCAGTTCAGCTAATATTCCTTCCACACAGTTAAAATCAATTTAAATACTGTATTTTTTGAAAAAAAAAGAGCAGATAAAGGTACTTAAATTCTCTTATACGTCCAGTTGAATATAGCAAGTTCTTAGCCGGCCAAAGCTGAGGTTTTAAGCAGAAAATATTTCACACTGTACCACTTAAATAGGCAAGGACAGGAAATCAAAGAATGTGACTACCCCCACACCTGTAATTACTAGCAAATAACAAAATTCAGCAAACACTGACTAACTTCCAGTTCAGCTAATATTCCTTCCACACAGTTAAAATCAATTTAAATACTGTATTTTTTGAAAAAAAAGAGCAGATAAAGGTACTTAAATTCTCTTATACGTCCAGTTGAATATAGCAAGTTCTTAGCCGGCCAAAGCTGAGGTTTTTAAGCAGAAAATATTTCACACTGTACCACTTAAATAGGCAAGGACAGGAAATCAAAGAATGTGACTACCCCCACACCTGTAATTACTAGCAAATAACAAAATTCAGCAAACACTGACTAACTTCCAGTTCAGCTAATATTCCTTCCACACAGTTAAAATCAATTTAAATACTGTATTTTTTTGAAAAAAAAGAGCAGATAAAGGTACTTAAATTCTCTTATACGTCCAGTTGAATATAGCAAGTTCTTAGCCGGCCAAAGCTGAGGTTTTAAGCAGAAAATATTTCACACTGTACCACTTAAATAGGCAAGGACAGGAAATCAAAGAATGTGACTACCCCACACCTGTAATTACTAGCAAATAACAAAATTCAGCAAACACTGACTAACTTCCAGTTCAGCTAATATTCCTTCCACACAGTTAAAATCAATTTAAATACTGTATTTTTTGGAAAAAAAAAGAGCAGATAAAGGTACTTAAATTCTCTTATACATCCAGTTGAATATAGCAAGTTCTTAGCCGGCCAAAGCTGAGGTTTTAAGCAGAAAATATTTCACACTGTACCACTTAAATAGGCAAGGACAGGAAATCAAAGAATGTGACTACCCCCACACCTGTAATTACTAGCAAATAACAAAATTCAGCAAACACTGACTAACTTCCAGTTCAGCTAATATTCCTTCCACACAGTTAAAATCAATTTAAATACTGTATTTTTTTGAAAAAAAAGAGCAGATAAAGGTACTTAAATTCTCTTATACGTCCAGTTGAATATAGCAAGTTCTTAGCCGGCCAAAGCTGAGGCTTAAGCAGAAAATATTTCACACTGTACCACTTAATTAGGCAAGGACATGAAATCAATGAATGTGACTCCCCCACACCTGTAATTACTAGCAAATAACAAAATTCAGCAAACACTGACTAACTTCCAGTTCAGCTAATATTCCTTCCACACAGTTAAAATCAATTTAAATACTGTATTTTTTTGAAAAAAAGAGCAGATAAAGGTACTTAAATTCTCTTATACGTCCAGTTGAATATAGCAAGTTCTTAGCCTGCCAAAGCTGAGGGTTTAAGCAGAAAATATTTCACACTGTACCACTTAAATAGGCAAGGACAGGAAATCAAAGAATGTGACTACCCCCACACCTGTAATTACTAGCAAATAACAAAATTCAGCAAACACTGACTAACTTCCAGTTCAGCTAATATTCCTTCCACACAGTTAAAATCAATTTAAATACTGTATTTTTTTGAAAAAAAGAGCAGATAAAGGTACTTAAATTCTCTTATACGTCCAGTTGAATATAGCAAGTTCTTAGCCGGCCAAAGCTGAGGTTTTTAAGCAGAAAATATTTCACACTGTACCACTTAAATAGGCAAGGACAGGAAATCAAAGAATGTGACTACCCCACACCTGTAATTACTAGCAAATAACAAAATTCAGCAAACACTGACTAACTTCCAGTTCAGCTAATATTCCTTCCACACAGTTAAAATCAATTTAAATACTGTATTTTTTGAAAAAAAGAGCAGATAAAGGTACTTAAATTCTCTTATACGTCCAGTTGAATATAGCAAGTTCTTAGCCAGCCAAAGCTGAGGTTTTTAAGCAGAAAATATTTCACACTGTACCACTTAAATAGGCAAGGACAGGAAATCAAAGAATGTGACTACCCCACACCTGTAATTACTAGCAAATAACAAAATTCAGCAAACACTGACTAACTTCCAGTTCAGCTAATATTCCTTCCACACAGTTAAAATCAATTTAAATACTGTATTTTTTGAAAAAAAGAGCAGATAAAGGTACTTAAATTCTCTTATACGTCCAGTTGAATATAGCAAGTTCTTAGCCGGCCAAAGCTGAGGTTTTTAAGCAGAAAATATTTCACACTGTACCACTTAAATAGGCAAGGACAGGAAATCAAAGAATGTGACTACCCCACACCTGTAATTACTAGCAAATAACAAAATTCAGCAAACACTGACTAACTTCCAGTTCAGCTAATATTCCTTCCACACAGTTAAAATCAATTTAAATACTGTATTTTTTGAAAAAAAAGAGCAGATAAAGGTACTTAAATTCTCTTATACGTCCAGTTGAATATAGCAAGTTCTTAGCCAGCCAAAGCTGAGGTTTTTAAGCAGAAAATATTTCACACTGTACCACTTAAATAGGCAAGGACAGGAAATCAAAGAATGTGACTACCCCACACCTGTAATTACTAGCAAATAACAAAATTCAGCAAACACTGACTAACTTCCAGTTCAGCTAATATTCCTTCCACACAGTTAAAATCAATTTAAATACTGTATTTTTTGAAAAAAAGAACAGATAAAGGTACTTAAATTCTCTTATACGTCCAGTTGAATATAGCAAGTTCTTAGCCGGCCAAAGCTGAGGTTTTAAGCAGAAAATATTTCACACTGTACCACTTAAATAGGCAAGGACAGGAAATCAAAGAATGTGACTACCCCCACACCTGTAATTACTAGCAAATAACAAAATTCAGCAAACACTGACTAACTTCCAGTTCAGCTAATATTCCTTCCACACAGTTAAAATCAATTTAAATACTGTATTTTTTGAAAAAACGAGCAGATAAAGGTACTTAAATTCTCTTATACGTCCAGTTGAATATAGCAAGTTCTTAGCCGGCCAAAGCTGAGGTTTTAAGCAGAAAATATTTCACACTGTACCACTTAAATAGGCAAGGACAGGAAATCAAAGAATGTGACTACCCCCACACCTGTAATTACTAGCAAATAACAAAATTCAGCAAACACTGACTAACTTCCAGTTCAGCTAATATTCCTTCCATCCAGTTAAAATCAATTTAAATACTGTATTTTTTGGGAAAAAAAGAGCAGATAAAAGTACTTATACTCTCTTCTACGTCCAGTTGAATATAGCAAGTTCTTAGCAGGCCAAAGCTGAGGTTTTTAAGCAGAAAATATTTCACACTGTACCACTTCAATAGGCAAGGACAAGAAATCAAAGAATGTGACTACCCCACACACTTGTAATTACGAGCAAATAACAAAATTCAGCATACACTGACTAACTTCCAGTTCAGCTAATATTCCTTCCACACAGTTAAAATCATTTTAAATACTGTATTGTTTTGAAAAAAAAAGAGCAGATAAAGGTACTTAAATTCTCTTATACGTCCAGTTGAATATAGCAAGTTCTTAGCCGGCCAAAGCTGAGGTTTTTAAGCAGAAAATATTTCACACTGTGCCACTTAAATAGGCAAGGACAGGAAATCAAAGAATGTGACTACCCTCACACCTGTAATTACTAGCAAATAACAAAATTCAGCCAACACTGACTAACTTCCAGTTCAGCTAATATTCCTTCCACACAGTTAAAATCAATTTAAATACTGTATTTTTTGAAAAAAGAGCAGGTAAAGGTACTTAAATTCTCTTATACGTCCAGTTGAATATAGCAAGTTCTTAGCCGGCCAAAGCTGAGGTTTTAAGCAGAAAATATTTCACACTGTACCACTTAAATAGGCAAGGACAGGAAATCAAAGAATGTGACTACCCCACACCTGTAATTACTAGCAAATAACAAAATTCAGCAAACACTGACTAACTTCCAGTTCAGCTAATATTCCTTCCACACAGTTAAAATCAATTTAAATACTGTATTTTTTTGAAAAAAGAGCAGATAAAGGTACTTAAATTCTCTTGTGCGTCCAGTTGAATATAGCAAGTTCTTAGCCGGCCAAAGCTGAGGTTTTTAAGCAGAAAATATTTCACACTGTACCACTTAAATAGGCAAGGACAGGAAGTCAAAGAATGTGACTACCTCCACACCTGTAATTACTAGCAAATAACAAAATTCAGCAAACATTGACTAACTTCCAGTTCAGCTAATATTCCTTCCACACAGTTAAAATCAATTTAAATTCTGTATTTTTGGGAAAAGAAAGAGCAGATAAAGGTACTTAAATTCTCTTATACGTCCAGTTGAATATAGCAAGTTCTTAGCCGGCCAAAGCTGAGGTTTTTAAGCAGAAAATATTTCACACTGTACCACTTAAATAGGCAAGGACAGGAAATCAAAGAATGTGACTACCCCACACACCTGTAATTACTAGCAAATAACAAAATTCAGCAAACACTGACTAACTTCCAGTTCAGCTAATATTCCTTCCACACAGTTAAAATCAATTTAAATACTGTATTTTTTGAAAAAAAAAGAGCAGATAAAGGTACTTAAATTCTCTTATACGTCCAGTTGAATATAGCAAGTTCTTAGCCGGCCAAAGCTGAGGTTTTAAGCAGAAAATATTTCACACTGTACCACTTAAATAGGCAAGGACAGGAAATCAAAGAATGTGACTACCCCACACCTGTAATTACTAGCAAATAACAAAATTCAGCAAACACTGACTAACTTCCAGTTCAGCTAATATTCCTTCCACACAGTTAAAATCAATTTAAATACTGTATTTTTTTGAAAAAAAAGAGCAGATAAAGGTACTTAAATTCTCTTATACGTCCAGTTGAATATAGCAAGTTCTTAGCCAGCCAAAGCTGAGGGTTTAAGCAGAAAATATTTCACACTGTACCACTTAAATAGGCAAGGACAGGAAATCAAAGAATGTGACTACCCCCACACCTGTAATTACTAGCAAATAACAAAATTCAGCAAACACTGACTAACTTCCAGTTCAGCTAATATTCCTTCCACACAGTTAAAATCAATTTAAATACTGTATTTTTTGAAAAAAAAGAGCAGATAAAGGTACTTAAATTCTCTTATACGTCCAGTTGAATATAGCAAGTTCTTAGCCAGCCAAAGCTGAGGTTTTTAAGCAGAAAATATTTCACACTGTACCACTTAAATAGGCAAGGACAGGAAATCAAAGAATGTGACTACCCCACACCTGTAATTACTAGCAAATAACAAAATTCAGCAAACACTGACTAACTTCCAGTTCAGCTAATATTCCTTCCACACAGTTAAAATCAATTTAAATACTGTATTTTTTGAAAAAAAAGAGCAGATAAAGGTACTTAAATTCTCTTATATGTCCAGTTGAATATAGCAAGTTCTTAGCCGGCCAAAGCTGAGGTTTTAAGCAGAAAATATTTCACACTGTACCACTTAAATAGGCAAGGACAGGAAATCAAAGAATGTGACTACCCCCACACCTGTAATTACTAGCAAATAACAAAATTCAGCAAACACTGACTAACTTCCAGTTCAGCTAATATTCCTTCCACACAGTTAAAATCAATTTAAATACTGTATTTTTTGAAAAAAAGAGCAGATAAAGGTACTTAAATTCTCTTATACATCCAGTTGAATATAGCAAGTTCTTAGCCGGCCAAAGCTGAGGTTTTTAAGCAGAAAATATTTCACACTGTACCACTTAAATAGGCAAGGACAGGAAATCAAAGAATGTGACTACCCCTACACCTGTAATTACTAGCAAATAACAAAATATCACATCACGGATTGTAATACCCTCTTGTAGGCTACCATATATCCACACCTCAACCATAGCACATGTTGATGACAGCAACTTTGACTTGTGAAATGTTCATGGGGACATAGGACAAGTAATGTAATGGTGCTGGTGACCACCTCAATAATCCTTGGCAATATCAACACAATTGTGCATACAATGAATTCCACAAGGTTGCAACTGAATCAAAACATATTTTTGTATATATCACAACATGTGGATGAAACAAGACTTATGTGTCCATGTCATCAGTATGAATTTATATTGATGTATGTCACAGAGTATTTACTGATGCTGGGTATACACGTGCACACGTGTGCCATATTGTAAGTGTCACTGTGATGGTTAAATGAGAACTGCATAGAATGTTGATCTTCTCCAGTACAAAAACACATGCCTTGCTAAGCCAACAATATACATAGTATCATCCCAGGTCAACAGTTCTTAAGAGGCATACTACTACAGCTGCTATGGAAGGAACATGTAATGAAATGTTAGCTGTGGTCATCAATAACTTACCTCACATCACGGATTGTAATACCCTCTTGTAGGCTACCATATATCCACACCTCAACCATAGCACATGTTGATGACAGCAACTTTGGCATGTGAAATGTTCATGGGGACATAGGAATTAGTAAGCTAACGGACAACATCACATACATTTCTAGCTGTTATTTTACCATTTAAAACAAACTATATATATCTACATGATGGAAGATAGCAAGGCTATATGTGCATGTGTGTATTTTTTGATTGCAGTACATATGACCACTGTCCATATGTGACAAGTGCACCACACCATGACAGAATTACCAAACACACATGCAGTGGTCTGGAGATGGCTTGCAGAGGCTCATGGAACAACTCTGCTTCATGATGTGTGTAAGCATATTTGACATGAGGACATCCACCAATCCTCTGTAAGAAGGATGTCATGTGGCCAGAAGAAAAAAAGAGGATGTCAGATGCATGGTGCTATGTTAAAGGTTCTCCTAAATGGATGTGACATGAAAAGCAATTCACAAGGTCATACAATGACTGTAATGTGCGACCAACCACTAAACAGCAGTAGACTGGGTCTGATTTGAAAATTACACCTGTGTAGATATAGAAAATAACATCTATACAATGTAACACTAGCACTACCACATATGCCTGACTTTAACACTGTCACATTGCACTTTATGGGGTATGATAGCATCATTGTATGCTGAGAAGAACATATAAGGAGGAGTATTTGATATGGATGTGGAGTTACATAGTGTAAAATTGTCTGAAAAGTAATATTTGAAACTATACACACTCAAGTTGCATGCTGTCAGATTAGAACCCCTAAATATCTAGGTCAAGAAGTATGAAAACACAGTAATTAATGTTACTGCCTCAGCACAATTCTGACTTGAATACAGTTAGCATGTATGTTATACAGGATGACATCATCAATATATGTTACAAGAAGATGTTTGGAGGAGTGTCTGACACAGCTGTGGACTCACATGCTGTTCTAAAATTGTCACCCTACTAATTGTTGAATGCACACACAAACCAGTTGACTGCAGTGAGAGTAGACCCCTACCTAACTATTTCCAAAGCACAGTACTTAACCCAAACTCCACAGCACAATTGTGGCTTTTAAAGTGTCAGACAACACTTTATAGCTGATGACATCAGCAGTGTATGTTTGTGAGAAGAAGATGGTAGTAGAAGTGTCTCACATGCTGTTCTAAAATCTTCTCTTGAATGTGAGCCAACTGAACTCAAACACACACACACACACACACACACACACACACATCAGTTGACTGCAGTGAGAGTAGAACCCCTACCTAACTATCTCCAAAGCACAGTACTTAATGCAAGCATCACAGGATAAATCTGGCTTTTAGAGTGTCAAACAACACTTTATGACATCAGCAGTGTATGTTTACGAGAAAGAGTTGCCAGGCCTTTATGAAAGGGATGTGTAGGAATGTACAACTGTCAACATATTTGTACTCCATGGAACTGGATTGCTGACAGTAGGATATAGACTCATGCGGTTCTGACTACATATACACACCACTTCACTACAGTGAGATTAGAACCCCTACCTAACTTGGTATAGTAGCTAGAGAACTCATTACTTAACACAAGTTCCACAGCACAAGTTTGAGTTTTTCAATGCTACTGGACAATTTATAGGTGATGACATTATCAATGCATTTTTAAGAGATGATGTTGGGAGGCCTGCATGAAATGGATGGGTAGCCATGTATGACTGTCAAAATATTTGTACTCCATGGGACTGGATTGCTGACAGTAGGGTACATGCTTATATTTCTCTGACTAAACACACACACACACACACACACACACACACACACACACACACACACACACACACACACACACACACACACACACACACATCAGTCGACTACAGTGAGAGTAGAACCGCTACATAACTATATACACCAGCTATAGAACTCAGTACTTAACGCAGGCCCCATGGCAAAAGTATGACTTTTAGAATGATGGTGGAGAACTTATAGTGGACGACATTGTGATGCCTGTGCCCTGGCCCAGTAATCAAGGAGCTGCAATCCTCACCACTAGCACCAGTGAGGGGCATCCACATTGGGAGGATAACAAGTACACACACAGTAAAGTACAATTCCCCTTAAGAACACACAGAGATCACAGTCAGTCTGGGGCTGGTTTCTCCCTATCTCTCGGATCCCCAATAAGACTCCCCACTGGCACAGCTATAGGGTTCAGATCTCAGCCTAGTGGTCAAGCCAACATTTTCAGCACCCTCTCTGTTCAACCAGTGCTTCATGTCCCTATCCAAGTAGCAGACACACACACACACACACACACACACACACACACACACACACACACACACACACACACACACACACACTTTGAGATTTGATTTATATACTCCTGGGGAGGCTGGCACAGGTTCTCTGACTATGCCCCCTTTCTGCCCAGACTACAAGGTAGTACCAACTGCCACCAACCACTATTATCAGCAATTATAAAGGCCCTTACCAAAGGGTGTCAAATTCAACTGTGCAATATTACTGTTATCCAAATTGTAAGTGTGACCCTGGGCTAAAGCTACTGGAGTGGCTTATACAGTATCAGCAACTACATGCAAGTACACTAGAGCTTAAATTATCTCTACACAAAACAGCCACAGTTGAAAGGTTTAAAAATACTTAATAATAAATAAAAACACAAGACAATATTTATTACTTCAACACAATGACATTACAGAGTTCAGAAATCACAATAAATACTTTAAAACAATATTTTAGGATAGTCTGACATAAATATAGAGAACAGCTAGTCTAATCTTGCTATTTCTATCTATCTCTAAGAGAACTCGGTGTTCTAAATACTACTTACATACAGAGCAAGCAAGTGCTGGTGAGTGGATGTTCTTACTAGAGCCAAGACAAGATGCAAAATGCTCAATCTTTCTCTCTGAAAAGGTCTTAAATTGATAATACACAGTATTGCTGACTCATCTCAGATTACATACTTTTTATCACTTCTCCTTTAGTTCCCAAACTAACAGAAACTCAAAATTTATATTTCTTTGTAAGCTGCACCAGCCAGGAAATCACAGCAATAAAAGACACTTTTACATGTGAAACCTAGTAATTATCGATGTCTTAAGACAATAGAAAGAATTTCCCAGCCCAGGTATCCTGTCTCCGAGCTTGAGATCAAACACAGTTGTAAAATTCTTTGCTTAACAGCTTTCTTCCAGCAGGGTGCACTGTGGTTACATTTTTGAAGCTCAGTACAACATATAGTTTAATCATAACATATAGTTCTCTTTACATTTGTATAACAAGCCTGTGAATTATATTAATATTTACAATGACATAGAATTATCTACAAAATTCTATCTGGCTGGGCTGGCAGCCCCTCCGTTTTTCACATTTCCCCAAGAACTCAAGCTAGTTTTTCAAGTGTCCCTTTAGAAATGTTGCTTGAGAAGGTTGAGTCTATCTGAGTATACCTTACCCCATTCCCTGTCCTGAGAGCCCATCTGCATTGACGTTGCTAACCCCCCTGCAGTGCTGCACTGGCATATCATATGCTTGCAACCCTAGGCCCCATCTTAGCAACTTGGCATTTTGCTGGCTGGCTTCATTTAGCCATGTTAGGGAATTGTGATCTGTAACTACAGTGAATTTCCTTTCATACAAATAAGGCTGAAGTGTCTGCAGTGCCCACACTATGACTAGACATTCCTTTTCTACAGCTGCATATCATTCCTCCCTGGGTTGGAGCCTATGACTGAGATAAACAACTGGGTGTTCTTCTCCCTCTGAAGAAATCTGGATAACTACAGCCCCCACTCCATGGTTCAAAGCATCCACCTGCACAACAAATTATTTGCTGTAATCTGGACTGGCTAACACAGAGGGTCCTTCCAAAGCTTCTTTAAGCTTCTGGAATGCCTACTCACATGCTGTGGTCCACAATACCTTATCTGGCCTGTTTTTCCTTGTCAGGTCTGTGAGGGGAGCAGCTATGGTACTATAACTGGGGAAGAACTTTCTGTAGTACCCTGCTGTCCCTAAGAATGCCCTCACCTGCTTTTTGGTAACAGGTGCAGGCCATGCCTGAATGGCTTCTACTTTGGCAGGTTCTGGCCTGATCTTACCACTCCTCACAATATGTCCCAGGTAGGAGACCTCTGCCATACCCACCTGACATTTGCTGGGCTTAATTGCCAACCCTGCCCTCTGTAGTCTGCCCAGCATCTCCCTGGCATGCTGAAGGTGCTCTTGACAGGAATGGCTGTAGATGACAATATCATCTAGGTAAGCAAGGGTAAACCCTTCTGCTCCTGCTAGGATATGATCTACCAGCCTCTGGAAAGTTGCTGGGGCATTTTTTATCTCAAAGGGCATCTTTGTGAACTCATACAAGCCAAAAGGAGTCACAAAGGCTGACCTATCTCTAGCAATGGGAGTCAAGGGCACCTGCCAGTAACCCTTGTTAAGATCAATGGTGGTAAGATACTTAGCCCCACCCAGCTACTCTAGGGCTTCATCTGTCTTAGGCATGGGGAAATCATCTGACTCTGTGTGACTATTTAATTTCCTGTAGTCCACATAGAACCTGGTGCTGCCAACCTTCTTTGGCACCAGCACCACTGGGGAGGCCCAGGGACTGTTGGACTCTTGAATTACCCTTAGTTCCAACATTTCCTGTATCTCTTCTCTCAGAGTCTGTTTTACTCTCTCAGACATCCTATAAGGGGCCTGCCTAATAGGCCTTTGGGGTGTTGTATCCACCTGGTGCTGCACCGGTTGGATGCACCCTGGTTTCCCAGTGAACATGTCCCCAAACTCCTGTAACATTGCTCGGATTTCTCGAACCTGGGTAGGAGATAGCTGCTGGGACATTGCTACCCCCCTCCACTGAGGTATCAGTCTGAGCCTCACTGAGGTGATAAGTCACCAGATCTCCCTCAGACTCCTCCTGTAATCCACTGCAAATACTCAGCACAAGGGCCTCCTATCATGGTAAGGTTTCATCATGTTAACGTGGTATGATTTGTGCCCCTGCTTCCTGCTTAGCAGTTCTACAATGTAGTTAACATCACTGACATTCATTACCACCTTGTAGGGTCCCTCCCAAACTGCCTGCCACTTGTTGTGTCTGACAGGAATGAGAACCATTACCTGCTTCCTTACAGCATACTCTCTAGCTTGAACATTCCTGTCATACTAGACCTTTTTCTGCTGTTGGGCTTCTGCAAGGTTCTCCTGGGCCAAGCCCATGAGTTCCCTGAGCCATGTCCTGATTTTTAGGACATATGCCACAACAGACTCCTTATGAAAGTCACACTCACCTTCCTACTAATCATGAATTAAATCTTGAGATCTTCTCACTCTATGTCCATACAACAACTCAAAGGGTGAAAAACCTGTGGATTCCTGGGGAACCTCTCTGGAAGCAAACAACAGTTGGGGCAAACATTCTTTCCACTCCCTCCCAAACTGGTCTGCAGATGCCCGCAGCATGGACTTGAGTATAGAGTTTAACCTCTCAACAAGATCATTAGTCTGGGGATGATAGGGGTGGTCTTTAGATGCTTCACCCCACAGTACTTCCCCAGACAAGCCAGCAGGTCTGACATGAAATTGGCACCTCTGTCAGTCCAGTATCTCTTTTGGAAAACCTACCCTGCTGAAAATCTCTAACAAAGCATTGCCACCTTTTCTGCCTCAAAAGAGGAAAAAGCCACTGCCTCAGGGTATTTTGTAGTATAATCTGCTACCACTAGTATATACTTTTTCCCTGTGGAACTTGGGGTACTCAGAGGCCCCACAATATCCATAGCCACCCTCCGAAATGGGCCCTCAATCACAGGCAAAGGCATCAAAGGAACTCTCACCTTCTCTCCTGCCTTGCCCACCTTTTGGCACTGCTCACAGGTCCTGCAATACCTTGTTACATCTCTGGAAATTCTAGGCCAATAGAAGCTCTGCATAATACATATCCCTGTATGCTTTATGCCCATATGACCTGCAAAGAGAATATCATGGGCTATGGCTAGAAGTGCCAGACGGCAGGCTATAGGGACCAAACTGATGATAGTAGGATACAGACTAATGTCCCTCTGACTATGCACACACACTTACACATACATAGAGACACACACATAATGTGACTGCCGGGCTAATTTAACACACATGTAAGTATTTTGTTCCCCTCTACAAAACACAGTAGTCAATGATTGCAATATCCCTGAAGTATGTTTTTGCCTTGTCATAGTGCTCTTTATATATGATGCCATCATCATTATATGATGTGGGTAACATATCCTGTTATGAGAGTGGTGTGCAAAGTACAGATGTGCTATTTCCTGTTGTTTTTCCAATGTGCTGTACACTTTAAGAGACAGCTTGTCAATCTACATGCAAATAGCTGTCAGGAATGCATGTAGAAGAACTGAGACATATGCATGTGTTTCCCAGTATGTTTGTATACACTACAATCTTATTGTCACATACAGACACACACATGTTTTATGATCAGCATTGATGCAACTATGTATGTATGTATGTTCATATTTGTGAAGGATTGCTGTCCACATTAATACATGTATTAGACAATCTGAATGTCTGTTGTCATTATAAAGGTGCACTTGATATGTAACAGTGTAGTTTTGCTATTTATTTCTGTAGTGTAGTTGACATTTGGGAACTAGTACTGGCATACCAAGTTTTAAGTGCATTGGTGCAGGTAAAAAAATGACTCAGTGCAAATATGTGTTTAGTCATTAAAAATTACCTTCCCTTTGGTTATGTTTTTACATGGATTTTAATGAGATGAAGACTTAATGGACATTAAACATAAGTACTACATGCTACTAAGCACTTTCTGTAGCACACCTGCAAGCAGCTGGTTTGCTCAATCGATGACAAAGAGTATGCACATGACTACTACTTGAACTTTAGAAGTGCCTAGCTATATTGACTATGTAGAAACAGTTAACGGATACTATGGTGTTCATAAGTAGTTCATATCAGACATGTTTAGGACAGTAAAAAAGTTTTTATACTGCTTTCTCTGTTTGCACATAATTAAGTGAAATGAAAACGTGAGTCTCTGCTTCATTCAGAAAATTATGAGAGTTCTATTTGTTTGCCTTCATCCGAGCAAACACACTAAACAGAGAGGTGCAGCACTCAGGACTTTGGACAGTACTGAGTGGAAGAAAAATATCTGCTGCCTAGCTGACTCAGTGGCAGCATGTGTAATAACAGTAAGCTCTTATTTTGAGCACAGGTGATACAGGGTTCAAATCCATCTCTATTTTTTTATAGCTGCATTCATGATGTAATTAAGTAATTACATGTGATAATTTTGCACATGTGAGAGAAACTGACTACAATGAAGTACTGTATAAAAACAAACATTACAAGAGACATGTTTACTAAAAACGTCCAAAAACTAATAGGCACAAGACAAGACGAGCATACACTGCAAAGTCCAACAAGGTTTAATAGCTGAGTAAAACAAGCTTACAGCAATCAGTAGTCCGGTGCACACTCCGGTAACTGCCAAGCAATAAAAAGTTAAAAACGATCTGGCTGCACAGAATCCAAGTCACAAAGTGTAAAGTGCTTTTCGTTAGGAAACACTTCTCCTAACTTCTTCAGACAATAGTGCTCGGAAAAAAAAACAAGTTTAAGTACTCTCCTAGTGAATCATACTTGTTAATACAATTAAGCCAATTAAGCACAGTCACATAATTTAAAGGTGTAATCCTAAAATACTGAATTCAAACAGTTTGTTTTTTTGTTGTCATTAGGTAAAATGAGTGCCTTAGTTTTATAAAAAAACAAAGTTCTGTTGTCTTATAACTGAACATATAGTAAATGAAATAGTATTAATTAAAATCGTAGTTAGTTCACTTTAATTATAACTAATGTTCAGGGACCTGTGGAAGTAGTAATCTTCATAAAAAACTGTGTTGTGTAATGTTTCTTTTAACCTATAAAAGGTGGGTGTAACTTAGCAATTGTAACCTCCCTAAGGCTAATGAGCATCTATTATTTAACCATCCAACAAAAATAGAGTGTGTGCAGCTACTATCTCTTAAGGCTCTTTAGTTTTAGCACACATAGAATAGAAGTAATTTCATTCAAGCCCGGTGGAAAGCATGCATTGAGTCTAAGCTGCCACAAATGTTCCAATTTCTCCAACATAAGTGTAGATGCCTCCCCTCTACTATTCATCTCAATTGAGTTGATGGCCTTAAATTTGAAACAGTGGTTAGGGTTTCCAGTGCAGTGTCTAGCTAGTGGGCTCTCCATTTTCCTTTTGTTAATGTAATAAACATGTTTGTAAATCCTCTCCTTAAACTTATGATCAGTCTTGCCTACGTAAAAAGTAGGGCAGCACTGACATAATGCTACATAGACTAAGACTTTGGAGTTACAGTTAAACTTGTTCTTCAGGAAATAGTCTTGCCCCCTAATAATGAATTTTGACCCTGTAGCAATGTGTCGACACTGGTTACATGCCTCACATTTAAATGTCCCTGGGGTGCCTCTAAAAGTGCTGTTACTACTTTTAGTAAGTTTTTTTAGGTTCCTTCCTTTTTTCCAGGTGACCAGCGGTTTTTCTCCCAACTTTCCTTGTATATCCCTATCGGACAGTAACAACTGCCAGTTTTTGCCCAGTATTGTGGTCAGGGATTCATAATCTAAAGAGAATGTAGTCACAAATCTCAAACAATTTTGCTCCCTTTGTGATCCAGTACTATTCCTAACTACGGGGTTACTCAGTTCTATCTCTACTGAGACGTTGGTTTCAAAAGTGTGAGCTGCTGTCCATCCTTGGGAGAGGATGGGTCTGAAGTGGCCAGAGGCCCTTTTACTACTCACCTTCCTTATAAGGTCAGCAATCAACTCAATAGGGTACCCCCTCTTGAATAACATGGACTTCAAGAGTTCACATTCCTCAAAGAAGTGGTCATCCTCCGTAGTCATCCTGGCCGCTCATACCAGTTGGCCCTTCACTGCACTCCTCTTCTGGTGCAGCTGGTGAAAACTACTGTAATGATAGAGTAAGTACTCTTTCGGAAAATCCTTGCTAGATATTTTTTCTGGGGTCTATCTTTAGATAGTTCAACATCCAAGAAGCTCATAGAATCTATGTGGAAGTTACTAGTAAACCTGAGAAAGGTGGTGGACCTATTAAACTGCTCCAGAATTTCAGCAGCTAGTTCAACACCCCCTTTAATAATCATAAAAATGTTGTCTAAAAAGCGGGTGTAATAATAAATACACTCATTCAGTCCAGGGTTATCAAAAATGGTGTCTTTTTCCCATTTGGCCATGACTAAATTGGCGAAACTAGCTCCACAAGGGAAGCCCATAGCTACACCAATCTGCTGTATGAAAAATTATTTTTCAAAGGTAATATAGTTATTGGACAGTGTTATACCTAGCAATTCCTCCACCAATCTCAGTTCTGAATGTTCTGCCCCTTTAAATCTCATATGGTCAATAGCCCGTTCTGTTCCCAAGGTTTGTGGGATCACCGTGTATAGATTGCAAACATCCACTGTTAAAAAACAAAAGTGCTCATTATAAGCTAAAGAATTAATACTTATCAAAAATGTCCAAGAGTCTTTGCAAATCTGAGGTTCCAGGGCCGCACATCTCTTCAGAATGTCATCTATCACCTTAGCACAAGAATAGGTGATTGATTGTGGAGCGCCCACTAAGGGGCGCATAGATGGATCTCCTTGATTCTTGTGGATTTTAGGTATTCCAAAAAGTACAGGTAGTTTAGGTGACAGTACTGAAAAGTAGTTAAACATGTCAAGGTCAATGAGTGAGTCAATGAACATATAATTCAGGAATATTCTGATACGGTTGTATGCTATGTTCAGTTCGTTCAGGTTCACTTTAATATATGCGTTACTTTCAAGTATCTTCCCCATTCTTTCCTTGTGACTGTGCTTAATTGGCTATACATTCAGCAGTCTAAATTCATTTATATAACATTTTTAATATGAGTGCCTTTATTCTGCTTTAACTGTGTGTTTCCTTAGTGTAGCGAGTATAAGCAGCATTGTGAGGAGATAACAGCACCATGCCATAGGATGTGAAGAGCCATTCACCATTACTCAGCATTGGTATAGGATGCCAAATGCCACGCAAATGCAGAGGCCAAAATGTGAAGGGCTTCATTAGGGGGCATTTCTGCTATGTGTGTGGTGTGTGATTCTAATTTTTGACAATATTAAAGATGTGAAAATGGGGTAGATAGGAAAGTGGTTAAATGAGGGGCAAGCAGGGGGAAGAACAAAGGGGAAGCAATATAAGAATGTGCAGAGGCACAGTCAGGGGATGCAGAGGTTGAATCTGACACTGACATTGCCATGCAGCCATCCCCAGTATTTCCATCAAACACAGCCAGTAGGCCTATGCATGCCAATTCCACAGAGTCCTCAGATATTGGATAGGTGGAGGGTAGTATGTTCAGGGTAGTGTGGCTACTGTGGCTTCAGTGCCGGTTGGCTCTGGCCATAGCCAAAGTGTGGGTGAGGTGCCACACTGGAGGTTTGTTAAGGTGCTCTTGGGAGGCCAGCTATCCACTCCCACCCTGATCCTGGTGTGTCTTTACATGCTACTTGACATATGCTTAGGCTCATTATGGAGGTGCAAGCACATTCCAATAGGGCCTCTAAGGACATGCTAAGGGTTGTAGATGTGGCACAGGCTAACATGCATGACTGCCTCCATCATGTTGCAGATTCAATGAAGTGTACAAATGACATGACTGAATGGGCAGTGTCTGTGATGGAATATTTGGTGGGAGGAGGCCAACATCCACATGGACATAGGTCAGCATCATCATCTGATGTTAGCCAATGTGGCCATGTGCAATCAAGCTCCCATAGTGGCGCTACTTCCACTGCTCCATCAGTGATTAAGCTGTCCACACCCACAAGTGGTAGGCCATGGGATCATAGTCCTGGACATACTCATGAGGAGAGCTCATCCAACAGACATCAGTCACATTCAGGTAGCAGCAGTGCATCTGACCATGAGCATGGACATGCCACTGCAAATCCTGGCAGAGCCAGTTCTCACAGTCAGGGACAACAGTGATTTACTGTTACCTCTACCATGCACAGCTCACACCTGTCTGACATACCAAAACATAGAGCTGGCACAGAGTTGGGCTGTGCTCTTGCAGACACTCACACACATGTTTCACCCCGAGTGCCCATACAGACACAAACACACACACACACACACACACACGCACACACACACACACGCACACACACACACACACACACACACACACACACACACACACACACACACACACACATACAAAACCGTTACATGGGTCATTCGTAAGGCTTACAGCTCATTCTGTCTCAGTGGCCATTTGATACTTTATCAAAATTTCTGCCTGTCTGTCTGTCTTACTCACATACGCTCACTACCTTTTGTATCAGTCTTGATGTTCTGCCACCCCCGCCCACACACACAGCACCCACACAAAACAGTTACATGGGTCATTCATAAGGCTTACAGCTCATTCTGTCTCAATGGCCATTTGATACTTTATCAAACTTTCTGCCTGTCTGTCTTTCTTACTCACATACACTCACTACCTTTTGTATCAGTCTTGACGTTCTGCCCCCCCCACACACATGCAGCACCCTGTACAAATGATGATAACTGTGCCATATCCTTGATTTTCTGTCTTTTGGATTCAGGGATACTTAAGTCTTTTGTCTAATACACAGGGTGCATAGCTGACCGAGGGTTTAGTATATATGAGTTTGTGATGCTCTTTTGAAAATTGCATTGCTTTTTTACAGATTTTTGTAATGTGTCAATCTTTGATGCATGAGGCCTATTAGTTGATACACATCTATTGACATAAGTCAGTTCTGTCAAATATCAATGTAATTGCTGTAAAAATCACCCACCTTCTACTTAGTTACATTAGCAGGTAACAGTATACAAGGATATGCCATTCATTTGTGTTCTTATCCATTTATTTTCCTTTTCAGAGTTTGACACTTACCTTGATGGTCTGGCAGTTACAAGTGTTTTACTTCAGGGATGAGTCTGTGTGATGCTAGCAGTAGAAAGCCATTACAGGGGTAAGTAAAGGTTGTGAACATTGCCTGGCATCAATATTACTGTATGTATGTGCATAGAATAAAAGTTTTAGCCCCTTAGGTGGTGAGTGTGTATGCTATCCATTGCTCTTTCCAAGGGCAAGGGCATATTGCGCACATCTATGTCTACCAACACCTACAGCAGCCACTAGCTCCCCCTCTGACTCATCAACTATATGTGGCTCTGGCAACCTTGTCAGTGGTGGTGGAATGTGTGCCTCTTCCCCTTGGTGTTCCTGCTGAAACTGTTTTCTCAGAATGACATTGTGAAGCATGGCACAGAGAGTGAAAAGTTCAGCACAAGTACGGAGATTGTACTGCTGGGCTCCTCCAGATGTATCCGGGCACCAAAACCATGACTTCAGCAGCCCAAACACATACTCTGTGATATTTCTTGTTTGAGCATGTGTCTCATTATAGCATTCTTCAATGGGTGTCATCAGCCACAGCTCAAGTGCATAACCTGCATCCTCCATTAAATGACCCAGTGGGATATCCCCCCCTAGAAATCCTATGATAGAATTGAGAGTTGTGTCAGACATGGGAATTGTGGTAACTGCCTGGGTTGCCACCACACACATTCAGGATGATTCCCTTATCATTACACATGACCTGGCAGCTAATGGAGTGGAAGCCCTTTCTGTTTATGTACACCCTTCCCTGTTCCTCAGGTGGTGCTTTAATTTCCATACGCATGCAGTCTATGGCACAAAAGACTTCACATTAGTGTGCTACAAGGTATAAATCCTGCATAGTTGTAGCTCTGTCCTCAGATGTATGGGGAAATTATATGCAGTCACTGGCATGTTGTAGCATACCATTCAGGAACTGATGTAGAATCCTTGATGCTGTTGCCTGTCATACCCCCAGCATTTCCCCTGCTTGTATCTGGAAGGTTCCTGTAGCTAATATTCTAAGTGTTACACATACCTTAGTCTCCACAGGTTCTGGTTCCCCTCGGTTTGCCCTTGCTTTCAGTTGAGCAAGACAGAAGTTGCAGAGTTCCTGTAGTGGAACTCTATCCACCCTGTAGCTCACTACAATTTCCACCTCATGCAGACCATGAGAAGTTAAATGGGGTCTAAACACCCTTCTCTTTCTTGACTGAGATCTATTTGCAGCAGCAGCAGTATATACTTGGGGTTGTTGCACATACACATGTATAACAGCAACAGCAGACTCTAACATTGTTTCCATGTAGAGTGGTCTCCATGGCTGAATTCCAATAGGTTTTAGAATTTGCAGGCAAAACCTCCGCTAAGTATATACAATTGCTTTATAGCTTGTTGAATAGCTCCTCCATCTTGGACTAGTTGATTAGCATACAGTTCTGCTGTTAATGCTATAATTAGCAGGCCAATATATTTACCGTGTTTGTACTACTCTACATGGCATGTAGAGCCACTTACTGAATACAAAACAGTGTGCTGCTATGTGTGTGTCTCACCACAATGTGCACCTGGTCTTAGCATACCATGTAGGCTTTATTAAATCCAGTCCATCATTTATATCATGTTATACTACCACTCACTGCAGTAATGTTACTCTATACTTAACAACTATGGGCTCATTTTCTTAATTCAGTAACAAGTCCAGTCACTGATTCAGTATGTTTTTTGTTTTGTTTTTTTGTACAAGGCCCAGATTTGTAACACTGAAGTACTGAAGTATCTCACCAGGATTATAAATAAAATTATTTCTATAATAAATTTACCATTTGAATGCAGGTATTTTCACTCCAGTTTACGGGAATCAGGAGGATTTTCATTAATCAACAGCTTTCAGATCAAATCACTTTTAAAAGCATGGGTATCATTCGGTGTACATTTTTAATCTTATTTGCAACAGCTATACAAAATGCCTTAGCATTTCATACTATTCCTTCTGTGAATGGATTTTCAAGTCAGTGTAGTCAAACTAACTACATTTCCAATTTTCTTCTTTTATTTCCTCCTTTTAGGGTTAATGTAAGTGCTTACAATGTTTAATTTCTTAATTCTCATTATGAAAATAAAGATTGTATAACTGCAGATAAAAAACTAAGCAAATGAAACCACGCAAAAGCAACTTATACTCCACAAAAATGCAGCACTAATCTGAATATAGTGTGCATAGATCAATAGTTTAGAAACTTCTTGATGCAAAGTACAGAGATAAAAAATGGAAAGGGTTTTCAAACAAGTTTGAGAGCTGAAAACTAATTACAAGTCTTTCAAAGTGGCAGCTTTGCTATGCATAATACTTCATATCTAGGCTTAACCACTCTATATTTATCTACTACAGCCATACACAGATGCAGTACAATGCATATTAGTTTTATTGTGAAAAATGAATAGTAAACAGTGTCTAAATAGCCTGGTTTATTGATATTTAGTGAAAGATAACTACCTTCCACCTATCCTTTTGTTGAAAGGGATTTGTTTTGTAGAAAACTTCAGTGTTATCAGTCTAGGTCAAGTTTTATCATTTTAAGCCTGGAATCATTGAAAAGTGGTAGCATATACAGTGAGCCTTGATCAGTTTAATGTAATAAACTATGGACTTTAACCTGTGTTCCATTACATTGCAGTAAATTATATCTATTCCTAGGAGCTGCAGCCTATCCTAGGACCTGCCAGTTCAATCAGATTAGTAGTTACAGAATAGAACACCTAGAACTAGAAAACTGAAATCTTAAAATTAACCTGGCAAATATTTTACACCACTGGTTATTTTGCAATTATTTCACAAATGTTGTAATTATATGCTACCTTTCAAATATGATGTGTACGTTGTACATACACATTTTAATCTTGCCATATCAATTAAGAGGAGAATAAATATTTACTTAGATGATATTATTTATATAAAGTCTGTCTTAAAGCTTCATAGCAAATCACCTGAAGAAATCTGTGGTGAAGGTAGACAGTTTATGAGACAAACAAAATAGTTCCAAAAATAAAGTTAGAAATTCTGCAAGTGACACTGTACTATAGCTGAGATGGTCACTGCTGCTTAGTGCTACCTATTTATGTAATAATAATAAACCCTTCTTCTATGAATAGACTACTGAGTCACAGCACATACAGAATCTGCTCTTATACAGCTCCTCTGTTCTTAGCAAAATTAAATTGAAATATTCAGTCAATGTTTTATCTTAAAGCCTCAAAGCAGTAATATGAGCCCATGTGCAAATTTGTGAGGTATAAATACAGTTTACTTTGATAGACTGGAAGGACATGACATTTTTTCACCAAGCAATAGCATGCAGTATGTCTTGTTTCATTCCCTATGAACATTTCAACCTTCTACTGGCAAGATATGTTTTCTGCTTTTTTTGTTGTTGATGAAACATGCTATTTACACTTTAGTATTTCTTTCATAATTTTCATCATAATTGTACACTGCTTTGTACAAAACTAATTTTTTGTCATTAACTGACCAATAATTAATTATAGCGTGTCAGTGTAAACATTACTGGCCAGATTCCGAAAGGGTTGCTCTCACTGTAAGTCTGCCCTGATTCCAAAAGACGTGCTCTTAGTGTAACTGACTTACTTTGTTGTAAGGCCTATCTATAAATAGGCTTGCACAGGGGGACTAGATTCAAAATCACTTGTCCTCAGCCTGCCCTCAGTGTAAGTGGTGATTACACTGAGAGCAAGTCTTTTGGAATCAGGTCCTACATTTTTACAATGTGTATAATATACGCTTATCCCATGCAAATGGGGCGATTAATGGAACATAACAAAGAAAAGGAAACTGTATTATCTTACCAGGAGTAAGCAACAAAATTTGTTACAAGATACTGGATGTGACACTACAATCAGCAGTGTCTTGCTACCAATGTTAACTGCATTGCAATCATTAATCTGAAAGGTACTTTATTCTGGAAAGCCCATTCTTTCTTCTCTTACATGATCTCATTTTATCCCTGGGATGTACATGCATTGTTCTAGTGAGAAGCTGACTTTTAGTGTATATCTTGTAGGAACACAGGACCTGGTGTATCTGTTTCACTGGCTCTGCAATTCTACCTCCTTAGTAACCATTAAAACTCATCATCATCATCAACAGCCCAATTTTTCCTATTTTTCCATTGTGGTCAGGTTGTCAGGTCATCAGTCACCACTTCTCACAGTTCAGAGCCAGTCTCCTACCTTTTTTGTCAGTCATGTCTGGCAGTCACAGGCCTTCTCTCATTCAATCCACTCATCTCTTGGTTGGCTGGATTTCTTCATTTTCTCTTGCCTTCTACCTGTCTCTCCCAAATCTTTTTGACCAAATTGTCTTCTGCTTTCCTGCAAATATGACCAAACCACTATAATCTGCTCTCCTTGACCTGCTCTGCAATCAGAGTTACTTTTTGGTTCCACTCCAATGCCCTCATTTCATTATGTGTCCCACAGTTTGTACCCTACTTCCAGTCTCAGGCACATTATCTCCATCACCTGCAGCTCCCTCAACTGCTCTGCCTTCATTGCCCAGGTATCTGTGTTATGCACACGTATGGAACATGCAACCTCTTTATACGCATTACTTCTTGGCTTTTTGGCATTCTTCTATCACACACTACCCTGGACACAATGTGCCAGTTGTCTGAAGCACCTCGGATTTTTCCTTTGATCACCTCATTCAGACTTCTCCTCTTCTTTGCCATACATCCCAGATACTTGATACAGTTAACCATCTCCATGATTTTCCCTTCTGTCTCAATTATGAACTTCTTCTGCTTCCCCTATTTGCTGCCATCATCACTGCCTTGACTGTACTCAGTTTCATTACAAGTACTTTGGGTGTTACATTTCATTTCCTTATTATCTGCTGAAGTCCCTGTTCAGAGGCTGCTCATAATGCCACATCATTTGCATACAGTGGCTTTGTTGATCTGTCCATTCCTACCTGTTTGCTGATATTGTCCATCAGCAGTTGGAGCAGGCGTAGGCTCAGATCTGAGCCCTAGTGCACACACAACCACGCACACACACTACCAATGAGAACCCTTTCTTTGAAACAATTTTCTTACTTGTGTCAGTGGGTCCTTGTACATAAACTGAACTAATTCTACTAATGTTTTTGAGATTTTATACCCTCACAGGGCTGTTCAAATCAGCTTTATTGGGATGTTGACATATGCTTTCTGCAAGTGTAGGGAATACTGATTTGGACACTTTTCTCATCTCCATTTTTTCTCCACAATTTACCTCACATCAAACATCGGGTAAGTTGTACTGCATCATGATCCAAATCCAAAAGGCTTACTTCTCATCTAACCTTCTAATACTCTGTGTATTCACTTTGTCATTCACTCTGCCTAGCACTTTCATACAGAGTGACAGGAGTTTGATTCCCCTGTACTGTCTATATTTGTAATATCCCCTCTTGGCTATTGTACAGTGATACTAAAATGCAGCTTCTCTAGCCATGTGGACAATGCTCTCCATACCACAAGGGGTGCCCTCATTTGCCATTTCTCCCATAATGCATCTAACATCTTAATCATATTTACTGTGATGTCATCTCAGCCTGCTGCTTTCCCTTATATATTTGTCCACAGTGCACTTTGTATTCTAAGGTGGGTTTTCTTTTCTGCTTCATCATAAGCTATGCATGTGACAGTACAGCTTCTATAGGGTTTTCTTCATTTAGCTGCTTCTTGAAGAATGTTGCTGGCATCCCTTATAAATAGCATCTTCTGAATAGACTATCTTCTGATCTTTCTGCCTTTTCCTTGCAGTCCAGTGCATCTTCCTTGTGCCATTTGCTGTCTCACTTTCCAGAAACTAGTAGAGTTTTTTGTATGCCTTGTTTTCTGCAATTGTGACTGCTTTGTTAGCCACATTGTTAACTAACCAGTATTTCTTCTTAGCCTGACTAATCTTTTTTATCTCCCACTTCTTCCTGCAGCCCTTTTTTCTTTTGATAACTCTGTGGACTGCTGCATTCTATCACCAGCTGTCCTTGTGTATCTTACTTCCATACCTAGCTGAACTGCCTAACTGATCCATCCTCTCCACACATGCGTATTTTCAAAGTTGCCATTCTCTTTTTGCTTCACCTATTTCCTCTTCTTCCCGAGGTGCTAGAATCATGACTAGTTCCTTGAGCTCATGTGTTTTCAGACCAGTCAATGTCTAGGTCCACAGCTTGGTGTCTCTTGATCCCAAAGTCTTCTCATGTCATTGCATGTAACTGATTGTGGCCCCCAGCGATTTATGGTGGGAGACAACCATTTCACAAAGGATAACTTTATAAACACCAATCTTCCTTTCTCATGAGGAGGAAGTCTATTTAACTTGTATGCTGATCACTTATATATGTGATCTTCAGGCAGTATCTTTTGGCAAATCAAATGTTGACCACCATTAAGCCATTTGCTAGACAGAAGTCTAGAATGGTCTCACTTTTGTTATTCTTTTTTCCCCAACCATGAGGATCTGGGCAGCTATCATATCTTGTTCTGTCTGTATTAGTATAAGCATTCAAATTACTCATTATCAAGATCAGTTCATTTGTTCCACTTTATTGAGGAGGTCTTGCAGTTACTGGCTGAATGCCCTTTCTTCCTCATCATTGCAACCCTGCCTTGCAGTACAGCCTGAGTTCCTGAAAACATTCTTTATACTGGAATCTGATTGTCATGAGTCCATTACTGATTCTGATGACATCCCTTGATGTCTTCATTAGATGCTTTCTCACAACAATCCCCCCACCATTTCTAGTCTGACTTCTTCTTGAGTAGTAGACTCTGGGTCCCAGTCCAAGAACCTGTGATGCACTGGCCTTCCACGTTGCCTTCTGAATACAGAGAATATGCAGTCTCCTGCTTACTATCATGTCATCCAATTCTGAGCTGCTTCCTTTCATTGAATCTATTTTCAGTGTAGAAATCCTTTATTCATTTTTTGGTTCATAGGTGTTTACTAGACTAACAACCACTGGCTCCTTGTTAAGCCTAGCCATTCAACCCAAAACTCATACAGGTTCTGGTATCCGTGATAAATAGGGGCTTGGGAGATGAAACATTTATAAGCAGGGCCTTGGAGATGGACTATTTATAGTCTGCCTGTGTCCATTAGAGATATAGGTGCCAAACCGGGGTGAATTTCCTGTTCTCCATCCAGTTGTCCAAGTTAAACTTGAACTGAGTCAGGGAGAAACTCTGCTTCATATGAATGGGAGCCTCTTTCAGAGAAGGGATAGTCTCTGGAATACATACCTGTGTCTAACAGGTCCTATTTATATCACAAGTAAGTTTAAGTCTTTAGAATGGGTACTAGTGCTGTTTGTTTTGAGGATATCCAGGAGGTCCATCAGGGTGGGGTCCAGCAATGCCTTGTATGCCAGGCATAGAGCTCCCTTTGGCAGCCTGCAGGAAACAGAATACAGAAATAGGGCTTTGAGGCAGTCTGCCTAGAACATGTTACTTATGTTCTGTATTTTTTACTGAGGAACCTCTATAGACATTCCAGTTGTTGGATATGCCTGGTTAGGTACATACAAAAGGGGGCATTGTATTCAATGATAGGTCTGATGAATGCTGGATGCAGTGGAACGATGACCTCCTTTGACCTAGGTGCCATACTTGTGTTTATAAGCTGCACAACACAGAATGATTTCCTTACCATTGTAGACACTTGATAGTCAAAGACTAGATTACTGTTTATGTGTGTCCCCACATCCCTGACTACTGGGTCGACTTTTAGGGAGTGTTGTCAGTATGATAGTTATCAGGGCTGGATGGTACCATTATGCCTTTCTTGGCATTTAGTTTAAGTCCATGGCTCTAACACAAGTTATTTGTCTGTGTCAGCTCTTCCTATAGAACATTATTGTGGGTAGGGGATTCTGTGACAGGTCCAAATTAGCTATCGTCTGCAAATTTGGTCAGCCAGAGGCCCATGGCATTGACCTTGACTTCAGAGAAGTAAATGCAAAAAAGAAGCTGGCCCAGGACCAATCCCTGAGGGACTCCACTTGTGACTAACCTCTTTGTAGAGGTGGACGCCCCTTTTGGAATGTACCTCACAAGACATCTGCAGCAGCTGGAAAGGCTACAGAAGTACCTCACAAAGAGGATTACTGGCCTCAAGCAGTTGCCCTACACTGACCATCTCAAAAAACTCCAGCTTTACTCTATTGCATATTGCCTACTCTGAGGAGATCGCTGCCTAATGTATAAAGCTATGTTAAACTCAGAGCTGTTGGACATGCTACACCTAAATAAATCCCAATCCCTCCGAGCCACACACTCTAGGGACCTAAACCTTGTCACCACAATAAAAAGGACATGCTGGAAGGATAGATTCCTGTCCCAGAGACTTCCTATACTCTGGAACAAGCTACCCATCTATGTCAAGCAAAGTTCCTCATTAGCACTCTTCAAGAAAAATCTTGAGTGGATGGGAAATAGGAAATACACCCTGGGATCACTTCTGCGGCTCTGCTTGACTTTCTCAAAGAAGTTCATTAGGCTGAGTAGGCAGGGCCTCCCCTTGTTGAAACCATACTGGGTTAGGTCCAGTGTCTGATGGTTTCCTATGCCATTATTGATCCTTTCCATGATAATTATTTCCATGGCTTTGCATATGAGACTAGCCTGACTTATGGGTTGTAGTTTCCAGGGTCTATAGATGGCCCACCTGTGTGCAGAGATGCCTGTTGCTGTTCTCTGTTCATGAGGCATGTAGCCTGTTTGGAGTCTACAGTTATATAGTGATTCCAGAAGACCTGATAGGTCATGTTTCATGCTGTTTAGAAGGCATCCTGGGATATTGTGTGGGCTCATTGATGCTGTGTTCTTAGTCTTAGAGAGAGCATTAAGGACCTGCTCCCAAGTGATAGTAAGGAGAGTTATATTTTTGAAGGCATTTCCTGAGGGGAGATTGATGGGGTGGGGGGGTAAAGTTAAAGCTGAATTTGTCTGCCAGTAGGTTTGCTATATCTTCTGGCTTGGTATATGTGGCTACATTAACAATGAGCTCTGCACACAATTCTGTATTGTCTTTGAGGTTGCAGACATAGTTGAATAATGTCTTGTGGTTGTCCTTGGCCTTGGAGGCCAAATTTACCTCAAATTCTCAAATCCAGGATAAAATATATCCCTAAATGTGAACAGCTATCTTTTCATCCCTTACACTTCCTTACTCTACCTTCTTCACTTATTTCCTTAATGCTATCTAATTCTCTTCCCTGGGATTCTCTCTAAATATACCACAAGCCTGTTTTTCCCTCACTTCCTATTGCAATTCCTATTTGTATTAAACTAACTTACCGTTAATTCATTAATTTATTTATTTATTTATTTATTTATTTATTTCCAGTTTGATGACCGGGGAAGTCCACTGGGCCCAGAGAGCCCGTTTTCAGTGGAGGCCCCGGGAGAAAAGCTCCACAATACAAAATACAAGTACAAATACAATTGCAAAATGCTAATTCAAATACAAAGGAGAATATTTACAACAGTAATAAAAGAGTATCAAACAGAAATATCATGTAGTAAACAGTAATAATTTAGAAAACATGTTCATAATAATATGGTGGAACACACCAGACATTCCAAGGTGACGAAATGGTTGCAATTTAGAATTGGTGTCTGTTGGTAGGCAGTATCAGTTCCTATATGTTAAGGGATAATAGTGTAAGATGGGTGGAGTATAAGCTTGGTAACAGAAGGAGATTGTTGGGCTAGAAGAGAGGTATAGGAGAGTTAGGGATGGACTAGGTAGGAAGGATACAGTTACAGTTCCATTTAGAGAAAATGTAGGAATGGAGATATGTTTTAAAGTTTTCCAGGTTCTGCATTCTCCTCAGAAAAGGGGGAAGAGAATTCCATTTTTGGCTAGGGAAAAAGAGAGGAGTAGTTGTCTGGGTGAGCAGTTTGGTTTATGAACACTAATTAGGTTTTGAGTTTCAGATCTGAGAGTTCTATTTGGTAGGTAGGGAGGAAGGATGTTGGAGAGAGTGCGACATCTAGTAGGGTTGAAAAGAAGTCTATGAGCTGTGGTCAGCTGAAGGTAATCCAGATAGTTTGGTAGTTCTAGCCAGTTTAGAGAGTGGAGGGCTACACAGTGATGGGAGGAGTATTTGGCATTAGTGGCGAATTTGGAAATTTTTTTATAAGAGTTTTCTAACTTGGAAGTGATGGAGATTGACAGGTTAATTAGCATGGGAGCACAGTTCATTAGGGAGGGAAGAGGGTAAGTGGAGGTGAGAGTATGTCTAATATGGGATGAGAGGAAGCGATTGTTCCTTTAAAGCATACCAAGCTTTTGGTGGGTTTTCTTTATGTTTTGAAGTATGTAGTTGTCGAATTTTAGATACTCATCTATAATAACACCTAGTAATTTAGTGTAAGTAAAAACTTCGATAAGAGTGTTGTTTTGGCTTAGAACTTGGAAAGATGTTTTGTCAAATGGGAAGGATTTTGAGGGTGGAAATATTAATATTTTGCATTTATTGGCATTTAGAGAAAATTGGTTTTGGAGCATCCAGGCTTCAGTGGTTGAGAAAGCAATCTGGGTCTTAGAAGTTCGGGGAGGTTAGTGCTGGAGCAGACTAATGCTGAGTCATCTGCATATTGGATTATTGTGGTATTGGGAATGGCAGAGTGAAAGGTATTGATAAAGATATTGAACAGCATAGAACCAAGTATGGATCCCTGAGATACACCTGTGGGGGTATGGAGAAAAGAAGAGATGCCATAGTGGTGGAAGAAATAGAGAGAAATGATCATTGTTTGGAAAGGTTTTGGTTAGTTCAGATTTGGCATTAATAAAGAACAAATTAAATGATGAGGCTAGTTCTTGGTCAGGTTTGCTGCGGTCTGGGCAGGGATTGTTTTTGGTACCTGGGTTAAGCAGTGCAGTTATGGAGTTCCAGAACTGTTTAGGATTTTTTGTATGATTAGACTGGAGTTTGATGTAGTAAGATTTTTTGTCTCTAATGATTTACGAGGTTACAAAGCTGTGTGTATTGTAGTAGGGTTTCAGGGAGTTTGTTCTTTTGGTGTAGTGTCCGGGATTTGTTCCTCTGGCACATAAGTTGTTTGGTGTCTTTGGCTAGCCATGTTCTTGTTGGTGCTAGAGTATTTAGAGTATTTAGAAAAGTGGAATTAAAATAGTCAATGGTGTCATTGAGAGGAAGGGTTTTTAGGATGTTCCAGTTCATTTGTTTGAGGTAATTTGAAAATATGTTGGGGTTGAAGTTACAAAGGTTATGTGTGTGTATGTAGTGGTGTGGTGTTGGTGTAGGGGGTAGGAGGCTGAGCGAAGGGCAAAGGCTGGCAGGTGGTCGCTGTTGGAGTCGGGAATTGTGCCAGAGTCAATAATTTTATTAGGGTGTGAGACTAAGATCCAGTCAAGGACTGAACCTGAGGATTTAGCTTTTCTGAGTCTGGTTACAGAGTGAATTAGTTGGGTGAAGTTGAAAAGGTTGCTAGATTGGGTGGGTGTTGAGTTAATGTTTTCTCAATTGATGATTAAATCGCTTAGAATGTAGATTTCATTCTTTATTTTGGATAAGGCCCATAAGAGTATTTCTTTGGGGGTTTGGATGTTATTTCCGGGTGGGATATATAGTGCGATGATACATAGACTTTTATGGTTATTCATTTTTAGTAAGCATGCTACTAGTTCTGCATTAGTGAACTGAGGAGTAAGATTTGGGGTAAGGGATTATGTTGAGTAGGTTAGAGTAGATTATGGTGACACCTCCACCTTTTTTGTTTGTGCGATCACACCTGAGGGCTTGAAATCTGAGGGGTAGGATTTCAGAATCTGAGATATGGGGTTTGTGCCATGTCTCAGAGATGGCTACGATGTCTGATTGGTTGTGACATAGCCAGGCATGAAAGTTGGATACTTTGTTACAGAGACTCTGGGCATTGAGAGTAAAAAGGTGGCGAGTTTTATGGGAGGAGGAGTGGTTGTAGAGAGGGGTATTCTTGTCTAGAGATGAGTTAGGCCCAGGGTTGGGGTGAATATCACCGGCTAAACAGAGGATGCTGAGGAGAGGTAGTACTAGGGGTTTTGGTTTTGTTTTGTAGTATTGAGGGAAGTGTACTAAGAGTTTGATTATTTGAATCTTAGATGAGGTTGGCATTATTCTGACATTAAAATGATAGAAGAAGTTAGGTTGTATGAGAGAAGGGGGAGATGGAGTGGAACTTTAAGTAGTGGATACACGTACTGTGTAGTGAAGTTTGGGGCAAAGGAGAGAAATAGAGAGGAAGATGGTGGATGGACAAGGAAGTGGCATAGTATGAGGGTATTAGAAATGTTAGGAGGGTTAGGGAGGAAAGGAGGGTTGGGAGGAGTGAGGAGGGCATGGAGGTGTACAGGTGTTGAATTGATGGCTGGTAGTCAGTGGATAAGGATACTTGGACTAAGCTGGAGGGATGGTGGGGAGAGTAGTTAGCAGGAAGTTGGGAGTGTGTGAGGTGTATGATGAGTGTAGGTGTAGGTGGAAGGGGTTTAGGTTAGGGGAGTTATGGGATTGGGTAATGGGTGCTGGGGGTGTGTGGAAATGGTTAGAATAAATGTAGGTGTAATGGGGGCAGGTGGGAAATTTGGGCAGGGTAGGGCAGCTGAGTGAGCCTGAGCGAAGCAAAGGGTGGATGGAGTGGGTTGACCCAGGTCACAGGAGACATAAAGCCCAAGAACATATCAGTACAGCTACCTTAAGGGTAAGCAAACATTTAACAGGTTTCACTGCCCAAAATGCTATAGACAGGTCAGGAGAATAAAGTTGTTTGCAGAGATAGAATGGTTCAGGCAGAATGTGAGGGCAGGTCTAGGGGAGTACAGACTGAAAACTAGAGAAAGTATGGCCAGTACACCTGTGCTTGCCACTGCAAGTAGAGAAGGCAGTAATAGGGAATAATCATTAAGTTATGGGCTGTTTTGCAAAGGTGCAGTAAAAAATGCACATACAGGTACTTGTCTTAAATGTACGCAGCTGAGAAAAGTAATGAAGCATGGCTGGTAAAGCTTAGCATTTCCATGAATCTGACGCATCCTAGCTGCTGGGAATAGCCTTGTTTAAGGTAGGATTGCTGTGGAAATAAAGGGGAGAGAAAGATGAATTAGTTAGGAGAGAGTAGAAAAGGGGAGAAGAGTGGGTGTATTATGTACAGTGTTACGGAAAGTAGAGAAAGGTAGGGGCAACTAAGTTAACAATGCTAAATACAAACTCTGAGACACTATTCAAAATGCACCACCGTGATACTGCAGTAACTGAGGAAGAAGGTTAGAATACACCATAGAATACAATACAGTTCCTGTACCTTACAGGCACTCAGGTTAGTGAGCATGGAATTACCTCCGATCTCTGCAGCCTATGGATTCAGTTGTAACACACAGGCAAGCAGCTCAGTTTCCAGGGGTTTTTAACAGCAAAAATGATGTAAATAACAATGTAGCTGTACAAAAGAGCAGAGCTCAGTGTTAGAAAAGCAGTCACATTACAGTAGAAAACTAGAACAACAGCTCTGTCCATTTAAACAGTCTCTACAAACTGTCTAAATTTCTCTAAATATTAAATGATTGTCATGTAGAGTAGAGTGTCCGTTAACCAAAACTCAAGCAACTGGCAGTTTTGATTGGCTCATATGCCGGTATACAAGAAAAAAAAAATCGCAAAGTGAAGCCACTTCTATTCAATAAAAACAGCTTGCAGTTCCGCATTGAGTAGAAGTGTCTCTGCTTTGCAATTTTTGATTGCCTCCTATACCAGCATACGAGCAATGAAAAATCACAAAGCGGAGCCTCTTCTAGTCAATGCTGAACAACCCACACTGCTGTATGCCGATATACAAGCCAATCAAAAATTTCAAAATGAAGCCTCTTCTGTTCAATGCGCAACAAAGCGGGTTGTTCCGCATTAAACAGAAGAGACTCCGCTTTGCAGTTTTTGATTGGCTAATATGCTCATATACGAGACAATCAAAATTCGCTAAGCGGCTCTCAAGCAACTGGAAACTACACTTATCCTGCATCTACCAATCCCAATGGGTGCTGATTAAATGAGATTTGCTGTACCTTGTATCGATTTTAACCAATGTTTTTATATTATATCTAATTTGTTATACTTATTTAAACTGCAGTGTGCTTGTTTTATTTTTGAAGACTGTAAAATTATTGTTCGTAAAATGCTTTGTAATACATTGGAGCTTTTCTCCCAGGGCCTCCACTGAAAATGGGTTTCTACCCAGTTGGACTTTCCCGGTATTCAAATGCCAATAAATAAATAAATAACTAAATAAATTGGCTTTGTCCATTGAATTGTTGATTAGTTTGATGAGACCGCTTTTGCTATGCTGACTGCTACACCTCCTAATTTTTGCCATTATTGTGATTCCATCAGAATGGTTTGTTCTTTGAGTTAGTCCTGTACTTATTCCAGGAGGTACAGCTGTGTCTATGCAGCTATTAACATACTTGTATACGGTTTCTGTGAACAGTTCTGTGTAGGCAGCAGTGCTCTCAGGGTTTATGAGGCTTGAAATTTTGCCAGGTTATCACTTAATATTAGGAAGTTAGCCTTTGAGTAATTCCTCAACATTCCAGGTTAGATGGGATTCCGGGTTTTATTTTTACTTCAAAGTAAACCATTTTGTGGTCTGACCTTACCAGACAGGACATTACAGTAAGGGGTGTGCAGCATTCTTCCATATTAGTGAGGATCAAATCCAGTATGTTTGCACTCCTGGTCAGTCTATTGACAATTTGGTCCAGTTTACATTTACAAAATCCAGCCTGCATGCTTGATATTGTATATGATCCCCACTTACTAGTGGGGTAATTAAAGTCATTCAAGAATATGGTATTGGGTTGGATGGTGAGTGTTGGCTGTAAACGTAAATGCATATTATGGGTTTCCTGGGTCATAAAGGGAAACCAATAGCTTGCAAGGAAGTGGTATGGGATTTTGCCTATGATGATTTGAACATGGAGAAGCTCAAGTGCATTGCCCTGTTTGACCACCCTTGAAGTATATTTATTTTTGATGTAAATTGAGGCACCTCCACCAGTAATCCCTGTCTGTTTAGTAGCTGGTCTAAATGTGTGGATGGCATTATAGCCTTGCACTACCAGTGTGCTCTCCGCAGCTTTAAACCATGTCTCAGTGACTGCACAGATATCAGCATTCTCTAGGGTAAAGAGAACTTCAAGGGAGTGAAGTTTTTTGTTTAGACTCCTAGCACTGAGCAATAATATCTTTACAGTTTCTTGGTTTTTATTTGCTATGTCAGAAGTACTTTCAGTTTGGCATTGCCAAAAAATGTACTATGGGGGAGGACAATGTTTTAGTTAATATTCAAAAGGCTAGAGGATAGGTGCAGATCATCCCTGGCAAAGCAGCATGGTTTGTTGACTACCTTCTTCAATGCTGACAAATATTGCACCCCCTCAGAATGTCACTAAAGTCAACCATCTTCTGTTCGTACTGTGGCATCATCCTTGGGGAACTCCAAGACCTCCATGAAGTCTCTCTTCATATGGTATAGAGAAGTACATCTCAGGTCATTTACACCCACATGGACTATAACTGTCAAACCTTTCAAGTTCAAATGGGAGGAATGAGTCTGAGCCTGGAAACTTCTATTTTGACAATATAGCACCTGCATGTTTCTGGAATGTGGGAAGAATGACCAGACACAAAGAGAACATGCAAACTCCATACGGACAGTAATTGGAGCCCAAGATCGAATTTGTGTCTGTGAACAGAATAGCTTAACCATTACTCTACCACTTCCAGTGACCACCAAAATTGTAACCTTTTTAATTTCATTTTATTGAATTTGTTGTCTTCCACTTGCTGGGGTGAACTGTGCAGTAAATTATTTCTATCCCTAATCCCTGGTGAGTGGTCATTAGAAATGTGTAGCCATACACATACTGAATGAAGCAAAAAAGGCTAGAATTTCTCAGAATGAACATGTGATGTGCATGACAGGAGGGCAACAGGACAGTCAGATCAGGACGTTACTGCTGTTTTCTTTAGACAGTTTTAAGAAAGCTTGTAAATATAAAGTTTTAATTTAGAGAAATCTGTTTTGCATCTTTACTTGTGCAGTAACCATAGCAATGGGCTCACAAGTTTACTTTGCTAAAGCATTAAATACTTATTTTTTTTTTTGTACAATTTACAACTAATGAAGAGGACTGATGCAGCTACTTGTTGTTTAAATTTATTTCAATTTATCAAAAAACATGCAATACAGTAGGTGCTCACTAAAGAAACTAGGATTAAAAAATCTGTTTTGAATACTTCTGCTGGGTACTTTCACCCAGTAGTATTAGTTGTATTTTTCTATCACTATTAAATTTCAAAAGGACATATTTCTTTGATCATAATTATATATTTCAATAATGGTAACTGTTACTGGCACAAAAGAAAATAATTGCATTGTTATTGAGCCTTTTTATTCTACTTGATAATAATTTCTGCTTGATTACAATGATATTTATAGGTAGAATGTTTTGGGCATGCAGTATTTTTCCTTTTTGATTTTCAGCAAAGATGCCATTTGTGTACAGATTAGTTTATCTTCCTCGTGGACTAAAGAGAAGTTAACAAAGACTTTAAATTTAGAGGAATTAGGTGTTTGTACAAAAAAGTGATTAAACAGCTGGATGTTTTAACTATATTCTCACAGGATAGCAGCACTCCTGTATTTGTGTATGATACTTTGAACAGGGCATATTCCATTACTGACAGCTGCATATTTCAGAAGTTGTGACAGTTATCAATTTACATGTTACTATTTTTAGTTTTATTAAGGTTTTCTCCTACTCAGCATTTGAACCCTATTTACTGACATCTGAGGTTCAAGTGGAATGCTTGGAAAGGCAGGCCTTTTTTTTCTGCTTCCAAAACTATGCAGAAATGAAGAAGTACTTCTAAATACAAAGGATTCTGCACTTTTTGTTGTGTCTTTCGGCTTTTCCTGGTTACGGGTTGCCACAGCGGAACTCCGGTCTGCTAATGATTGGCAGTAGATTTTTACATGCCGAGTTGCCGGCCCTGATGCATAACCTTCAATGAAGGTATGCCCATTCACGCATGTCACCATACAGAAGATGCTCTAGCTGAGAATCGAACAGGACGACGTCTTACTGTGAGGCGACGACGCTACCGCAGCACCACCACCGCAGTCTCAAGGATTCTGCACTTAGTAAATAAAAATTACTTGACAGCTAATCATCTTTACTTTGATTTTATGGATAATATGTTTGCAGTTTATTAATAATTGATGAGACAGACAGGTGTTCAATTTTTTTTTTTCTTGTGGGATGGCATCATTCTTACATTTAAATTTTAAGGATATACTATTATTTTTTCTTGTTTCTTCTCTTTATGAACCCGATGCACATAGCAGTCTTTCTTTGGATCTGTGATCCTGTATGTCAGCTAAACAAAAATATCACTGGGGCTTTATTCAATATTAAGTTGTCTCTCACTATACCCTACCCTCTACTTTTTCCTTCCTGCTTGCTGGCCTTCTTTCTTCCTTTCATTGTAGCTCTTCCAGTCATTTCTGCTCCTTGGTTTGCACCATTTTCAGGCTGTAATGATCCTTTTACTCCCTGCTCTATAGCACTTTCAGGTTGTAACATTATTGTATCATTCCCTTCCTCCTACTTATTCTGCTTTTGCAGGCTGATCTGCCATTAGGTGTAGATGTAACACTAAAAGCACTGATTCTTCCTCTCTTTTGCTGTATCCTTAACCAAAATTGTGTACCCTTAGGGCTTTCTAAGACTATGACTTGATCTTTTTTTTTTGATTCATACACTTTTATGAATGTATCTAGTGGTTGTACCCTCATTTGTAGGTTAGGCAGGGGTATACTTATGGGGACATTCCCTTGCAGGTTCCGCCCCCCCAACACACACACACACACACACACACACACACACACACACACACACACACACACACACACACACACACACACACACTGATATGGTGGTCTCTCAAAAGAATTACCTTCTTCCCACTGCCACCACAAACCTTTGAAGTTGAGAAAATCTTTCCCCATAATCATATTGTGTTAAAGCGGGAACCATAACAACGGGATAATCTGCCTTTCCTAAATCAGTTTGCATATCTGCTAGAATAGAGGAGTACTTTTCTGTTACCTCCATAAATGCAGACTACTTCAATTGCTTTTTAGTAAAGGTTTTCTTTCTGCAGATACACTGTGCCTCTGTAAGGATAACCATACTGCCTGATTCTAATAGTCCCTGCTACTCCTTGCCATTAATTAAGGCATCATACTTACTTCATTTTTGCAATAGCACAATAGCAGAAAGCTGACAACTTTTTGGCAGACAGTCTATTGCATTCCATAAGCTAAACATCATTAGCAGCACACATTTCATTAGTTACGGTTTTGACAGGTAGAACAGTAATATTAAAACCTAGCTTTGTGACCCCTTTCCCCACAAATAAAACAGAAGTTACACTCTACAACTCATGTTTTGTGTTTGCTGCAGGTTATTCCTTAAATAAGGATAATAAGCAATTAGTGTGTAGATTACTACATGCCTTGCTAATAACCAGACAGTGCCCAAAGATGAACATCAAACCCTGTACCATGTATCCACAAAACCAACACCTTACCCATTACAGCAGCTTCAAAAGCAAAGTGCTAGGTTTTTCACAGACACGTGTATTTTTCTGTTTTGATATTTGTTCATAGGTAGCTACTAGGTTTGCAGTGCAGGAGGCCATTGTGGGCATAGCCCAAATTCCCAGTTATGAAACGTTTGTGTCTTAAAGGAAGTACCAGGTAGCCTAAACCGGTGGTGTAGAAGTCTAAAGCATTGACTGAAGCCCGGGTGACTTGCATTTAGTTAGAAGCTTGGGAGTTTGACTGCACAGGCAGAAAGGATTGGCATGCCAGTGCTGAGAAGAAGAGTCCACATGCTTGGGCATACCACTACAGGTGATCCCTGGGAGAGGTCAGGGATACACATGTGGCTGTTGTCTCTAAGGGGGCCAAGGCTTTGGCTGAGGTGTGCACAGTGGTATGAAGAATAAATTATGAGCCTGTTACACATGGGATTAGGCCTTAAGGAAAAAACACTCACTCATTAACAGTATGACACTGCCGCAGGATGCCTTGATATCCTCACTGGCCCTGATCATGAGTCAGAGTTAGTATGGGGGTGGAAAAGTTGAACTTGGTAAACCTTGAGGGCAAAGAGAGTATCTGATGGTCAGCTGTGGGGGGGCTAAAGAGTAAAAAAGCTAACACCAGCTTCAGCTAACACTGCCACTCATCCAGGTAGGGGAACTTCTGGAGTTTCTGCTTCCAAATGGCCTCCGACACTATAAATAGTAAAATGCTACTTGATGAAAAGCACAGACAAAAGATCAAAAGGCAGCATTTCTGCTGAAAGTGGTACCTAATAATACTTCAAGGAAGGAACCTTCTTTCTGGATCCAAGTAACCGTTTGAATTCAGGATATGCAGTGACACTACATAGCGCTGTCTCATAGCATCATTCTGAAGGTGAGATAGAACCTGCAGTCCTTTTTAACAGACCCTGGATTGTTCCAAGAGTTATGCAGAGAAAGCTGAGTCTCTGAGTGGAGTCTTTTCTGAGGGTTGACTAAACAGCTCAAAACCATGGCAAACACTGACAATATCAAGTGCCCACTCGTCCTTGGTGATAGCTCTCCAAAGCAAAACAGTCTCAGAGAACTGAACTAGACAGGAGCCAGAACTAAGATTGTTAAATCATTGCAGTCATTTTGTTGTATGACATAGCTGGCACCAGTGGGGAGGAGGCAAGGGTTTTTGATGCTTTATTTTCCTCCTTTGTCTGCAAGACAGCTTCTTCTCCTTCCTCTTCTTCTTATGAGAGTTGTTTATACCCAGAAGAAGAAGATGACTGTTCTAAAGGGTTTATAAACATCCACAATAGAAGCAACATCCTATTTATTTTTAAAGTGGCTACCTAATAAGTCCTGATATACCTGATAAAACTGTCTAGAATAAAACACCAAAGATGGATTTCCAGAGGTCCTCTTCCAAGGCAGAGAGCCTCAGCCATACCCCCCTGTGTAAGCACATGACTTAATCTGCTGCCCTGCCTATAGTGACAGCACAGTCAAACTTACAATAAGCCAAGAAGCTGGCCGTATAGCTCAGAGAAATCAAGCCCTATCTGTGACCCTGTAACACCAACAACCTAAAACTGAGTTTTGACTAAAGATCTACTGTCACTAGAGGAGGCAAGGTGTCACTCTGGAGTTTCAAACAGCACTATGGATGTGATGTGCACATGCTCATCAAGCGTGAACATGCGAGAATCACAGGTTCTGAGAGCTCAGTTTAGCAGCATCACTAGGCAACTGCTGCTAGTGTATGGATAAAGGTATGTTAAAGCTCCCTATGACTACCTCAATGACATCCCTCTGCCAAAAACTGTCTCCAAAAGCAGTCAACAGAGAAGAATGCATGGTGAAGCCTCCTCCTACTGGTTGTGTGCAGCAAGAAATAAATGGGCAAAGATGAAGTGGATGTATGGTTGTTGGGCATGTAGGAAGAAAAGAACTGCAAAAAAGGTACTCTACCAGTTGTCAGGACTTACATCATAAAACTCACAAAAATTTCTGGTCAGTTATCAGTCAACTTCTGAAACCAGGGAAACACAAATAAACCCAACGCCTACCCAATGAAACTGATGTCAAAGTAGCCTGTATCTTTACTAGCCATTTTATCAGTGCAGCCACAATACTTACGCAAGATGTGTCCAATTCAATCTTACCAAATAAGTCACCACTTAACAATAACTACTTTACTCTCCAGCTGTACCCACATCCATCATAAAGTGATATCTCACTTAACTAAAATCAACTACTCTAGCCTCACTCAGCCTCTCAGCAGAATACCTCAGAAAGCAGATGCCATTTCGTTATGAACAGATCTATACAGGAATCTTTGTTCCCTACCTCATGGAAACAATCTTGTATCCTACTGCTACACAAAGGTGGCCTCCCTAATGAACTCTTTAACTTCAGGCCCCTTACCATATGCTTTTCCTCTGGCTAGCATTCCTGAAAAATGCTTCCACTGTCAACTACTAACCTACCTTTCAAACAACTTCAACACAGTTTATAAAATCTAGGCTGTAATAAGACAGATAAATTCTCTACTAATTTAAACAGTATAACCCACTACTGCACTGCCATAAACAACTAAGTTGGCTTGAATACCCAAGTTACCTCAACTACTGTTAACTCAAAATAGCACATACAATTGTACATATCCCAGAATGCTAACTATCCCTTAATAATTTTCTTCAGTGGTATACTCTCACTAGAAAAGGTTGCTCTTCTGATAAATTCCTGACTCCCTTTACTCTAGCTATAGTGCTGGAATTCCCTACCCACCACCAGCTGAAAGATCTTACTAAAATTATATTTCAAGAATACTTGGATCTGTCAATGTATTTCTGCTCCTGGGTAAATGTCCCCTGGTTCTAACAGCCTCCACTCCATCTAGATGTCCTTTCCCCTGTTTGGTCACATAGTACTTTGCTGTTTTTATATATAGCTACTATGCCCTTTGTTAATTATCTGTATTTTCCCCTCAACTTATTATTTCTATTACTTAATCTCCCCTCAATTTAATGGATCTTCTTTTAAAAGTAAACAATGTTTAAAAAAATGTATATCCTATTTGTATCCAAAAGGTGATATAATCTATTCACGTAACTAGGGTGGGGTAAAAGGGTTGCTGCTCCGGACACAATCTGTGAAGGGACACAACTGGCAGGTACCCATGCTGCAGGAATGCAGTACTGGTCCAGCATTTATTTCTGAAGCTTAGAATATATTGTTGCTTCATAAAGAAATGATGATACCGCGTTAGCTCTCACAGTTGAAGTGCTGAAGCTCTTAATGTATGTGGTGGGTATGTAGTAACTGTAGTAAATTGTTTTATTACAGTCTTAGCAAGCAGCTTTCTGCTTTAAACAGGAGTGTAGAATAGCTATTTTTCAGCTTTGAGAAGACTTTTTGTTTTATTCCTCGACTTTGAGATCTTGGGGTGAGGCACCAGTTTGGAGATCTGCTCAGGGTGCTAGATGACCTCACTACAGTTCTTGCAATATCATATGCCCTTCTGAAAGCTTCCAGAATATGAAATGCTCTACTGTTGTTTGTATTAGATATATGTTATGTTACATGATGATTTTTATCTCCTATAGTTGCTATACTCACCTTCTAAAATTAAATATTCCATTATATTCCTCACCTTATCAATTAACATTATACAATGCTCTGTTTTGCCCATGTCTCTTTATATCTATATACTTATCATCTATGCTTTATATTTGTATGTGTATTTGTTATAATGTGCACTGTATACTGACTGTCACTTTATGGAGGCTTTCTACCTCAGCCTCTGCTGAAAATGGATTTCCAACCCAGATGGATTTCCCAAGCAAACAAATTCAAATAAAAAATAAATTAAATATGTAAAAAAATAATAAAAATTAAAAATAAGAATTAAAAATAATTAAAAATAAAATTAAATAGGTATGTAACAAATTTGTGGCAAGCCACATGGTAGCCCATTGTGGACACCATAATAGAAATCTGATCAAATTCTTCCCCAACCCAAAATTCAGGAAGAACCAACAACTTTGTTACTACTTGATGTACTGAGAGTGACTTACAGGAAAGAAAAAGGTTGAGGAGTCCAGGCCACCACATAGCAGAAGAAAAGACCGATACCTACTTATGCAGTGCTATGCAGTGCTTAGATTCATAGGTTCATAGGTGTGTACTAGGCTAATGGCCCTGGAGCCTTTACAAGCCTAGCCCATAGGATTACCCTGGCCAGGGCCAGCCTTAGCTGAAATAGCGCCCTAGGCGAAGTAGTGCTCCGGCACCCCTTAAGCTCCACCCTCATCACACTCATGAAACACCCCTATTTGAGCCACACCCACTGCATCATTCCCCAAGAAAGCCACTGCAGTCATTTCCTTAAATTATTTAAATGCATAGGAAGAAAAAGATACCTTGTAATGTAGTTAAACTGCAGCTACCTTTGCATATGTATTTTCTACTTGAAATACCAGAGCCAGATCATGGTCAAATAGGGTTCTAGGAAGGGTAATAGGCCGCCACCCCAGAGCAGCCCCTCCTGCAGCAAACCCAAGCAGCACCCCCTCCTCAGACATTCCAGTATTCCATTACTTGATTATCTCACCAGTTACTACGCATATATTCTATTATTTGCTTCTACAAAGATTACAGATATTGAAATATCACAAACACAGATAGCCATTTGCTAAACAAACAATACACTCTCACAATGAAAACAGACTTAGCATGAGCAGTAAACTTGTCTGCCCTTGAAACTCATATTTATTGAAATGGCAAAATTCACTTTCATTGAAACAATGGCAAAACTCACTTGAAACAGCAGGAAAACTCACATCAAAAGTTATACAAGGCATAAACCAAAAACCTGAGATAAGATTATGTATATTTTGTGAACTTGGACATTTGAGAATCAAGCCACTCACCAATCTCTTCCTTGTCTCTCACACATACATACATATGCAGTCTCCCCTGATCAACGCACGCACACACCCATGCACACAATCTTCAAGCTCAAGAATAAGTGGACAAATCCATTACTATGGAAATTTTAACTAATCCTCTTAAATACTGAAAAGGTTGTAATAATAATCATAGATTTAACATTAATGTGCATTTTCTGAAGGACATCAATTGTCTGTCATTTAGCAACTGCAGCCTACAAAGATATGTCAGAAAACCTTACATTTTATGAGAAATAGATGCAAACTCACGGATGGTGGAAAGTTAAGGCACACACCAATCTGGTTTCTCTCACCCTCTCTCATTCACTCGTGCATATAGTCAGACCAATTATGTACACATGCATACACTCACAAACCACGTGAATTGCACATACCTGCTTGTTCCAGAACAGATCCTAAAGATCTGTTTTTTTCCTGCAGTCTGATTATTTGGGTTACATATTTGACAAACTACATCATACAACACCACACACAAAAATCTCAACCCTCTTTACTTGCTGTAAAACTAAAAGTAATAAAAATGCAACACAAAACTTCTTTCATTACAATGATGATAAAATGAGCCTTTGATATCTTTCAGACTAGTAACAGCCTTGTATGATCCTACACTTTCTTCCTGGACTGGTTCTACCCAGTGTCTTCTACTGATTCTGCTGCTGTCTGCCCTTAAATGTGGTACACAGCTGCTCTCCCTTCTCCTTACTGCCTTACTAGTTGTTTTACCCAACACTACTTAAGCAAGGCCCGTGAGATGCCTCTCAAGCAAAATCATTATAAAAAATACTTTTAATTACAGAAGCTACTTTCTACTCATGTCTGCTTCTAGCAGCCATTACTTTAATGGTTTTCTATTAGTAATGCAAGAGGCCTGATGGGACAAGTCCCAAGACAAACAGTGATTTAAACGGTCTATATTACCACACTGAAAAAGCCATTAATCGAACGACTTTATAAAGTACAGTTTTGTACCTACCATAAATGTAGCTGTTCGAAAGTATACAGCTGCTACATCTTCTATTAAGGCAGTTCCTCATAGGGGCAAAAAATATAAAACCCCCACGGAAACCACCAGCTCCAGCTTGGGACCTCAACTTCGTATTGGAGAAGCTGACACTGCCTCCTTTTGAGCCGGCTTCTTCAGCAGAGCTACAATACTTGTCATGGAAAACAGCCTTCCTTCTGGCTATTACCTCAGCACACAGGGTTTTGGAGCTACAGGCCCTCATGGCTGTGCAACCATTCATCATTTTCCATCAGGACAGGGTTTCCTTATGAACCAACCCTACCTTCATGCCAAAGGTAGTATCCAGTGTGGCTTTGAATCAGACTATTCATTTGCCTACCTTTTATCCAAATCCACAGAACAAAGGAGAGAGGCTACTACATTCCTTGGACATTCACAGGCAACTTTGTTATTACTTGGACAGAACAAAGTCATTCAGAAAATCTGAGCAGCTCTTTGTGTCCTATGCTACAGGTGCTCAAGGAAAGGCTATTTCCAAACAGACTATTTCAAAATGGATAGCCCACTACATACGCTTTTGTTATTCATTTCATGGAAAATCACTGCCTGTATACATCAGATCCCACTCCACCAGGGCTACAGCTACCTCAGCAGCTTTCCTCAGGGGGGTCCCTACCAAGAACATTTTGGAAGCAGCTACTTGGAGTTCAGTGCACACTTTCTCCAAGCACTACCACCTTCCACTATACTCAAAATCTAGAGCGGGCTTTGCCACAGCAGTCCTGCAGGGCATTCTAGCCCCTCCTAATTCCGCTTAGTACCAGCCACCCTTACTTAGCTTTGGGATTCTACCAAAGTGTGATGACTGCAGCTGTATGCACGATGAACATAGTACAGTTTTGTACCTACCATAAATGTAGATGTTATAATTACATAAAACCCTATTTTCTCCATTTTTCAGGACCCCCCCCCCATGTTTCAATAATACTTTCCCACTTTGATTTGTAATGTTCTGCTTGTGTTATGCACAAGAGCCTTACTTGTGCAGCTTTAAAGTATCCCTTCAAATTGGTAATCCTTAACCACCTTATTCAACTGAAAGAAACAACTTAACTCTTGTCCTGTTTCCTCCCGGATAAATCTTCAATTCTTTAAGTTTATTTACAGACATCCCTTAAAATTTCTTATTGATAATATTTGTATTATTAGCTGAAATATTTTATTTATTATGCTGTGTAAAACTGTTCATGGAGCCTTTGCTATAAAGTATAACTGTTGTACTGCAGCTTTTTCCCCAGGGCCTCCACTGAAAAAGGGCTACTTCATTTCCCCTGTCAAGACTCTCTCAGTAAACAAATCCAAGTATTTTTTTTTTTAATTATGGCTCACAGCTTTTCATCTTTTTGATTAGCAGGCATATTTTAAACAGGGCTATAAACGTTTTTTCACTTCTTGTACTTTATTATCCATATCCAAATAAAGAGCTTTCAATTTCCCAATTTTTGAATTAGCCTTTGTCTCTTCCCATATTTCTTCAGCTGTCATAATAGAATCCTTTTTAATTCATATACCTAAATACATAATCTTATCACATCCCCATAAATATGGAGTTTGCTGCACCAATGTGTGTAGGAACAGAGTTTTATCACTAGAGCCTTTGTTTTGTCAGTCTTTGTTTTACAGTCCCTCACCAAAATGAAACAGTCTCAAAACAATTCAACACCAAAATGTTATTTTTTAGATTTATCAAGTAAAAATTATCATCTGCAAAATAAGGACATTTTTTTCTTTGTTACCAAGAGAGCTATAGTCTTGAATTTGTGAATCCCTTATTTTTGTAGCCAATGGCTCAAAGTAAAAGGCAAATAAGGGGAAAGAGAACACACCTGTCTGGTTTCTCTGTTCAAGCATAGTTTGTCATAGGAGGGACCCTCCCACCTTAACTCTTGCTTCTGATCCTTCCTACATCACCTTAATTAATCCAATTATTCTGCCAGGGAAAGCAAACACTGCCATTGTCCTACTCATAAAATGCCAGGCAAGTCTACTGAGTGTCTTCTCTGCATCAATACCCAACAACAATGGCAGCATCTTACAACTCACAGTATGGATAATTAATGTTCAGTTAATGTTATAGAATGTTTACATCCCCCTCCATAAAACCTTACTGATCCACATCAATCTGTTTTGCCATTGTCAATGTTTACATGGAGCTTTTCTCCCAGGGACTCTTCTGAAATGAAGGGTTGCCCAGTCAAATTATGCCAGTAAACAGAAATAAATAAAATAGGGACTAATAACAGCTGGATGGATGCCTATGTTGTCTGTAGGAGTTGTTGCGTGAACTACCACTTTGTTATATTTGTGCTGGTGGGTAGTTATTTTTTTCTATTCAATTCTTGTTGATCTGTTATACCCCCTTCCGCCAAAATCTTATTCTTACATGCCCTTTTACTCCATAATTAAATTCATATGCAATAGGTACTGTCCGATTCACATACCCGCCCCTTCAACATGTCCTATTTAAGTTGCAAACATGGTTCAAATCCCTAGATTGGATAGTCTCTATGCCATTTGTTTTGCAGATACACAACAGACCCAGAGCGAGATCTTGGAATGCCTTATATTGTCTCCAACAGACTGTTGAGGGGTGACTGGAGTACTGGGATAGGGCTTTGAGATGATCTGCACAAGACATGTTAACACCCTGTAGTCTTGCTGTGAGGAACCTCTGTGGACGTGGACATTCCAGCTGTTACATACGCTTGCCCAGGTACATACTGAAGGAGGCACTGTACTAAATGATAGGTCTGATAAGGGTACAGTATAGTATACCAATGACTTCCATGGATCTACATGCCACACTACCTTACAAATATTCTAGTTGACAGCCAGGTTATTGTACACATATTTCTCCAAATCCTAGACTACTGGATTTACTCTTAAAGGTGTGTTATCCATGAGGCAGTTTCCTGGGGTAACCAAGGTTGGGAGGGTGGCCTAATGGTTAAGGTGTTTCCCTTACAAACAGAAGGTGCAGGGTTTGAGTCTCACAAGGGATAATTGGCTAGGCTTAAAATGGTTCGCAAGGGCAGTTAGTCTAGTACTAATCTATGAATCTATTTCAAAGGGTACTATAATGCATTTGTTGGCATTGAGTTTTAAGCCGTGCTTATGGCACCAGTTGTCTACATTAGCCCTTCCTAGAGAATATTAGCATCTTGAGGGGATTCTATGACTGCTCCAAGAAGATGCCAAAAAGAAGACGATGTAGTGACTGAATCCCGAGGGACTCCACTAGTGACTAGTCATTTTATGGAGGTAGACTTCATTATCTTAACTTGAATTCTACCAGAGAGCCAGCTTGCAATTAAGTGTGTAACATATGGGTTTATGCCTAATCCTGAGATTTTTTTAATGCCAGAGTGAGGTATTGTAACAAATACCTTGGCCAGCTCAAGGTAGATAATATGTAGAGTTCTGCTCTAGTGTACTGCCTTGGTGAACTTCTCGAAGTCTACCAGACCAGGAAGGCATGATCTTCCCTTGACAAAACCGATATCTGTTGGATCCAGTGTCTAAAGGTTTCCAATGTCATTATTAATCATTTTTATGATTAGTCTTTTATGCAAAGCCATGGAAAGAATTGTCAAACTAATTGCTTTGTAGTGTCCAGGGGTCCATACAAGGCTTGCTCTTATGCAATGGGATGACTGCTGCAGTTCTCCATTTGAATGTCAGAAGCTTAACTGGAGGCTACAATTAGTGACTCTAATGGTTCTGAGAGGCCATGTTTTATTCTATTTAAGAACCATCCTGGGATGTTATCAGGGCCCATTGACAAGGCATTCTTGGCAGTGGAGTGTGCATTTAGGACTGGAGATCCTTAGTGATGACGGTAGGGGTATGTTTGATGATATTTCATGGGGTGACTAGGGTGAAGAGAGGCTAAAACTGAAGCTGAATTTGTCAGCCAGGAACTTGGCTATATCTTACGGATCCGTGTAGGGAGCTCCATTCACAATTAGGTCTGTACATTGCTGAGCACATCCTTTCAGGCTACGGACATAACTAAAGAAAGCTATGACCAACTTTCTTCTTTATGTTGTATGGCCTTCTGAAGTCCCCCCCCCCATGCTTAAACCCACATTAAAGATTTACAATGTGGCATGCAACTGTGGTGCAACTACAGATGCCCCCTTAGCCAGACCTATCTTTTCTTCGAGTTTGATCTCATTTTTCAGAATAGTGTGACATACGCGGTGTTCACAATAATAATTGGAGGTGAAGTCCTCAGACAGGGAGTCATTAAAGGGATAAACACTCCCCATCAAAACTGCAAAAACTTCATAGGGGTAAACTTGCCAAGATATACTTTTTTTGTTGACAGCAGACTCAACAGGCTAAACAAACATTCCCAACTTTCACTCCTTTTAGGACATCAAATCTTGTATTTAGGATAGAAAAAAAAAGTAAGTTTTCCATCTTTAACAAAACTGGTCCTGTAATTTCCAGATCAGGGTCAAACATCACTCATAAGTGGTGGGACAGTTTCACAGTTCCTACATACTGCACACCTGTACACACATCAAACCTGATACTTTTGAATTACAAACACAGTTTGCATAATTACCACATACTTGATTCCTCTCTGGCACTTCAATTGAAGTGCTTTGCAGCATATCAAGAGAAACATACATGAAAACTGTATTACAAAATATTACTTTTATAAATTTAGCATGTATATTGCAAACATGACATTGCGGCATTTTTAGTAATGTATAACAATTACAACATAGCATTTGTAATTCTTCGCAAAACCAAAACGTCTGTGTGCAAACTCCTGCAACATCAACAAACTATTTTAAATGAAAGAGTATTGCCCTAAAGATGTAAAACTGTATAGGGTAACAAACATGAATAACTCATGAAGTTTCTCCAAATCATGTGGATGTCATTTATGTCCTTGAAATAAGAATATCTGATGCATATGAACTTGACAAAACTAGACCCATTAAAATATTCTGTACACGACGGACTGCAAGAATGCAAGGGGTATGCCTACTGACACCAGCACAAGATAAAAGCGGAACTTGGCAACACTGAGACAAAAGTGTTCATTAGTACTTCAAGGCCAAAAATTCGGGAACAGTGGTATAATCACATAACTACGAAAAAAATAAACGTTTATGCGCATGAAATCACAGACAGATCCAATAAATAGCAAGGCAGGACAGCACCTTTGAACAGTATATTTTATGACACATCTGCTCTCCTGACCTATCCGACAGAAGACAAACAGCTGTAAACCACTTCTCCTAAGGGAAACATTGCCATAAATCACGTGCTACAACAGATTGGAGCGGCAGAAAGTTCATAATGCATTTAAAAGCAAAATCGGTGCCTCAGTCAATTACTACCGCTGCAACAAAACTGCATTTTCAATTCGCCATCGGAAACTATCTACTTTAACCTTTTCATCATACAATGCTGTCATAACAGCAATGGGTGTACACTACAAATCCACACCCTGGCTAAGTGTTCAACATTAAACTAGCTGCATTAAACTTTTACTTTACCTAAAGCAGTTCCACTCCGTATGGAACAACTTAACATAACTGGAATCTGCACATACAGAGAGGCGAAAGCAAACAGGGCAATCGACCTGCTGCAGCTGTAAAAGTGGGAGGGCGCTCACCCCCCCATGGTTCCGACGCCCTTGTATTTTTTTTAATTGGTTTAGTTAGTGCATTCTTTCTTCCCGCCACCTGCTGCAGGCACTGGGAAGAAAGAATGCACTAATTAAACTAATTAAAATAAACAAATAAATAAGCAAAAATTGCTCCCTTTACAAGGCCGGCCTGTACGGCGCCCTAGGCGGTCGCCTAGTTCGCCTATGCCTAAGGCCGGCCGTGACCCTGGCATTGTGCCAGCCGACCTTAGTTCCTAGTGCCTCTGTTGATTAGAGCCACTGGAGTGATCCACATGGTGAATTTTCTATTTCCCATCCGCTCATCAAGATTTCTCTTGAAAAAGGCCAGTGAGGTGCTCTGCTTGACATGTATGGGAAGTCTATTCCATAGCATCGGCAGTCTCTGATTTATGAACCTGTCCGTCCAGTATGTTCTGTTGATTGTGGTAATGAGGTTGAGATCTCTGGAGTGTGTGGTGTAGAGGGATTGGGATTTCTTTAGATGTAGCATTTCTAACAGAGCTGGATCAGACATGACTTTGTAAGACAAACAGAGATCGCCTCTAAGTAGGCGATATGAGACAGATAATAGTTGGAGTTTTTTTTACTCTGTCCATATAAGACAAGTGTTTAAGGCCTAGGATCCTCTTTGTGAGGTACTTTTGCGGCCTCCATTTGTTGCAGGTGTTTAGTGAGGTACATGCCAAATAGGGAATTGTACTCAGTGATTGGCCTAATGAGGGAAGAGTAGAGGAAGACAATGACCTCTTTCTTCCTGGATGCAAAACCCTTAGTAATGAGATGTGCCACATAGAAGGACTTTCTGACCACAGTGCAACATGGTGGTCAAAAGAAAGGTTGTTGTCAACCTGTGTTCCCAGATCTCTTATAACGCCTTCTGTGTTCAGTGGACTACCATCAATGTGGTAATTCAAGGCAACTGGGTTTTTCCCAAGGGGGATGACGACACATTTTTTGGCATTGAGCTTAAGGCCATGGTTTTGACACCAGTCTTTGGTGTCATTGAGGCCTTTCTGTAGGATGTCAACATCACTTGGAGAGTTAATAATAGCTCCCAACTTGCAATCATCTGCAAACCTTGTCAGCCAGAGTCCCTTTGCGTTAGCCTGGACTTCAGAGAAGTAGATACCAAACAGGAGAGGATCCAGGACTGAACCCTGTGGGACTCCACTCGTGACTGGTCACCAGTCTGACTTGGAGTCAGCTACTTTCATACTGTGGGTTCTATCTGTGAGCCAGTTTGCAACCCACCTACTGATATAGGGGTTGATGCCTAGCTTAGTGAGTTTTTCTATGATTCCTGAGTGGGGAATGGTATCAAAGGCCGAGGCCAGATCAAAGTAGGCTGCATGAACCTCCTTGCCTTCATCCACAGCTCTGATGACTGACTCAAAGAAGTCAACCAAGTTGAGCAGGCATGATCTACCCTTCACAAAACCAAACTATGTAGGATCCAGAGTTTTGAGATTCCCTATATCCTTGTTTATATGGTCCATGATGATGTATTCCATAGTTTTACATATCAGACTCATCAGACTAATTGGGCAATAATTCCTGGGATTTGAACTCGCTCCTCCTTTGTGGAGAGGGATGGCTGTAGCATTGCACCATTCGGTACAGACAAATTATTCATTTATTTTATTTATTTTACATTTGTTGACCGGGATAGTCCAACTGGATGCATGTCCATTTTCAGCGGAGGCCCGGGGAGAAAGCTCCAAGGGTAAGCAGATACAGCATTACATAATACCAGAATTACATATTACAAACAGACTATTTACAGTGATTACATAAGTAAGCAAGTTAAACAAGTTCCACAGGTTAGAGTTAATCCCGTGTTAAGTGACAAATGTTGTTTGAGTCTAGTTTTAAATTGACCTAAGGTAGAAAGTAAGGTAATGTCAGCTGGAAGAGAGGTCCAGGGTCTACTTACAGAGTTTGCAAAGAGAGAGTCACCGGCTGTGTTATTAATTTTGCTAGTCTGAATTAGTAGTTTGTTAGAGGATCGAAGTGGTCTAGGATTGTTATAGGGGGTGATAATATTTTTATGTGCAGGAGTATTGTCTGGATTATAGAGGATTTTATAGGCCATAAAAGCCTGAGGTGAAGCTGTGATTGAACAGGGCACACAGATGAGGTTTCAGTTCACTCTGTAGTTCATGTAGGACACAGCCAGGGATATTGTCAGGTCCCATAGAAGCTGTATTCTTGGTCTTGGACAGTGCTGTCTTAACCTGTGTAATACTGGGTGCCTGGAAATCTACGGGTATTGTGATTGGTCCTTTGGGGGGAGGGGTAAAGTTAGCACTGAATCTGTCAGCCAGTATATTGGCAATATCTGTTGGCTCGGTATAGGAGATACCATTGTGCAGTAACTCAGAGCAAATCTGGGTATTGCTGTGGAGCTTCTTAACATAACTATAGAAGGCCTTGTGGTTGTCTTTACTATCTGCTGCAATTCTGTTTTCATAGCTAGCTTTAGAGGATTTGATGAGGGATCTCAACCTTTTGTTGAGGCTAAGGGAGTTTTTCCAGTCTTGGGATTTTGCCTTATTCCACATCAGTTTCCTCCTTCTGTTGTAGAGTTTGTTTATGACAGGGGACCACCAGATTGGCTTCCTTTTTTTTTTGAGGAGAGCATCTTGGTTCTTTTGGGTATGGCGAGATCCATGCATTTGTGTACGTGTTCATACAGTGCAGTGGTGTATAATTCGATGGTCATGCAACTATTCTCCATTTGCATGGGTGCCATGAAGTTAGCCACGTCTGTTTTTAGGACCCCAAAGTTAGCTTTAGAGAAGTTTTTCATGGTGATTACCTTTGTGAGGGGGGTGGGAGAGATGTGGATTTCCAAGGTGATTACTTTGTGGTCAGATCTACCCAGGGAGGAGTTGACTACTGGTGTAGAGAAACGGTTGCCCATGTTAGTAATGACCAGGTCAAGAATGTTGCTACCTCTAGTGGGGGTAAGAATGAGCTGGTCCAGAGCATTGGAATTAATGAATTCCAGAAAACATTGGGCAAGTGTATTGGTACATGAGTAGTTTTCCCAGTTAATGGAGGGGTAGTTGAAGTTGCCCAGTATGAGAGTGTTAGGTTGGATCCTAATATTCTCCAGGGTACTTAGGAACATGGAGTGTGAGTATTGGGACATGGCTGGGGACCTATAGCAGGCTACCACCTGAATCGCTGTCTTACCCAATGTTAGCTGCACCTGAAGCATCTCAGATGCGTTATGTTGGGCTACCAGTCTGGAGGTGTGCACATCCTTTATGAATATGGAAACACCACCGCCTTTGGAGCTTCAGTCCAAGTTCTGCGGCCGAAAGGTGTGGAATGAGTTACAGCATGGTGGTGGTGCAGGGGTGCTTTCTACTGCCTTGAACCAGATCTGTGTTACAGCACAAATGTTGATGTTCTCCATTTTTAGGAGTGCTTCGAGCGAGTGCATTTTGAGATTTAGACTTCTAGCGTTGAGCAGCATGACTCTCAGATTGCATTTGTTTGTAGCTGTCATGGTGGTAATTTGATCTTTGGAACACCGCCTAAAAAAGGCACTATAGGGGTGGCAAGAGCCTTGGCCAGTATCCGGAAGCCCCAGGGGTGACAGATGCAGGCCATCTCTGGCAAAGCATTGAGGTCTGTCAATCATGTCATCCAAAGCAGACAGATACTGGACCCCCTTAGAATGACACCAGAAACTTAGCCAATTGTTGAAATCAATCATTTTCTGCTTGTACTGTGGTATCATTCTGGGTGATGGTAGGATGCTGCTTAGGGATAGGGTCATACCTGCCGGGCTACATAATCCAAGAGCGCCTCCATGTCTCTTTTTATGTAGTCCAGGGAGGTATATCTCAGGTCATTCATAGCCACATGTACAATGACAGAGTCATATTTGTGCCTGTTGTTGAGGGACCTGAGTGCATGCATTGTGTGGTGGATCCTGGCACCTGACAGGCAGCTGACTGTTACTTTCTTCTTATACAACCTAGTGAGTGGGACATCAGTGTGCCTCACTATCAACACCTATGACTAGTGCGTTGGACATGCTGTTTTGCCTTACGGGCTTTGGTTCAGTAGCACACTGTTTAGGAGTGTTATGTGTCTTATGATTAGTGCTGTGTTGTGGTGGTCGGGTACATTTCTGCCTTGGAGGTCTTTGCTGTTTGGGTAGATTTTTATTGAGAGCCTCCGTGAAGGTGGGTGTGTGGTTTGTGTTTTTATGTGAAGGCAGTGCTGGTGTGTATTCTGGAGGGCTATGTGTTCAATGTGGTGTGGTGCAAGTGTTGACCTATTCTGGTCTTGGCTGGAGAAGGCATGGCTTCCAATTTGGATATATAAGTGCATCTCTCACAAGTCTGAGCATTGGGAGGTAAGAGGAGAGGGTTGTCAGTGTACATGAGGCAGTTGCTACATTGCCTCAGGATGTCCAAGTTCACCAGGTTAATACGAGAAAGCATAGGGAACTGACTTTAGACATGCCTGGAGGGGTGGGCATTAATAAATACTGGAGCTGTTTCCTTGTAGAGCATTTAATCCTAGTAGCACTTTTGTGTGCTACAGTAATTGCTACAAAAAGTCTGGAAAAGTGCTAAACTAATAAGCTAGTAAAAGTGCAGGAGAGGAGAGAACTAGCAGATCTAAGAGAAAAACTGAAAAGCAGACTTTGGCACTGCACAGAAGCTTACAAACAGTCCTGGATACAGCAAATCTGTATCTGGACTAGATTAGTTACAGGAAAGGTGGGAAACAAGCAGAGATGTGGGCTTTTAAACCAGAAAGTCGAAGGAGATGGAAAAAACTGCCCAAATGGCCAATAAGCTACAATTTCTGGGCCAAAAACCACTCCTCTTGTGGTAGATAGGCTACCTAGTGTTTACCACTCCCACTGATAAGCTAAAAGGCTTCCCTCTGACACAGAAAGGGTCTATATCATATTGTCAATAGCTCACAAAGTTGACTCGGAATTGTTCGACACCAAAATGTCAAACTACAAAAATAGCGAACAGCCAAATACCCGATTTCTTTCCAACGGAAAGAAATCGGTTGGCTGTTGGCTGACACCTGCCTTTGCCTGAGTGTAGTGCAGTCTCGGAGTTAGAATATTTAGCTAGGGAGGGTGTGGACGGTACAGCCCCCCACTTTGGGGGGTGAAGGCCCCACTTAAATATATTTGTTTATGTGTGCCGTTGGTGTTTGGCCAACCGATTGCTTTCCGTTAGAAAGAAATCGGTTATATGGCTGTTTTCTATTTTTGTAGTTTGACATTTTGGTGTCAAACAATTCAGAGTCGACATTGTGCGCTGTCGACAATATAATATAGACCCCCACAGAAAGGCTTGGGGGGCTCAGAAGCTTATAAACAGTCCTGGATACAGCAAATCTGTACCTGGACTAGACTAGTTACAGGAAAGGCGGGAAACAAACACCAACGCAGGCTTTCAAACCAGAAAGGAAAAACTGCTGAAACAGCCAATAAACTACAATTTCTGGGCCAGAAACCACTCCTCTTGTGGTAGATAGACTACCTAGGGCTTACCACTCTCATTGCTAAGCTAGAAGGCTTTCCTCCAACACAGAAAGACTTGGGGGTTTCAGAAGCTTGCCAACAGTCCTGGATACAGCAAATCTGTATCTGGACTAGACTAGTTACAGGAAAGGCGGGAAACAAGCACAAGCGTGGGTTGGTAAGGGGGCAAAATGTTGTGTCTCCGGTTCCTGTCTGCTTGCCAGTGCTTTACAAAAGTTTTTTTCCTTCTTTGGAATTTAAGGAGACAAATCAAGGTGTTTCCAGGCTGCATGTATTGTCGATGACAGTCTCTACTGAGGTTGTGACCAAAAGGTCTTCCTTCTCCTCCTTTCCACAGATTCTCATCCATGTTTTTCTGGAGGGCAAGGAATAAGAACCTTAAGGTATTCTATGGTGGACATCATGAGCATCAGAGTTTCTCCAAAGGGGGAGTCATCCGGAGGGGAGATGTAGGGGAGACCTTGCTATCTTTGTCTTTTTGGAGATAATAATTTTCAGCTCTTCAGACTCTTTACAAGAAGCTGGGACAGAGTGAGAGCTCCACCCCATACTGCCCTAGCTGAGCATGCTCTACTACAGGCAATGAGTTATATGTGACAATCCAAGCAAACAGAAGGATGACACTGGGTGTTAAGTGACAAGGTACCATAACAGAAGGACATTGCCTATTAATGGTTGTGGTGCAAGGACCTGAGTGGCATGAATAGGCTTGATGCTGACATAGGGCATTTTCCTTTTGGGTGAACTCCTGCACCCATTAGGACATGTCCCACCAAAATATGAGTGCTGGAAGACCCAATGAACCTTCCACAGCCTTGTCCATTTAGCCCTGATGGGTATAGGAGAAGGATGTGAGAGAAAAGCTTCAGTTAAAATTGCTACAGAGTAATAAGGAGGGCTGGGAGAAGGGGACATCTGCCCCTGCTGCAAGCTGTTAAGGGGCAAAATCAGCAGGGGCTGATGGTGTAGGACTGCATTATTGGCATTGCTTTATAAAGCCAGAATGATATTACACCTTCACAAAAAATGCTGTAATTTCATTTGTAGACACTGCCGAAGTGCTTGGCATTTGGTGATTTAACTGTAGCAAGCTGCTTGTTACATCTGTTGCAACTAGCTACTTACAGTTTCAGGCCGAAGAGCTAAGACATTTGAGTTGAGATGGAAATGACCCACCTTTGTTTCTTTAGCTTTTTGACAATGCTGCTAAAAGGCCTAGAAATCCTCAACAGCTCAAGAGGTCCTCTCACCGATCCCTGCTCTGGCCAGTTTTAGGCACTTTCGTTCTCTGGGTAGTGAGATAGGCTATAAGCTTCTCCATCTAACACCTTCTGGTGGCCAGGCTGAACTACTGGTATGTATGGCAGTACTTCACAAAGTACTCATTTCCCGGGCAGTACAGATAGAAAGGAAAAACTGCTGAAACAGCCAATAAACTACAATTTCTGGGCCAGAAACCACTCCTCTTGTGGTAGATAGACTACCTAGGGCTTACCACTCTCATTGCTAAGCTAGAAGGCTTTCCTCCAACACAGAAAGACTTGGGGGTTTCAGAAGCTTGCCAACAGTCCTGGATACAGCAAATCTGTATCTGGACTAGACTAGTTACAGGAAAGGCGGGAAACAAACACAAGCGTGGGTTGGTAAGGGGGCAAAATGTTGTGTCTCCGGTTCCTGTCTGCTTGCCAGTGCTTTACAAAAGTTTTTTTCCTTCTTTGGAATTTAAGGAGACAAATCAAGGTGTTTCCAGGCTGCATGTATTGTCGATGACAGTCTCTACTGAGGTTGTGACCAAAAGGTCTTCCTTCTCCTCCTTTCCACAGATTCTCATCCATGTTTTTCTGGAGGGCAAGGAATAAGAACCTTAAGGTATTCTATGGTGGACATCATGAGCATCAGAGTTTCTCCAAAGGGGGAGTCATCCGGAGGGGAGATGTAGGGGAGACCTTGCTATCTTTGTCTTTTTGGAGATAATAATTTTCAGCTCTTCAGACTCTTTACAAGAAGCTGGGACAGAGTGAGAGCTCCACCCCATACTGCCCTAGCTGAGCATGCTCTACTACAGGCAATGAGTTATATGTGACAATCCAAGCAAACAGAAGGATGACACTGGGTGTTAAGTGACAAGGTACCATAACAGAAGGACATTGCCTATTAATGGTAGTGGTGCAAGGACCTGAGTGGCATGAATAGGCTTGATGCTGACATAGGGCATTTTCCTTTTGGGTGAACTCCTGCACCCATTAGGACATGTCCCACCAAAATATGAGTGCTGGAAGACCCAATGAACCTTCCACAGCTTTGTCCATTTAGCCCTGATGGGTATAGGAGAAGGATGTGAGAGAAAAGCTTCAGTTAAAATTGCTACAGAGTAATAAGGAGGGCTGGGAGAAGGGGACATCTGCCCCTGCTGCAAGCTGTTAAGGGGCAAAATCAGCAGGGGCTGATGGTGTAGGACTGCATTATTGGCATTGCTTTATAAAGCCAGAATGATATTACACCTTCACAAAAAATGCTGTAATTTCATTTGTAGACACTGCCGAAGTGCTTGGCATTTGGTGATTTAACTGTAGCAAGCTGCTTGTTACATCTGTTGCAACTAGCTACTTACAGTTTCAGGCCGAAGAGCTAAGACATTTGAGTTGAGATGGAAATGACCCACCTTTGTTTCTTTAGCTTTTTGACAATGCTGCTAAAAGGCCTAGAAATCCTCAACAGCTCAAGAGGTCCTCTCACCGATCCCTGCTCTGGCCAGTTTTAGGCACTTTCGTTCTCTGGGTAGTGAGATAGGCTATAAGCTTCTCCATCTAACACCTTCTGGTGGCCAGGCTGAACTACTGGTATGTATGGCAGTACTTCACAAAGTACTCATTTCCCGGGCAGTACAGATAGCTTTAAAGTGCATCATGGCTTATTGTTTGACAGCCGCATGAACACTGGGAATGTTTTGATGCTTCAGGTGTCGGAAGCAGGAACATTCCATGACAACCACAAGGATCATTAGCCAAACTTTGCAACCATCAGAAAAGAACTGTCCAGGTCATGGCTAAGTCTACTGTCCTGTTGCAGTTCATGCCGTCAGGGTGTGCACCAGCTTAGGGCAGTCATGTCCCTAAACAGGGGAACATCACAGAAAAAATGCAGAACAAGTGTAGATGTGAGGCTAAACATAACTGTAGAACAATCAAGGAGATCCTTCTGATATCAGCTCACATCATTTATTCTGTTCTCAATCGAGTGTGCATTTGCATTTCTTTATTATGCAACTAATGTATTGCAAAAATGGCATATCAGGAAAGAATTTCATAATACATAAGCTGTATTATAGAGCACTAGGAAAATGCAAACCATTCTTAGTCATTCCAGAATTGCCATAATGATCTACATACACTTTTCTTAGCCAAGTTATCCTGAAGGCTGAAATATCTTTTGTGACATGTAGAAAAAAATAAAGAATTTCTAATTTGCATTGAACTGACAACAAATCATGTTCATCTCAAAAGGATAACAAAACAAGAACTTCTTTGTCCTAAAGAGATCTGCGCTCTCTTTTTAAATGTACACATATGCATTTTACCATTTGGTGTTGCTTAGTGGATAAAACTTTATATGGATTGTGTGAACTATAATGATGCATTTACTAAATATTGGTGCTGTAAATTGTACATTAACATGTACATTAGCATATTTTTTTTCTGAGAAATTGCTTTTTTTAATTGTTTTCTCTACCTGATACATTAATAAAGCTTGTGGAAGTCTGGAGGATGATTCTTTCTTTTTCTATTTAAATATTTTTATTAAGAATTTACAGCAAGTTAACAAAATGTAACATTACAATATGTAGAGAAATTCAATCATTGAACAAGAAAAAAAATCAATGAATAGAAAATATCAGATCAAAATAAAAGCAACTACTTACAAATGTGTCTACCATACCTGAACCATAAGAAATTCTACATGTTTATGAAGTAAACTTTTTTTTTCTTTACAATTAATGACTGTTTATTTAGCAGTTATTTGAGTTTCAGCCACAAGTTATTAGAAGTGGTAGTTCTAGATGGAGGATGATTCTTTCTGAAAGATGTATTTGCCACTGTATAATGAACAGTAAAATAAATGCAAGAATACAATGGGATCTGGGCATTAATCATGCCATTGTAAATATGTATGCCATTGATGCATATATAAATTAATTATACTGACTAAATCTGAATGTCTTCACTCATACCTATGCATCTTAGAACTGAGTGCACTGTTACGTAAGCAGCAGCTGACCAAGTAACATGAATTGTAGACACAAAGAGTTCCAAGAAAGCAAATGTGTTAGAAAGAATGACCACGCAATTCCACTCCTCGCCAAGCTCCATCTCACTCTGCATAAAATACAATCCATCATTCTTCCAAAGGCAATAATAATTCAAAGAAAATTTTCATTAACTCTAAAACAGCTTGCTAGGGGGTTTACAAAGAAAGTCTGTTCACTTAACAAATTCACTTGGCAGAAGTTCAAACCAGCATGTGGTTTACAGAGCTGTGATCATAAATGAAAAACTGGAATGTAATTAGCATGTCTGGGTAACAATACGACTCCATCTGCTGCTGTTAATCCATGAGTCCTGCAGGTATATTCATCCCAATGAAATTAAGTAGGAATCGGTTCCAGATACTTTGCTATATCAGCCTGAATTGCCACACCATTTCCAATTCATTTTCAGTAGTACAATAAGTCACGCATTACTGTTTGCAGTTCAGTTCTCAAACATTATTCATTCCCCTAAGCTCTTTCGTTCTTGTTTCTGACAGCATGAACTAAGGACATGAAGCTGCAAATGCAAACCAGTAACATACTGTGTTACACCAAATGCCACCTGCACATTAGTTTTGCGACATGTTCATTAGCACGTAATTATCTTTCTGCATCACTAATACAGCAGTAGGTAAAATGCAAACCATTCATAGTCATTCCAGAATTGCCATGAGCATTTAGATTTACTTTTTGTAGCCAAGTTACCCGGAAGGGTAAGATTCTGAGGTCCCTAATTTAAAGGAAAAACAGGATAGTACTTCCATCAGATGGAAAGAACATGACAAGAGAGTTACAGACATTTCAGAATACTCTTAAGAAATTGCAAGAAATGCCTTTCTCAGCCATAAAACATACTTACAATGTAAAAAAAACTTTATTCTTACAGATTCACCACACTGTAAAGATTTTGCTTGTTTGACCACCTGCTGTGTAATATGATCTGCAAAATAGTAATCACCATTTCCTCAGATCTATTTTTACTTTCTTATATGTATAAAGAAGAAGGCAAAAGGGCAGTAAGAAGGAAAGTACATAAATAACTGCTAAAAAACTGAAGGAAACTGTTGTAGTTGACGCATCACAGTGTAATTCAACTAACAACAAATCAACTCTGTATTCCCAAGGTGTGTGTGTGTGTGTGTGTGTGTGTGTGTGTGTGTGTGTGTGTGTGTGTGTGTGTGTGTGTGTGTGTGTGTGTGTGTGTGTGCTTCTTAAGGCAGTGTACAGTAATTTTAGTAAAATAGAGAACAAGAAATAATTTAAGTAAAAAGACAGAGAACTAACAGCATTGCCACATAATAATTAAATAGATATTTGAATAGGCAACATACCTGTCAGCTGTACAGATTTTCGCAGAATGTCCAGATTTTTCCATCACATTTTGGTCTGTTTTTCACAAAACTGTGGTTTACTAACAAATTAGTGGCAAATCATTAAAGACTGAAGTTAGAAAATAATGACAGGCATTTGAGTCTCAGACTTCATACCCTTCAGAAAATTCACGTTAATGGAAATTCTGTTACTCTAGTAACTTTCTAAGTTTGCAAGCGCAATATTTAAAAATTATCCCAATTTTTGTGCCTTTGTCCCCCTTTTATTTATGGCTTTGTCCAGATTTCTTGCTCCAGGAGGTTGAAAGGTATGATCAGCAAGCATACTGCTAAAGGCATACATACCTGTGAATGACCAAACTAGCCAGAGTTTTCAAGTTAAATATTTGCTTCCATTTGTAACTGTGAGAGGAAGCGAATACTGCACTTCTCACCCCTGAGCTCTACTTTTCCAAACTCCTGTGAACAACAAGGACTCAGAAACCTCCCACGGTGTTTTCACGACTGAAATTCTTAAGCTTATTGTTCACTGCTTCTGTCTGACAGTTTACCTAGTCATTTTATTTCTCACATTTGCATACAACAACCATGTTAGATCATTTTTAGACATCTCCTGCACTCATTCTGAGATACAAGTAAAGCATGCTGACCAGTTTCAAACCTTAAGAAACTGAAGGTGGGGAAGTGGAGTCTCTCAGAAAGATCGACTTTACTGTAAAATATTCAAACAATTTGAAAATGCAAGTTTACCAATACAGACACAAGCATTTTTTGTAACACAGCCAACCTAGGTTCAGGAACAGATTTAAGATACAACTATGCTATCTGCAGAGGAATCAACTGCCTACCCCTGCCTTCCCTTATGGGGTCTGGGAATGATGTCTGAGTCAGCATGTGCTTCTGAGCAACAGAAATTTATATTATTGCTATCCAGATACAACTAACATCATGCTAAAAATGAAATAGAAAATGTGATATTATCACAACAAAAAAGTACAGCAACACTGAAAAACAAGGTACAGTAAGGAAGCTAAAAGTCTTCAGTTTATTAGCAGCTGTAAATGGTTGCTGCAAAAACTTGTGGTAGGCACAAAAAGAATACAAATTTAGAGGACCTGGTCTGTGAGAAGAGAAACTGAACAACCCCCATAAAGACTGGAATTTGGATGGGCAGAGTATGAGATCAGTAAATGGAAATGCACCAAAAGTAAAGCCACAAATTCAGAGAATGGAGAAAATAGACATGAATCATATGCAAGCATCATGCCAATTTTGTCTATTCATTACAAATACCTCCATATTAAACAGTAAGTATACTGCAGCTCTCACTGCAGATGCAAAAGATGGCTACTAACATGTCCACTTACTGTCTGCATCTGAGTTCAGTAATTTTCAGTATTGCTAATTTTCTCCACTGCCCACCCCAAAGGAGGGTTTCCCCTTAACTCAATTGAAAATGTTGCTGACATTTATACTGACAAAGGCAAACTGACATTGATTAACATTGTTTTACATAATCTTATCTAATCCATAGGACAAACTTTGCAGTACAACATATCTTCAACACAGTGTAACATTTGAGGATTTCACTATACAGTGTTTTTCATGCACTAATGTCACATGTGGAAGCTTTTATATGAACCAGTAAGCACAAATTTATATCGCAACAAAATGGCTGACATCTTTGTTTTCTTTGGAGGGGCTTTGCTTTGCTTGATGCACTAATCCCCTTTATTTTATATTAATAATACTATGGTTAAACCAGAAAACAATGTACATGTGGAGGGCCATGGTCATTTTATTGCAAGCCCAATGCATTATCTACCAAAAGCACATCTACTGGACATTGTTATACTTTCTTGTGCTGTCACTCCACCACAGATTAACACAATTTGTTTATTATGCAGTTTCAGAGCTCTAGATTCATACCAGACTGACCTATAGTCTCTTAAATAGTGTCAAAATTTAAATTTCTGTTATATCCCTTTAATTTTAAACTATTAAACTGATTGTGGATGAAATATTTTAATGATTATACTAAAAAATATAGTACCTTAAATGGCAGCTATAAAAACTATAATTTTAGTGAATTATTTTTATCTTTCCTTGTCACATATGGGATCATTGAACACCTAAACCTTTAGTATGGTATAAACCATATAAGTCAGCAAACTCCTTTTGCTGACTTGTGCTTATTACAATTTCAAAGACCTAGAGTCAACTATATATAACAAAAATAGCTTTGGAAGATAAATCACCCCAGCATATCAATGATTCACTCCACTATTTTACTCCAGTGCTTGAAAATTTGCAGAATATGCAAATCAATGGAAGAGGGTCCCCAACTGTCAGTCTCATTAGTGTCAGTGGTGTCAAACACTGTGTGCTCTAATACTGAGTTCACTGAACAATTACAAATCCTTTGTTTGAAACCTGGAGTTGTAGCAATCTTTAAACCTGCAGTAGGGTGGTAGGCTTTGCACAATCTTTTCCACTTTTATTACTTTTGGGTATGATCGAATGCAACATTTTCAACCGATAGATATTGATACACAACCTTTTAAAGGAGCATATCCAAATATATAAATGCAATTGGAGCATTAAAGATGTTAAAAAGGAGACTGCTTTCTTATGAAATTTAAATTATGCTGAACAAATAGGTCAAACATTTGAATATTTCAGGATTTTTAATTTCAAGAAGATAACCTACATGCGTGCAGGCCTTGAAACTAAACAATGATATGATGTCATCCCCTTTACAAGAATACTACACGTGTACAACCCAGCAATTGCTTTCATTGAAAAAAAAACAGCAAAATAATAAATAACTGCATTCAAAAGACAAAATTGGTGTGCAGAAACTGAGGGATTTTATGATCATTCAAAAAATGGAATGTTTATTTGTTCTTGGATTTAACATAAAGAAGTTGAATGGAAGGCTAGGTTTAAAACAAAAACTAAAATATACTGCTCTGCAACTGTGAAAGTAAAACACATTTTCATATTTCAATCGGTGGCTTAGCTGGTGTGCACTTCAGATGATCAAAGTGAATCTGGCCAATGAGAAATTCATCAAATCCTCTCCATTAAAGCCTTTAGTCATCAAATGTGGATTTAGAGGAAGGGAGCCCCTTGATCTCCCCATACAAAGGAATCTAGCTGAACCCCAACTAAAATGTAAGCACCCTGGAGGTCATACTACCTCAAGGCAGAGTATACCTGTTTGAGTGGAGAGATTCTGATGATTGAAGAATTCAGTGGTAAGAAGTTTAGAAGTCATACCTGCCAAATTAATTTCTCTTACCTGTCAAACTTCTTCTCAACTGAGTATTATAACAGTTGTATTTGTCTTCTTCAGCACATCTGAAGACATATTCACAAAACAAACACACAAACACACACGTGTGCACACGTATATATGCACACACGCACACACACACACACACACACACACACACACATATATATGCACACACGCACGCACACACACACACACACACACACACACACACACACACACACACACACATATATATGCACACACACACACACACACACACACACACACACACACATATATATGCACACACACACACACACACACACACACACACACACACACACACACACACACATACACACACACACACACACACACACACACACACACACACACACACACACACACACACACACACACACACACACACACACACACAGACACACACACACCTTTTACCTGAATAAGAAGCAGTAATAAAGCACATAGAAGGAAGTTATATGTTCCATTTTAGTATACAGTTTTGTGAAAAGCAACGTCAATATTATTTTACTTATAGCTCTAATGAGTTACTTCAGCATTACTAAGAAAGAAGGATGGAGGATGAGCAAAAGAAACAACAGAAAGACTGACTCTGGGTTAAGCAGCATACTTTTCACTGACAGCTGAAATGCTGACACATGTGGTAGCCTGACTGACTATTTAATTATCCTCACAGAAACTAGGTGAGCCATAGATCTTTAAGAGGCAGCATGTGAAAGAGCTTTAGGAAGAGCATTCTTAGGGCTGAATCACAGCACTTGGGATGGACAGCCAGTCATAATCACAAGTGAAAGGCTGTGTCAGCCAGTCATCCACTGGTGTGTGCATGGGTGCCCATGGTCATCCATTGGTGTGTGCATGGGTGCCCATGTGAAAGACAATACTGAATGACTACATAAGAATGTGTACAGTGCATGGCAAGTTTGCACATCTGTTTATTAATCACAGAGTAAGTGCAAGATGATATATATATATCTATATATATATATATATATATATATATATATATATATATATATATATATACACACACACACACACACGCACACACACATATATGAGTCTACTTGAAAAGAAGAAAAAAACACTTACCTGAATCTCTAAAGGCCAAGACAACTTCATTGGCACCACAATTTAACCAACACTCGGGTAAACGGAAAGTTACTGTGGGAAAGGAACCACTTGATAACCGTGGTGAACTTTGCCCCTTTTCCCACAGTAGTGTGATCTCAGAGTTGGTATATTTAGTTAGTGGGGGGTGTGGGTTTAATTTGCTTCATTTTGATTTTTTGTGGTACCGGGCACGTGGTTACTTTCCCGGAGTTTCTAATCGGTGATCCAAGCATTCATTCATTTGAGGTTTCGGTGAAGTCGTCTCAACATTTAGTGATTCAGGTAAGTGGGTTTTTGTTCTTATGCAGTAGATATATATATATATATATATATATATATATATATATATATATATATATATATATATAAAATTTCTCTTTGAATGGGCCCACTGTTGACAAACTAACGTCGAAATATGGAACACTGACACGTTGTGCACAAGCTCCAAGGATTATAATGGTAGAGGCTTCCCTTGTTAATTATATATGCTAACTCTGAGATTGCACAATCCTGGAGAAAGGGAATATCCCCCTACATGAGTCTTGTGCATTTCTTGCATATGTCGACCATATGTGTCTGTCAGCCAAATAGTGTCGACCAAACAGATGCTGAAATTGGGCCCATTCAGCAAGAAATTATACACCACTATATATACATAACTAATTGTCAATGTAATTAACATCAATGCAAAATAATCAAAGAAATGTTGACAATCAATAGCACATGCTCTGAGATATAAACTCAGAGCATTCAAACTGCAAAACAATGTTATTTGTAGAGGAGCAAGCTTCCCTGCATCCACAAATCTCATGCTTATTATATATTCCAGCTCTGACATTGCATAATAGCAGGGAAAGAACATATTCCCCAACCCCAGTATTATACCGATTTCACACCACTGTCCATCGACTGTTTTCTGAACCAAATTGTGATGACAAAACAGTTGTCGACTATATCAACAGTTGATAAGAGATGCTTCCATTTGATATATATATATATATATATATATATATATATATATATATATATATATATATATATATATATATATATATATCACAGCAAAAGGGATGCAGTCTAAACTACATGTATATTTTTCTGTCTATCATTGCACTACCTCAGTAAACCATTTGCTGTCAATAAAAAGAACTCAGTGAGAGGTAATCACTGAAATAACTATTAACAAGCTGTAATCCATCAAGAAAATAGTCTGCTCCTTTTTAACCATTTCCAACACTATGGCAGAAGGTTGCATTCTTTCTCCTTCCTTCTGATTCATACAAAACAGTGATTGATGAGTCCAGTACTGTCAAATACTTGTGTATTACAGTACAACATCATACAAGCAGATGGATACCCCATGTTTGTGATGCTAAACAGCCACATTTCTAGAACATCTTCATGTGCGTGAAAAAATAACAATTTAGGGATATCTTCAAGCCACTTAGTAGGAGGATTGTTTATGCTTACTACTGCTACATAAAAAAACTACAGCAGAATAAAGGGTCATTTTTTTCTTCAGTCTGTGTAATTTATTGCAACACACTTTGTAAGTTGATATTTGCATGAAATAATGTACTCTAAGCTGTTATTCAAGACACACAGGCATTTGTGAAGTATCAGCTCAGTATCCCTGCCTAGATGAATTCATTTCTTGCCTTATACCCTTTCTACCTTCTCATTAATTTTATTTCCCATATGTAGTTCTTTTTCTTTTCACTTCTTCCTCCACCTCACTCGACTTCCTCTTTCTTTTCTATTCTAATGCCTTTTTTTACAGTGGAGTCATATCCATATTCTACGCACCACCTCCTAAGTAACTTGACCACCCATCAAACTCTCTTAATATACTAATTAACTCTTCACTGAAACATAATAACCTTTGATGTTATATTTCTACTATTTTATAAATATTGTGCTCTTATTTTGAATAGATAGAAAAAATGGCCATTATTCTTGCTGTGTAAATTTTCTTAGTCAGCGCATGAATATTTTTGTTTATCATTTCATTCTTCGTAACAGCATTGTATCTTTCAATATTTTGGTTACTGTGTTTATAACGACTGGAATGCCCTAAGATATTCAATTTAAACCACTGCTGTGTCTCATTTAACATATTTAAATAAATAAATGAGTCTTATGTTTGTTGTATGGACTTCTTTGTTGAACCAATTCCCCCAAATCAGTTTAAGCCTTTTTATTATAAAAAAAAATGTCCCAACTGCTGTAGTGAAGAAATCAAAGAAATTAACTGTTTTTTGTCTAACACCAAAAGATAAAAAATTTAGTTCTTGGGAGTACTCCTAGATAAGACATGACAGTCTCAACAGATTTTCCACAATACGGAAATACTGAAGATAGTAAATATGCTGTATTATGTAAGACCGATAATATAAATCTGATGGCATGATTTGAGTGGTTTAAGGTACATCATTATAAACCAAGGAAAAAGGTAAAATGAGTTGTGGTTTCTTCTACTGCTTTTGAAAAATCCTTTGCACCATTTGTTGCTTTCACTGACTCTGAAAATACATTACAAGGAAAAAAGTCTATGTTTGACAAGTGTATGGTTATCCCTAATCTTAAATAATAATGCCCCAAAGTAAATAATTGTTCCAGGATATTCGATCATCAAAAATGTTAGGAGGCCAGTATCCGAACAAGATTAAGTAAGGTACAAGGTGTCTTCCTATTTGTTTATTTTCTTATAAGTAGCAGAAAACAAGTCATCAAATGATGAGACACTTTAGAGGTGTACAGTGGGAACAAACTGGCCAGTAATCATATATTTAGGTCTTAATGATCTATAACTGGGTAGCCACTTTTACATCATGCCAGCTCCTCACAGATAAGCTTTTGCTTCTACAATAATATAAGCTCACAATCTTTTGTCAGGTAACCACATCCCCAACTGCAAACCACAGCTAGAAGCAATAATTTTCAATATAGGACCATAGGTCGGCACTTTACTGAGTACATACACACTGCAGATGCATTCTCATAGCCTGTTTACAATAAAGCAATGAAAATAGTTTATGAGGATGAAAGATTTATTTAGTAGTAAAATGTTAGACATAAACTTAGTAATAATTTCTAGCAACTGTAGATTATGCATTTTTATACAGTCTTAACTGAACATGATAGAAATAGTTTTTTACAAACAGAAAGTGCCAGATGGGAATACTTTGTAATACTGCACGAGGTTATTGTGGCAGGTCAAGAGGGCAGCCACGGTGGTTCAGCGGTTAGCGCTGCCACCTCACATCAAGAGGTTCTCTGGTTCGATCCTCTGCTGGGGTGCCTTCTGTGCGGAGTCTGCATATTCTCCCTGTGGTCATGTGGGTTTCCTCCGGGTGCTCCAGTTTCCTCCCACATCCCAAAGACATGCTGTAGGTGGATTTGACACTCTAAAATGGCCCTAGGAGTGAGTGTGTGTGTGTGTGTGCCTTCTGTGGAAGGATGGGTGCCGGGCTGGCAACTCAACACCGTAAAACTCCACTGCCAATCATGAGCGGACAGGTGATCCACTGTGGCGACCCCTAACCGGGAAAAACCAAAAGAAGAAGAAGAAGTTATTGTGGCAGGTCAAGAGCAATCATGCTGTGTACTTAATGGGCTATTTGTAATTTGACTTTGCGGCCACAATTATTGGCTGCTTAGCTGTCAGAAAGGAAAAAAACTGTCCACAAGTGAAGTTATAATTTATTCTGACCCACAGCCATGCTAAGTCCCTGGGATTCAAATGGATTATCGTGATTAGTGCTAATTGGTAAGTTTGAATTAAATGACAATCTCAGATTCAGAGACAAGGTAAAGCCGCACAGAAAGACACCTCATTAGGATCTAATCACCAAGTCTCTGCATCAATAACTATGCTGTCAGACTTGACTGTTCTAGTCTTCTCCCAAGCAGCTCACACATGGCAGGAGTATAGGCACTCCTCAACACTCATGCACGTATACACACATACATACACAGACACACACACACACACACACACACACACACACACACACACACACACACACACACACACATATCCAAGTAACCACAAACAAGCACCTACAATCCCACGCACACAGAAACACTCATTCACACATCCACATGCATGCTGCAATAGACACACACACACACAAAAATACATAATCACACACATACACACACACACACACACACACACACACACACACACACACACACACACACACACACACACACACACACACACACACACACACACACACACACACACACATAAATAAATGTATCTGTAATACCAGCCTATAGTTGTAGTACAAGCTGCAACCATTAAATAGGGATACATGTGTGAATGATATCTTTCTGATGGCATGCAGTCTTTCCTCCTTGCAGAAAAAAATAACTCAGTAGAGCAATTCTTTGATTTGCTCTACTACATTAATCTGTAGGCTGTGCCATTTCCACAGGAGACAAATATGGTTGATTTGCATTGGCCATTCCCTTGGACTGCACTGCTTGCATGCTGCTTTGCAAATGCATCAGCTGTCAATGCTACAGCCACTGCCAGCAGAAAACATTAGCAGGAGAGTGGTCTTTGAATTGCTCAGGCCTACTATGACATGGACGCTTTCTGAGTTAATGCTTTCACTTCACAATAAGCCTTTCTGAATCCCAGTGATTGTCCATTAAACACTCTGGTCCTCCATCTACATTTATTTTATTTTATTTTATTTTACATTTGTTAACCGGGGGTGTCTGACTGAGCTGAAAAGGCCCTTTTTCAGCAGAGGCCCGGGGAGAAAAGCTCCACATAGAAAAATTACAGATACATTTAGTTATTTAGACATGATCAGTATACACACAAATTACAAAATACATGTTTTTACAGTGGTATGCAGCACATCAACAGTTACAGTGGAGAGAACAAACAAAAAAAATATTAATTTAAAAATAAAGGTAATTAATAGATTTGTGGTGTATAGCTGAAATTTGGAACATAGGTAGAATACATACATAGGTCACAGGTACAGTACATACATTGTAGATTAGCCAGTGTTTGTGAGTAAGATTGAAAACTATTATCAAGTACTCTAGGTTTAGTATGTGTACCTTATCTGCTTTCACTAGCCTGGGGATCAATTATGGCACTGCCAACTTTGCTTGAGATGTTGCCTGATGAGGTCTTTAAAGGAGGCTTTGGATGATGTGTTTTGAATGCTAGTGGGGACAGAGTTCCATTTTTTAGCCACTGAACTACTATATAGTGCATCTCCAAAGCTATTGTAGCTGTTGGTGACTTCTAGTAGTAGTTTGCTTGATGATCTAAAAGGCTTTTTTTCTGAGTGATGTTGTACTAGGTTTTTGAGGGCAGGACACTTATTGGGGAGGTAACAGATAGAATGACAGAGCCAGAACTGATTGTAGGTTAGGAGTTTGGGCAGTTCAAGCCAGTGTAGCTGTCTCAAAGCAGTACAGTGATGAGTTTTATATGAGCAATTTGCAGCAAAGTGGGCAATTCTATTATAGCAGGCTTCCATTTTGCTTAGTTCAGTTTTGTTGAGATTAGTCAGAATGGGAGATGCATAGAGTAGGGTGGATAGAAGTTGGGAGCTAACATTGGCTGATCTTGTGTTGTTGGTAAGAAATGGTTTGATATGGTAGAGTGATCCCAGTTTGGCATGTACTTTTTTAACAGTTAAGTTGAGTTGACCATCAAATTTTAGGTGGGAGTCTATGGTTATTCCCAATAGCTTAGCCTGTGCCACTGGAATGACTGGAGTAGCATTTGTGGAGTAGATAGTGAATTGACTGTTATCAGTGTTTTTGTTAGAACTGGTTATAATCATAAGCTGAGTTTTCTTTGGATTGAGGATAAGTTGGGCTTTGGTAAGGTAGTTTTCAACATCAGATAATGCTAGTTAAGTTGTTTGCAAGAGAGTGGGAATGTTTTATGCAGCACAGATTAAGGTAGTGTCATCTGCATACTGAATGATAGATGCATGCTGTGTGGAGGTATGGAGGTCATTTGTGAAGAGTGTGAATAGTAGTGGTGCTAAGATAAAACCCTGTGGGACTCCTATAGTTATGGGCATCCGAGGAGAGAGAGAGAGAATTTTCCCATTTCACAGCTTGGTACGTGTCAGTTAAGTTGCTTTGAAACCAGGTAAGAGTGGAATGTGATAGGTGATATTGGTTTAGTTTGTTTAGCAGGATTTGGTGTGCGACTGTGTCAAATGCTTTGGACATATCCAAAAAAAGATTTGACACCTGCAGGCCTTCATTTTTGACATGGTTTACTGTGTCTGTGAAGCAGAGGAGGGCTGTAGTGGTACTATGGGCAGGTCTGAACCCATGCTGAGTAGGTGACAGGATGTTGCTGTCTAGGAGATATTTAGCATCTGGGTATGGATGCATTTTTCTAGGATTTTGGCCAGGGGGGAGAGTAAAGCAATGGGTCTGTAGTTATTAAGTTCAGTGGTGGTCCCGCCTTTATGCATGGGTGTAACATAGGATATTTTCCAGAGTTTGGGCACATAGTTTTCAACAATTGATCTGTTTATGAGAGTGGAGTTTGGGATGGCAATAGCATCTGCTGTGAGTTTCACGACATAGCTGGGGATAGGTCAGCTGCTGTTGATGAGGTTTTTAGTTTGGAGAGCATGTTTTCGATTGAAGTGGTGGAAACTGTTTTGAGGGTAAAGCTTATATTAGTGTTATTTGTGTTGGGGGGGGGGGTAGTGAGGAAGGAACTGTCCTGTGATACTAAGGATAGAATTGAGTTTACAAAGTAGTAGCTGAATTGTGTTTCAATGGGAACTTCAGTGTCAGGGGTGGTTGGTTTGGGGTAGCCTTTTGGGTGGATTTTAGTAGCTGGTTTACATTTTTCCAAAATTTTTGGGTATTGTGTTGGTATTTAGTTTGTAATGTCATGCAGTAGGATTTTTTATCCAGCCTATTGCATTTTTTTGCACGGTTGTGCAGTTCTTGGCACTTAGTTAGGCTTTGTGTTTCTTTGTTTTTTTGATAGTAAAGCCAGGCAGTGTCTCTGGACTTGAGGATTTGTTTGATTTCTTTACTGAGCCAGGGGTTTGTAGAGGTTCTAACCTTGATTTTGCACAATGGAGCGACAGTGTATAGGTGTTGTAGAAATGTCTTGTTGAAATATGCTACAGCCTGGTCAAGTGGGAGGGTTTTTAGGGGGGGTCCAGTCACAGTTAGAGAGTAAAGTATTGAGGACCTCAGGAGAGAATTTCTTTTTGTTTCTAGTGGATATATATTTAGTGGTTTTGCATATGCTTGTTCTACTACGTATAAAGTATATTATGCAGTGGTCACTTAAGGTGTCTGGGAGACTTCCTGCGTGGGGGTACAATGTGGGGTTGTTAGTTAGGACCCAGTCAAGGATGGATTCCCATTAGATTTTTTTATCACATCTAGTTGGAATTTGGACTAGCTTCTGGTAGCCATGGAGATTTATTATATTACTTGGTGGTTCTGATATGCAGGTGAACCAATTTAGGTTGAAATCCCCCAGAATAAGGGTTTCTTGTGAGTATGTGGAAGAACACCAGGATAAGAAGTCTTCAAGGCTAGCAGGTGTATTACCAGGTTCAATATAGGTCACAATTGTGGTGATGACCTTTTTAGGGTGAATTTGAAGTTGTGAGATAAGTATGTCCCAATTATTGGGGGAGCGGTAGGAGTTTGGTAATTGACGTACATATAAGTAGGACTTATACAGTTAGGCAGTTCCACCCCCTTTACAAAGTGGTCTGTCTTGTCTAATGATATTGTAGCCAGTAGGGAGAACTTCTGAGTTAGCTATGTTTTTATTTAGCCAGGTTTCTGTTAAAGCAACTATGTCTGGGGAGTAGTGTGCTATTGTGGCCTAGAGTTCAGGTATTTTATTTTTGATACTTCTAATATTAATATTTAGCATTAAAAGATTGTTGGTTTTGCTGCTGTTGATTTGCCCAGGGATGAAGATAGTGGGGGCGTTATGTTCTGACATTTGTATTGGAGTTGGGGAGGATATCACCACTTAAGGTGAGCCTGGTGTTAAAATGGTGATAGAGATGTTGGAGTTTGGTGAGGAGTATGAGAAAGTATTGTTTTTTTGGGGTAGGAATAAGAGCATATGTGTTTAGTTCTGAATTGGTCTGTTATGTAGTTCTTCAACAATTGTTGGCAGATATTATTATAATGTGTGGTGTCTGTATATGAGAGTGCATAATGTAGTGTTGTGCTACTAAGTTTAGGGCTATTGCTAGAGTGATTATTTTTGGTGGTATAAAGAATTATGAAAAGACAGACTAGACTTAGTTGTGTGATAGTCATGGTTATAAAGTTTAAGTTGGTACTAGGTGGGGGTCTGAATAGGAATTATAGGGTTGCACTATATGTGGATGGGTAAGTAGTGTGGGTGATGTAAAAAATGCCTAGTGGGAATGAGAGTGATTGGGAGTATTTTGTGTGGAGCAGGTTGGTGTGGTATAATGTGATCTGACTCGAGGAGTTGTGATTGGTGGAGATGATGTGAGGGTGAGCTGTGGGTATGGCTGTGATTACTATAAATGTAGAGGTAGTGGGGGTGGGAGGGAATAGGGGGCAGGACAGGGGAGCGGAGAGAGCCCGAGCGTTAGTGAGGGTAAACAGAGTGGGGCAGAGCCCACCAAGACAAGAGTAAAAAGTAAGTATTACTTTACAAATCTGAATACTTTAAACAAATTCCTGAGGTCTATTGGCTTACCAGCAAGCAGAATGCAATTGCTGAAGAGCACTTTTGTCCTGGTGGGAGACTAGAAATTTAAAGATGGCTCCATGCTCAGCAGGATTCTAATATAGACTTAGTATTGGGGAGGGAGATAGCACATGGGGTGTGACGTTGTTAGCCATGGCGCCATCTTTAAGTTTTCCCCACTGCATCCCACGCAGATTGACCTGTCGTAGGCTGCTGGCTTCACTGCTGTACGTGTTGCATTCCAACCCTTCTCTACTTCCATTGAAACCTTCATAATAAGGGATTCTACAGAGAAACTCTGCAAAAACCCACGAAGAATGCTGCTAAAACCCCAAGAAGAACCTCAAACAACCCCTCTCAAGATATCTACAAGTCTGTACGTGTTGCATTCCAACCCTTCTCTACTTCCATTGAAACCTTCCTAATAAGGGATTCTACAGAGAAACTGTGTAAAAACCCACAAAGAACACTGCTAAAACCCCACAAAGAACCTCAAAAACCCCTCTCACGATATATACAAGTGTATGTACTGATATCTGTAAACCTAATTTTCTACCTGTGCTCACTACTATAGTGACTGTACTTTTCCCCGCACTAGCCAAGCAGCCTACCAAGCCTTTTTGGTTTATCCCTCAACTCTCTTACCCTCTACGCTATTTGACCCAGGTATTTTTGTACCACTAGGGGGCGCTGTCCACCAACTTAACTACTAGATTACTTTTTTTTCTACTCTGTCCTAACTAGCCCTACTTTTTTCATTTTCTTTACCTTCTGGCCTGCTATACACTGTGCTGTACTCTACTACCTTTCTCCACCCACACCCTCCTGCCTACTGCTCAGTATTTCTCCTACACTTAACATTTCTCTCATAGCTAGCTGATTAGTTTCTGACAGCCACCTTCTTTCCAGCTCACTCTGCTCTTTTTCCTCCCACAGCTCCACCTCCCCTTCCTGTTCCTTTTTACCCTTCTCCTTTTCTGCACTCTTTCCTGCCCCTAGTTTATTTAGTGATGCTATTAGCCGTGGCACCATCTTTAAGTTTTCCCCACTTCATCCCACACAGATTGATCTGTCATAAGCTGCTGGCTTCGCTGGTAAGTGCTGTTCACTGTTCAGGCTGCTGCCTCAAAAGTAAATGTGATTACTTGGCTGGTGTGAAGCCGTAACTTACAGTTTTGCTTATTTACTTGTTTTATTATCTGCTGTTGTCTTTCCTGACTTCTGCAGCTTTTTTTTACCTTGTTGATTGCACTTTAATGTAACACTGCGTGTTTGGGCTACAGAGTACTGTTCTTGATTGATTTGCAAGGACATAAAACCTGGTCTCTGCAATAGAAGCATACCCCTGTTACCTACAGTTGCTTTCATCATAGTTTACCTTCAGTTGCTTTCATCTTAGTTTACCGCCTCTACACCAGTGGCCTTGAAAACTGCTTCCTTACTTGCATATAGCGCAGCCAGGAAGCATTGCTGTGCAAGTGGGTTTCAGAGCTGGGTCTTTGTTTTCTATGCCGTGTTTTAGCTCCAAATAGAAGGTCACATTTGTAGCTTTTGAAATTATCCCTACTGTGGTCAAAGGGTGCCTCTGCAGCTGACTGCTGTGCCCCTTATACTGCTTGCAGTCCTTCAGTGGCTCTCCATACCAATTCTAAGGGGTATGGGAATGTTTAGTTATGAAGTATATTATATTTGAATACAAGGGAATATATAGAGTGCTAGTGACAACGATCTCTGCATTTGGCCCTCTAGGCTTCTACTGTTAGTCAACCTCACCTCAAAGTAGGGTTGCTGAAACTTGCCTTTTGAACCTGATACTTTGCTCAGAATTAGCAAAGTGTTCTCCCTCTGTTATGGACTCTTTGATGCCAGCAACTAGAGCTGATCATCGTTTTAAGTTTTGTAACTAGCTTCAAACTCTGCAGTCTTCAACTGTTTTATTTAATAGAATTGCTCTGATTCTTCTATGTATTGCTATTTAATGCTATTTCAATGGTATCTAATGCTATTTAATAACTGAGATAACAGTTTATAACTACCTCTAATGTATTGCTATATAATGCTATCTAATGCCATTTAATAACTGAGAACAGTTTATAACTACCTGATTTTGCCTTAAAGTAGCGATTTCTTTTACCTAACACGTGTTATAGGTTTGTTTTATTATCTGTTAGCTGTTTGTTACCTACTGTGGCATTGAATGACAGTGTTAAACATCAAGTTAGCTGATTTTGCCTAAAATAGCAATCTGCTGTATTTATCAGGTGCTACAAAAGTTTAGTTTTAACTCTGTGCAGCTTTATTATCTGGTGCTACAAAAGTTTAGTTTTAACTCAGTGTACTACAATGTAATGCTCTCTACACTAGGTGTGTTTGCTATTCCTCCACTGCCTCTTTTTGCTCTTTCACTACACTACTTTTCTTCTTTTTGCTCTTCCATTACACTACTTTTCTCTCTTTTATTCTCACCTTGTTGCCTCTCTCTCTCCAACCCTTCTGTATTTCTCTCTTTCTTCCAGCCTATTTTGCCTATTTTCCCTTTTCCCTACTTTCTTTAGCCTACTGTGTTATCTCTTTTCTGCCTCCTTCTGTGCCTCCCCCCCCTGCTTTCACTAATGGTTATTTTGTTCTGCTCTTCTCCCTACAGCTGTACATGTTGCATTCCAACCCTTCTCTACTTCCATTGAAACCTTCCTAATAAGGGATTCTACAGAGAAACTCTGCAAAAACCCATGAAGAACACTGCTAAAACCCCACAAAAAACCTCAAACAACCAATCTCAAGATATATACAAGTGTATGTACTAATATCTGTAAACCTAATTTTCTACCTGTGCTCACTACTATAGTGACTGTACTTTTCCCCGCGCTAGCCAAGCAGCCTACCAAGCCTTTTTGGTTTATCCCTCAACTCTCTTAACCTCTACGCTATTTGACCCAGGTATTTTTTGTACCACTAGGGGGGCACTGTCCACCCACTTAACTACTAGTCTACTTTTTTTTCTACTCTGTCCTAACTAGCCCTACTTTTTTCATTTTCTTTCCCTTCTGGCCTGCTGTACCCTGTGCTGTACTCTACTACCTTTCTCCCCCCACACCCTCCTGCCTACTGCTCAGTATTTCTCCTACACTTAACATTTCTCCCATAACTGGCTGATTGGTTACTGACAGCCACCTTCTTTCCAGTTCTTCCCACTCTGTTCACCCTCCTGTAGGCTCACTCCGCTCCCCTACCCTGCCCCCAATTTCCACCCACCCCAGTACTCCTACATTTATACTCTATAAAAGATCCCTCCCCTCCCCAAAATCCAATACTTCCATACATCTGCTCCTCCCCTTCCTCCCTCCTACCTGCCAATCACTATCACAACTCCCCACCCACCTAAATTCCATTATCCTTCTCTCTACTACACCTAGACAAATTCCCCCACCATGCCTTCTCTTCCACCTATATTAATTTACACATCTGTCTATATCCTATTCCTACTCCCTCTATACCAAGCCACCTCCTATACCCACTTCCAACTACACCTTTCCCCTCTTCCCCTACCCCCTCAACCACACACTTTCATAACATTTCTGCCTCTTTACTTCAATCCTACCCTCTTCTCCACTTCAAAGTAAAGCTTTTCCCCATCTCAATTAGATACTATAAACCTAAATCTATACACTATCACACACAACTCTCAAAGACCAAACCAAAAGTACTTCTTCCTTTTCTCTCTTACCTCTGCTTAGCTTGGGACATACACCCAAATCCTGGACCAGATACTGCTTCTAGCCCCCACCACCCTATTACTATTAATAAATCCAACCTTAAATACCTCAAATTCCTCACCATCAATGCCCAAAGTCTAAAAAATAAATTAACCCTCTTTCATGCTTGGCTAAATTACAACTCACCTGACATTGTAGCCATCTCTGAAACCTGGCTAAAATCACATATCAGTGACTCCAAATTCCTTCCCCCCAGATTTCAATCTCTTAGATTTGACCACTTAAATAGAAGAGGCGGTGGTGTAGCCTTAATCATTTCCAACCAGCTACCCATTACTCCATACCCAATGCAGATCTAGTAATTGGCCTACTAAAAATAAATAACCATAAAAGCATCTGCATTCATTCCCTCTATATCCCCCCTGGTAACAACACCACTACCCTAAAAGAAATCCTTTCCTGGACCTCCTCTAATACTAAGCTAGAGACCTATATAGTTGGAGATGTAAATATTGATTGGAACAAAATCAATAACCCTAATCCCACCATATCAATCAACCTATTTAACTACATCCAACTAACAAATTCCATTACTAGGCCTAACAAAACAAGCCCCCCTGGCTCTACACTAGATGGGATCTTGGTATCCAATCCTAATAATGTTATAAAATCCGGTGTTATACCTGACCCACTAAGAGACCACTTCCCAGCCTTCACCCATAGAGCTACCCTCACTTCTCCACACTCCCACTAGTACAGTCATACACGTAACCTTTCATACTTTAATCTGACTACTTTTTCTGACTCCCTTAAACAAGCTAACTGGAGACCACTAAAAACCCTTTCATTAGACAAAGCTGTTGATTTTTTCAACTCAACTTTCTTAAATATTCTCAACACCCTAGGTCCAATAAGAACAAAAAGAGTAAAAACTAAGACCGCCCCTTGGCTAACCAAAGATACCAAAAAAATTATACTACAAAGAGATAAAACCTGGAAAACATACCTCCAACATAAACAGCCTGAAATCCTACTTAAATACAAGCAACTACGCAACTTTTTCAAAAGTCAAAAGGTCATTAAAGACAAAAAAACCTTGCTACATCAAACTACAAGTAAATCATCCAAAAAAACCCCCAAAAAATTATGGAACTCAATTCATTCCCTTCTTAACCCAGGTACTAAAAACAACCCCTGTCCTGACACCAGCAAATCTGAAGAGAAATTGCCCATCTATTCAATTCCTTCTTTACCTCCTCTATTGTGGAACTGACCAAGACCTTTACCAACAATAACCCTTCTCCTCAACCCAATCAATCTTCCTCTCCCCCAACTCCCCCTCCTCCTACTTTCAAACTTAAACCCATCTCAACCTACCATATCAAGAAATTACTCTCAAAACTAAAGCCATGCTCCAATACCCCCGACAACATCCCATCCTCCTTCCTAAAAATAGCCACTGAAGGTATTGCCCTCCCAATCCATATTCTGATCGATAGATCCCTGCTGGAATCTTATGTACCCAAATTATGGCATGCTGCCTATATTCTACCCCTTCATAAGGTTGGCAAAAACAATAGTGTCTCAAATTTCTGACCCATAGCTATCCTCTCCCCAATCTCTAAACTTCTTGAAAAATGCATCCACCTTCAGCTCATGCCTTTCCTAACCAAACACCAGCTAATCACTTCCACCCAACACAGCTTCTGTCCAGGACATAGTACCAACACTCCCCTTATCTCCTTCTTACACACTGTAAATCTCGCCTGTGTCTCTGGTAAAATAGTATCAACAGTTCTTCTGGATTTATCCAAAGCATTCCATACCATCTCCCATACCCACCTCCTAAACCATCTTTCCAATCTTAATCTCTCCCACAAGACCCTTTCCTGGTTCTCCAGCTATCTCTCGGATAGGTCTCAGGCTGTAAAATGGGGACAAGGCACCTCCACCTTCCTTTCAACCCCTACTGGGGTACCCCAAGCATCCATACTTGGCCCAGTGCTATTCAACATCTTTATTAACGACTTTCACAAAGCCATACCCAACACCAGAATTGTGCAATATGCAGATGATTCTACTTTAATTTGCTGCACTACTAACCTAGCTGAGCTCCAATCAGTGACACAAACTGCTTTCTCAACCACCAAAAATTGATTGCTTCAAAATTATCTCTCACTAAACGCCAACAAATCCAAAATTCTTCTATTTTCCCCCTCCATAACTTCCCCTATTGATAAAAACTCACTCCAAATTATCAGCCAAAACAATTGTTCCCTCCGCCAAACATCTTGGTGTTACCATTGACGAACATTTGAAATTCAATACTCACATTCGTCAAAACATTAAGAAAACCCATATAAAACTTGGTTTACTTTACAGAAACAGCCACTTACTCTCTCCTTCCACCAGAGTAACTCTAGCCAATACCTATCTATTACCCTCTCTCCTGTACGGTGCTCCTCTACTTGCTAACTTATCCGCCACTCTCTCCTCCAAACTGGCAACCTGTTACAATAAAATCTCTAAATTTGCAACCAAAGCCAAATCCTCCTCCCATCATTGTTCTTCCCTTCATTCATTAAATTGGCTTGAACTCCCCAACCATCTAGACTATCTCCAAATCACCACTGCCCACAGATTATTGTTCCAACCTACCACATGCCCTGCACTAACCAATATTCTACAACCTTATACACCCCACAGAACCCTTAGATCTACCCACCAAAACCTAATCTCCGTCCACAAACCCAGTCGCCCTGCTGGTCAGCTTCTGCTATCCTTCTCCTTAGCTAAAAAATGGAACTCGCTCCCTTCTTCTCTAAGGACCTGTGACAACTTTGAAAACTTTAAAACACAAGTACATTCCTATCTTTATTCAAACAGGAAATGCAACTGTACTCTTTCTCCCAATCCACATATGCTCTCCTCCACTTATACTCCTGGCTAACTTTTACATCAAACTAATCCTTAAACTCAAATGTAGATATTATAAATTACAATAATGTAATATGTAGCCCTGACGCTGTGTGCCTGCCTTTCTTGCCTAAATGAAATTGTAACGGTTTTCTTCTTCTGAATTCTACCTGTTTTAAAGTTTGTAAAGCAATTATTTTTTGTAATATTTTTTGTAACTAAACCATGTATTGTGGAGCTTTTCTCCCCGGGCTTCCACTGAAAACAGGCTCTCTGAGCCCAGTGGACCTCCCCAGTCATCAAACTGGAATAAATAAATAAATAAATGCAAGGAAACCAGAGAGGCAATCAGTGGAAAGCTATCAGTGAAGGCCTCATAGCAGGTAAGTAAGAATTCAAACTACCTGCAAAGTGAAGGAGAGATGAGACAGCAAACTTTATTAAAGTTGGGAGTGTGTCTTCACATTGACTTGCTGATTAGTAACCAGTTTGTGCACAAATTAGAGTAGGGAGATATATTAGCAATGAAGGGAGATGTATAGAGATGCAAATAAACAGGTGGGCCTCCAAGGGATACAAACTAAGGCAGAAAGTACTGAGAGGGCTGCTTGATGGTTAATTTAATCACAGAGATCTGAATTAAGTGTATACTGTCTATTGGACAGTTAGGATTATTGCACTAGCTGGGGGGGAACACAAGGCTACAAAAGTCAGTTTTATTAGCACGCTGAGAACTACTAATAAATACTGCTAATGGTATAGCTTCACTCTCATAAAACATATACCGTATGGGTGGACTGGTAGCCGCAGACTGCAGATTTGCTTGAGTGTGCTCAGCAACAAGTATGCAATTGCTGAAGAGCACTTGTGTCCTGGTGGGAGACTGGAAATTTAATTTACATCTGTGTCAAGTGATTAACTAGCCTCATACAACTTCAGTGCAAATAATTCACACAATTTCTTAGATACAGGAGAATGACAGAGAAGCATGGATGTGTAAACATATTCAACTTTAAAAAGGACAATGTCTGAGAAGGATGAAAATAGCTGCTTTTTATTAATTAATATTATAAATTCTAATCCTGATAAATGAAAAAGAGCCATTTGGAGGGCTATAGTCACCTCTTATAGGCATAAATAATCTGTCCTGTCTAGAACATCAAGAGGTTCTATAGAAAAGGAAATTAACATTATGGGAAGGACTATATATTTAGCCTCTTGACGACTTGTAAAAAAGGATTCTTAAAAATTCCCCACTCCCTATCCTTCCTCATTCTCAGAATCATCCTTACCACCTTTTTTATCTGAAATATGTTTCTCCTAATCACATTAAAAAACTTCTTAACAGTCTTTCAGATGATGGAGAATCTGCAAATGATAGTATCTTCCCATGGTTCTTAAAGCTGTGCAAGGACTTTCTGCAAATTACTTAATCTTTCTGTTTGCCAAATCACCCTGCTCTGTAAAGAAGCTATAGTCTGGCCTCCAAATACAGCTCCCATCATACTCCTTTAGACTATTTTTCTTGTTTCCTATATAAACCAATAAAAAGAGCAAAAAAAAGTACAAAAATGACAATGCCAGGAGATCCAAACTTTTTAATAAAAAGCTGCAACACTTCTCTAGCACCTTGGACAAACAGCCCTTGATAGAGTATAAAAACACATACCCATAATACATCTATTTATATCAATCAATATTAATTAAAACAATTAAACAATTACAACAACCATTTCCAATTTAATTCCTTGTCAAGTCCTTTTGGAAACAAGGTGCCAATTTTTAAAATAAAAACTGCCTCTTTTTGAAGCACCTTATTTTTAAAGACATGCCAGGAACAATTTTTACCTTTTCTAAAATAATGCCTTTCAATTTATTATTAGCTCCACGATGAAAAGTCATAAAATGTGATGCTAAAGGGCTTTCTAATTTCTTATTCTTGATATCTGTAAGATGTTCTTGATATCTAACTCTAAAACTTTGCTTTGTTTCACCCACATAAAATAAATTGCATTCACATTTTAAAACATAAACAACCCCTTCCGTATCACAACTATAAACTTCACATGGGGAAAACACTCTATTATTAATTAAGTGAAACATCGGTATAGTAAATTTACATATTGAGCAATGTCCTCAAGGTTTCAACCCAAAATTGGAAATTTGTACTCACAGTGTTTGTACTGGAAAAACAAACTGCACATGAACAATCATGTCTTTAACACTTCTGCCCCTCTTGTAAGAAACTATGGGTCTTTGTGGCAGGTATTCCTGTAAATACTTATCTTGCAACAAAAAATTCCAATAAAACATAACAATCGCAATCACCTTCTCTGTAAACATATTATATGTAGTTACAAAAAATAGTTTTGGACCAGTTTTATTACCTGCATTTCCACCCAGTCTCTCACTGTTTCTACTAGAGACTGGAAAGCCTCTGACCCATTACTGATGGATGTACTGCACATCAGCAGATCAAATGATATCAGAAATAATTGGTCTAGGGATCTAATCCTCTCTGGCAACATCAAGAGAATGGTTTGGAGAGGCAGGTATATTCTGCAGAGGATACCATTGCTGTGGAACAGGTTCCCCCATCCACTTAAAACAAAGTTCATCCCTGTCCATTTTCAAACACAACTTAGAGCTATGGATGGGAAACAGAATATTTATCCCAGGACTTCCACCATTGCTACTAATAGAGAAATGCAACTCCTATTTTATCCCATGCATGGGTCCCCCAAATTATCTATGGTATGATCTCAATTATTCACATTAGGGGTAATATATAAATATCGACCATGGGATGGGTAAGGCCAGTGTATAACCAAAATAGAATAGGTTATTGTAACACAAAAAGGGAAATTGGCTAGGCATAAAATAGCCCACAAGGGCAGCTAGCCTAGTACTTACCTATGAACATACGAACCTATAAATGATCCCTAGTTCCAGTCACAGGTATCCCCTAAAAATAATTCAGGTCTAGTGTGACTTACCCAATAAACAAAAATAAATAGATAGATACATAGATAGTTCAAGACAGGCAGATACATAAACAGAGAGAGAAAGCAACACAGGGAGAGACAAATAAATAGTTAATTCTACTATTAAAAATACAAATGACCCTCTAGATCCTCTTTCATATTTATTATGCTGTTGTTAAGATATTGACATCACACTCCAGAGCTAACCTCTGCTCTGGTCTCCTTTTAACACTTGTATTAAAGAAGCTGAACTTTAGTCACTGTCCTCAGCTTGCCCCAAGATTAAACCCAAAAATAACATCTCTTAGGTTCCATTACTGTCACATACTGAATCTCCACAGAACATCTAACATCTCAGATAACCATGCTTTCTCAGTTCTTGGGCCCAGAAACTGGGATGCCATTCCCAATGTCTAGGAATTAGAGTATAAAAGTAAAGTCATTTTCTCATTTAAATGAGTAACTTGTAAACATCTCTCCATCCTCTCATCACCTGGCCCTTCAAGGCTTAATATATGCACTACTAATCCTTTTGTGGATTTTTTCTGAACCACAATATACCAGAGGTCATTTCAGTGCTGTTCTCTCTTTTTTATTGTTTTACTGGATGTAACTGCATTATAACTGATCATAATTTACCTTCTTAATATAAGTATTTTACTAAAAAATAGTACATACAACAATATGAAAAAATCTTTAAACTCCCACATACATATACAACTAATTATCTAACCAACACTATTTCCAATATATAACTTCTTTTCAGGGTAGTAAATAAGATAACTTAAAAGAATATTCCCAAATAATGGGAGGACCATTTTCAATTCCCGTATAGCTAAAGCATATAAGATACAAATATATAACAGTAAACTATCTCAGTCTCTTGGAGTAATGGACACAATTGCAATGTAAGAATCTAACTTTATAAGCTAATAAAATAACACTAAATTATCTACATTTAAATCACCTAACTTAGCAGAACAGTGTATTTGCCTCATCAAAGATTGATAGTCAATTGCAATACTTGTAACTAACAGCATAAACTGATAAAAAGAAATAAAAAAACAGGGAAAAAGAGCATGAACTATGTACATTTGGGTCAAAACATGTAACAAGGCTGTTTGTTAGTATAGCTCATAGTATTACTATGAAAACTAATGCCTCTGTCTATAGCTCCACCTATAATATCTGGGAGTAATCCCATGTGTAAGTACAACAACTCACTAGTCAGCTAAGAAGGTAGTTTTACAACCACAGTCCCAGATTTAATATGCTAATGACTCTGGCTGAATGGGTTGCTGATGTTATTTATACTTACTGAAACTCTTGCTCCATTGAATTCACCCTTACACAGGAGGCCCATTCATTTTGAATAAACTGGCTGGGCCTTCTGTCTTTACTACTGTACTCCAGTGAATGTAAGTTCTGCATCATAACCTCAAAATCAGTGATCTTTGAAGGACCAGAACTTGTCCAGGACCAAGTGATCACCTTTCTTCCTACTAGTTGTATTAACTGCAGCAAAGCCAAATGAGGTGCTTCTACCCTATCAACTGGGAAAAAAGCTCAGGGGGGATATCTTCTCTGGCCATAACCTATCCATTCTTCTTCTTTCGGCTTTTCCCGGTTAGGGGTTGCCACAGTGGATCACCTGTCCGCTCATGATTGGCAGTAGAGTTTTACGGTGTCAAGTTGCCAGCCTGGCACCCAACTTTCCAGGGAAGGCACACACACACACACACACACACACACACACACACACACACACACACACACACACACACACACACACACACACTCACACCTAAGCCCAATTTAGAGTGTCCAATCCACCTACAGCATGTCTTTGGGATGTGGGAGGAAACCGGAGGAAACCCACGCGACCACAGGGAGGGCATGCAGACTCTGCACAGAAGGCACCCCAGCCAAGGATCGAACCAGAGGCAACAACGTTAACCGCTGCACCATCATAGCCACCTGCCATAACCTATCCATAAATCTATATAAAAAGTTTATCCTTTAGAGGATCAAGTTCCTGACACACCAAGAAGATGTGCCTTAATCCCTGAACTTGTCCCTTACTATATCTCCAACGCTGTCAGGTAGTAATTATCTGTTGGGTACCAATTAGCAGCCCTTGATGGAATATAAAAATATCTGAAAAGACATTGCCATCCAAAAAAAAATTAAATTTACTGTATTTGGTCACATACCTGGGAATGTTCATAAGGCACCATCAAGATTCCCATGGAATATCTAATCTAAGATTCCCCTCCCACCATGGCCTGCATCTTTCTATAACAACGTATTTTTGCTCTGGGACTACTTTATATATTTTGGAGATTAGCCTCCTAAAAAGGGGGGAATACAACCAGTGTCCACTAATATTCTCAGCCATCTTAGTCAATCTTTATGTGGAATCCAGAAGGCGAGTAACATCAAGACATTTTCTCTAAGAGTGTCGTTAGCAAGTGAATCTCTTCTCCCTTACTGACAAAAGTCTGACACTCCTCTTGACTTATTACTCCTCACCTAGATCTTAGATATTCCCAGTAATATAAATGGATGGACCTCCTGAGTTGCCTAATTATGCTTGGGTTAGCAACTTTCCAGCTTAGGATATATATTATTGGAACTATGTCAGGCATCCAGTATTGAGTTTGCATGGTCTTGAACACAGTCCTAACTTCTTTGAGCAGTTCTACTGCCAGGGCTTCTATCCCTCCTTAAGGGAGCTGTATAGAACTTCAGAGAACTTTCCACACCTGCCATAAGCTGGCAAGACTGTTAATAACTATGTCTTTACAAATGGCTGAGAAGCCTCTGTTAAGTAGCTTCATATCTTTTCCCATTCTAGTGGCTTTATTACACATCTCAAAACAGGGCAAGCACTAGCCCCTTCATCAGTAGCAGAAAGTGTGAGCTGATCCCAGCTTATCGAAGCCCCCCCCCATGAAAGTTGAAACTATTCTTCTTAGTCCCCTCAAAAGTACTCTGGGCAGGGGGTTAGGGAATGCCATGTGAGGGGTACAGGAACCAGGGGAGAACAAACTAGCACACTGCCTGAACTTATTGTGGCACAGCTAAACATAAACCTTTCCATCAGGACAAAAAATGTTTAATATCAAGTATGTGTCCAGAGTTCAGACGTAATCTGTGCACAGAAACCTGCAGTGAAGTGCCAAATTGTAAATTCAAATAGATCAATTTAACCACAAACAGTAATGTCTCATGTGTATGTGGAGATGGCAAGTAGTTCAATTTATCCACCTGGGTCTTTGCTACATTCCAGTTCATAGTTCATAGTTTAGTACAAGGCTAACTGCCCCTGCGAGCTATTTTAAGCCTAGCCAATTATCCCTTGTAAGACTCAAAACCTGCACCTTGTGTTTGTAAGGCAAACACCTTAGCCATTAAGCCACTGCCTCTTTCTTTCAGAGCATAACCTAAACATTCACCAAATTCCTGAATGATTCTGAAGACTTCCACAAGATCAGTTTCAGGTCTAGTTAAATATAGCAATAGTTCACTGACATACATTGTCAATTTGACCTCCTGCCCTCCCAGTCTGCATTCCCTAATATTGGCCTTCCTTAACTTAACAGCCAGGAGCTCTATAAACAAACAAAGAAAATACAGGACAGTGGGAAACCTTGTCAATTGCCCGATTCAAACTCAAATGTCCCAGCATGCCAAGGCCCCATTTTTATGCATGCCCATAGAATCGTAATATAAGCCCTTCAAATCATCCAAGAAAAGCAAAGGGAAGACCTCAGCTTGTAGTACTTCAAACAGAAAATCCCACCTTATGTTACTGAATGCTTTTTCAACATCAGGATTAATAAGTAACAATCAAGAGCCATTGATGTTGCTGCCAGGCAACACCAAAAATGTTTTAATCAAGTTATCAAAGGTTGTACTCCCTCGTGCAAACCCTGTTTGATCTTATGTATCCACATGGGCAAATTGAGGCAAACCTTTTAGCGGGTCTGCTAAGGCCATAAACAACTTAAAATTGTAGTTTAAGATGGAGATCAGCTGATATGAAATATGAAGAGGGTCTTCCAATGGCTTTAAGATGAAGGCTGTGTATGCCTTTATCCAAGAGGGGGATGCCTTTCTCAAAACTCCTATTAACCAATCTTGCAAACGCAGTGGGAAAGTTTTCTTAACACTAGGGAAATATCTGAAGGGGAGCCCATCCAGACCAGGATCTTTATTTCAGGCCTGAGCTTCCATCACATCTGTCACTGCCTGTTTAGTTATTGGTGCAACCAGGTATTCCCTCTGGGACTGTGACAGTGTCAGAAAACCCAAAGTGACTAGAAATTCTGTAATTCTATTTAATTGCTGAGGACAGAAAATGGTAGGCCTGTACAACTCCCCATAAAAGTGGGCAAGTACCACCATATTATCTTCCTAGGAGGAGAATACCAATCCCATCTCTGGGTCTTTGAGTTTATAAACATTCCTCTCTATGGCCTGCTGCCTCAGTCTTAACACTAAGTACCAGAGAGCTTTCTGGGAGGCCTCAATATGAAACACCTTCAGAGCCCTACAAGCAGATTACATTTTCTTGCTGAGAAACTGCTCCTTTGAGTGAGTGACCCCTCTCACCACCTCCACTGAGTCACCTCTCCCAACATTACTCCTCTTTGGCTTCCAGCAGCTCCCTTTGAATAGTTTTAAATAGCGCCAAATAGCTTGTTGTCCTGGCACTTATTACTAGCAGATTCTGATCAGTATTCAGTGCATTATAGGCATTAAGAAATGGATGCCAGTATTGCATTTATAGACAGGGTCATTATCATAATTGATGGAGCACAGAGTATCAGCATTGAAAAACTGTTTAGCAATGTATTCAAGGCATATTTTATATGCCCTGCTATGTATCTTTTCCCTGTTGTGCTGAAATATCATGTAGAGAGAGAAATTGATTGGGTATAGAAACAGATAATGCACCACATAACATCCTGTGTACAATCACTTTGTAAACCTTCACTTAGGACTGAGATTTATGTCTGTGAATAGTCATCCTGGATGTCAGAGTTCTAATAATAGTCCTCAGAGTTATTCAATATCTCTGTGCAATGTGTTTAGGAATACCAGATTCATGTGTACATAATTTAGTAATATACAATCGTATGCTTTGTTCTGTCTGCACAATGGCTGAAATGGGTCCTTATGGATGAATACATTCCCCTGGGTTATCAAGTAAACAAACACACAAACTAAGTAAGACTGGCAAAGCTATATTTCACATTGTACTCTCACTAGTTTACCATGAGTGCTATAATAAGAGTTGCAGAGTACTAGGCCTTTAGTCAGGAGACTTGGCAGAGCCTTACCCAAAAGATGCTTCACATAATGTATTAATCTGAATCCTTGTTGCTCATTCTCCACGTATGGTCTTAGCTCTATGACTGTCATAGTGTTCACTTAAAAAAAGGGGGAAAAAACAGTGTTAAAGGAGTAATATCCACATTAATAATTATAAAACCAACAGTAGTTTTATTCCATGCATTACCTTTATGACTAAAACTGCTGCTATGAAAATGGAAAAAGGCAATGCGGAGATGCAATGTTGATATCCGTATGTAACAGTTACTTTACATACAGGTTTGCTTGTCTTAAACCTGCTCCACTGTCTCCTTTGCATTATGTAAAATTGTAGGAGAAACAGAAACTTCATCTGCAGTGACTGCCCACCGACTTCAATGAATGTAGAAAAAAACACTGTTCTGACAGATGACCTCTCCACGTGGCTGCATAGGTCTCATATATGCTTTGATAATCTTATGTGGCAGGACACCTTCAATATACTTTTTGTCTTTAAACTATCCAGAAAAAAGTTCAGGTGCTGTAGCTTTGGTGCAGCTAGTCATTTTGGTGATCCTGTCAGCACCCCATCAGGTCATGCCTTACTCAAGTCCAAAACATCTGTTAACTTGGTTAAATAAGGTTTAAAAATGATGTTATTCACACACACACACACATACACACACACACACACACACACACACACACACACACACACACACACCATGAAACTACTTTTTTATTGCCGTTGCATAAACATATTCATGCATCATCTACAGTAAATGTAATCTTACTGTAATTGCAATATGTATTTTTGAGGGCCTTATATGAAAAGAAACAGATGGTACTATTACACATAAAAATGTATTCTCTGCTCCCTTGCAGAAATATACATGGAATCTGTTTTTCATTGTTTTGTGCTATAAACCTGGTGTTTACTGCACTTGTGCATTGTAAAATGCATTTACTTGAAATTATTTCTCTTTTTCTTATTATTTTACTTAGGGTAAATCTGCCAGGTCCCATCTGAAAATGGGACTGACCCAGCAGGTTTAATGCAGTCAACATATGTAAATAAATTGTGTTAAGACCTACAAAAACATTAATCCACACCCTACAGCTGCATACATTTCTCTTCTGGCAACCTAAACACATGCAGTATATACAGTATGATGAAATACAGTCAAAGATGGCTGACACTGAAGGATCAAAAAGTATTAATTGCATTTAACTCAGATTATTCTCCAAAACTCAGAATGCATACAATACACAATCCCAGTAATGGAAATAACAGTACCAGTACTTAAAGTGGTATACTGTTGATGTCCTACATCAACCATTCTTTATAAGAACACAACTGGTAAATAAAAATGAAATGGATTTTAATATAAAATACAATAGATTTAAAACCACATTACAGTACTATACTGGCATGTCACATGATAAAAACAAAATCATGAAAATATTTTGAACTCAGTAAACATTACTTAATACTTATTAAGGACATTTTAAATATAAGATTTTTAGTACTATCTTTTTACTTTATGTCCACTCTATCATATTGGTTTCCTTATGAGTCTGCTATAATAACAATGTTTACAAACACTGTTTCAAGGCTGTTCTAGCTTTACATTTAAGAGCTGTTTGTGACCCACAATATTTTCACCGAAATTAATAGAATGCCTTGCTGAGAAGTTTTAACCCTCTGGACTGAAATATTAGTGAGAATGTTGTCTGACTCCTTGCAGTTCTACACTTCAGGAGTGAAATTTTAATCCTTTCACTGGGGATGGTGCTGATGCCTGAAACCTTATAAAGTGTTTTGCTTCCATTCCTTGGGTAAATTTTGCAGTTTCCTCATTCTGCACTTTCGGACAATGTTTGCCATTCTGTGTATAAATCTAATAATGTGGGCCTCTAGGAATGTGATATCTTGGAACTGCAACTTTATTAATCAAAATAGCCTATTATATGACTCTTACAGAGTTTACAAACTTGAGCATACGTACTCTGCCTCCATCCTTCAGATATACATATATATATATATATATATATATAAATATATATATGGTTTACCATCATATGGTCAAGCTCACATTGCTCGACCATACATTTTACCGACTTTTCTCTGTGAATCCCATAACGTCGAATGGTCGTAATGTCATAAAAACACATAATCCAACATTTCTGACAGCTTTACACACATGGGTCAAAAAGGAGACAGGATTTTGTGATTTGCAACACTTGCAATCTCATTTTTGAGATGTTGCTGAACTCCTTTCAGCCATACCTGCTTGACCACCCACCGTTCCAATCATATGCATGTACACCTATATATATATATATATATATATATATATATATATATATATATATATATATAGATAGATAGATATTCATATTCCTGCTAACTCTGGCAATGTAGAATTGTCACTTTCTTTGACTGTACTGTTTATTATTTTTTTTTATTTTTTTTTTTTTACCTGGTTAGTCTGATGTAGTGAACACCCCCTTTTTAGTGAGGGCTGGGAGGAAAATCTCCACAAGATACAGACAGAAGGTAACATACATACATACACACATTGGGTGGTGAATTGTTTGAGCATAGAAAAATCAGAAAAAAAAAAGATTGTTTGAGCCTATAGTAGTGAGAAATGACAAACAGTAAGATATGTATGAATAGTCAGCATACAAACATATAACCATGATGCAATACAATGATGTGAGAAATCAATTAAAGTAGACCAGAATGAGTGTTTAGACAAAGTTGAGACTCTTAGTATTTTTTAATAATAGGACAGCGATAAAGTGAACTTTCATAACAATGTAAAGTTGAGGAGAGTATGGTACAGTGCATTTGGCCAAGTAGACATAATAGTACAGGATAAGATAGAAGATTACCATCCAAGTAGTCATTTTAGAGCATGATGGGATAAAGTGGATAGGGATAGTTTAGGAGGTTTAGCCAGGTATGGTGCATGAGTAAAGCCAAGAAACAGGTGTTTTTTCAGTAGCATTTTGAAGTATTTCAAGTTGTTAGTTTTCCTAAGTGATGGGAATGGAATGAGATTCCAAACATAAGACATGTGAGAAGAATACAGTGCTTCTCCTGCTGTGTAATCTGCGTGCAGTAAGAACTGGTTAGTAGAGTAAAATGTCCTATATGGGGAGTAAGGGTTGGATAATATATATTTTAGTGTTTGGCATTTTTAGGTTGGAAAATTATACTGTGAACAGTTTTTAGTTGTGCGAATATTACATAGTGAGGCAATTCTAACAAAATTATCTGTTTTAGTACCAAGCAGGGATGTAATCTGTAAGGCATATTACCTCCAAGTGTAACTGCTTTGTCGTAGCATTTTTAGCATGGTATTTGGGTAGCTTGCAGGTTGACAAATACATAAAGAGCATATAGGAGGGTGGGTAAAAGTAGACATAATAGTACAGGATAAGATAGAAGATTACCATCCAAGTAGTCATTTTAGAGCATGATGGGATAAAGTGGATAGGGATAGTTTAGGAGGTTTAGCCAGGTATGGTGCATGAGTAAAGCCAAGAAACAGTTAGGTGCTTTTTCAGTAGCATTTTGAAGTATTTCAAGTTGTTAGTTTTCCTAAGTGATGGGAATGGAATGAGATTCCAAACATAAGACATGTGAGAAGAATACAGTGCTTCTCCTGCTGTGTAATCTGCGTGCAGTAAGAACTGGTTAGTAGAGTAAAATGTCCTATATGGGGAGTAAGGGTTGGATAATATATATTTTAGTGTTTGGCATTTTTAGGTTGGAAAATTATACTGTGAACAGTTTTTAGTTGTGCGAATATTACATAGTGAGGCAATTCTAACAAAATTATCTGTTTTAGTACCAAGCAGGGATGTAATCTGTAAGGCATATTACCTCCAAGTGTAACTGCTTTGTTGTAGCATTTTTAGCATGGTATTTGGGTAGCTTGCAGGTTGACAAATACATAAAGAGCATATAGGAGGGTGGGTAAAAGTAGAGCAGAGCAATGGAGTGCCTAACCTGCTTAGTCAGGTAAGGTTTAGCTTGATATAGGGTGCCAAGATTTTTGTGCGTTTTGCTGATAGCTTGCTTTATGTGTTGGTCAAATTTCATGGAGTTAGGTATGAGTTACAAGTTCAGTTTTGATTTGCTCAGAAGTAACGGTAAAGAGAGGGTTTTCTTTAGTGTATTGTTAAAGTGTGAGCAGGGTAGTAAATGAGAGTTACAGAGACATGTTTCAATGTAGTTGAAGGATTCCTGTGTTTGGGTTTGAAGTTGTAGGTTTGTGCAATGCAGATGAGTGTGGAATCATCATCACACTGTGTAGCATATTTATTTGTGGTATGTAGGTCATTTATGAAAACATTGAATAGCAAGATAGAACCTCTAGGCACCCCTTTGTGTACTGTGAGAAATGGAGAGATGTCATTTTCCTATATTACAGCCTAAAGCCTATCACTGAGGTTGCTGTTGAACCAGGTGAGAGATGAGTATTGAAGTTCAAGGGAGGAGTGTTTGTAGAATAGGTTTTGGTGACACACTGGGTCAAAAGCTTTTGATAAATCAACAAAAAGTGCTGCTACTAAGTTCTCTGCATTTCTGATGCTGTTGATAGTGATAACAAAGCTGAGTAGAACTGTTGTAGTGCTGTGGTGTGACCAGTAGCCATGTCACATGGGGTTTAGGAAGTTGTTTGTGGCAACAAATTTAAGTAAATGTGATTGGACACATTTTTCTAAGACTTTGGATGGGGGACAGAATGGGTATTGGCCTTAGTCACCTTTGTATAGGAGTATGATATAAGATTTTATATTCAGATTCTAAGGACATAACTTTCTGTAACTGAATGGTTTATTAGGATGCAGATTGGGCAAGCGATGGTGTCTACTGCAAACTTAATGCACTCTGCTAGAAGATCAAGGCTATTGGCTTGATCTTTTGGAAAGAGCAAAGGTGTAGATAAGCCTAAAGTGGTCAGTGTTTATACTCCAGCTCTGCCAAAGAACTGTGTATCACAGGTGAACTGTGACCCTGTCTTTTGAGGATTGTTCCATTCATTACTTGAAGGATAAGGTAGAGTCAGTTAAGTGTGTTTGCACTCCCAGTTTTGTATCATATGACTACATTTCTGGCTGGAAAACTGAGCACTGTTTCTGAAAATATCTTCAGGTATACTTTCCCTTGAAAATGTACTTTTAAGAACAGGTATTATGCTAACCCTCATGGCATCTCCATAACCTGTAGTTCACCCACATACTAGTTAGCAATTGACTCAGTACTGAAACAAGTCTGAACCAGGTTTATTTCATGAGACACATAGTATTTCATGCAAAGCTGATTTGTCTGTCGTGTTTTGGTTGTCACAACATGGCATGTCTCACATTATGCTAAGCCTCATATATCTCTATAATCACACTAGTTACTGATTGTCTCAGTAATGAAAAAAGTCTACACCTATTTTATTTAACAAAAGACCTAGTATACCATGCTAAATTAATTTGTCTCTCATATTTTGGCTGTCAAAACATTGCATGCCTCATATCTTTGTATTTTCTGCTCTATTTTCAGCCAAAATGAGATTTGCTGTCCTGTTTTTTTTTACAGTTGGCAATAACCAACTGTAATGTGTATATCTTTTCTATCATTAACTCTCTAATTTGATTTGAAATTGCATCTGTATACAATTTAAATGTTAAACACTGACACTTGAAAACTCACATCTGTGTGGATAATATGCTTGGATATCTTTCTACACTACTGTCATATTCTCTGGCCAACCATTCATGGTGGCTTTTTCAGCAATTTAATTTCCTTGAATGTCCTGCTCTACTTCTTATGCTCATTAATTTTTTTTTTTAGCTAAATGGGTATCTGCATCACAATCTTTCCTTAGTAAGTATTTTCACCCTGGTGATAAACTCTGCTCAGAGAAAAATCTATGTGCATTTGTTTCCCTGATTTATAATGAATATTGACCTCATACTTTTGCACATTTAAACAAAGAGACATTTTGTAAAGTGATTTCATAAAAATACATTGCATCATCTTGTGATTTCATTCCACTATTACTTATTTTTCATAAATATAGTCATGAATCTTGACATCCTTAGACAATTATCATTTCCTCCTGTACTTGTGTATACATTGCCTGTAATTCTGCTAAAGCACTTGGCCACATGCAATTGGTCAACATTCTTGTATCAACACTGTATATAGGCCATGCTGACTTGAATCAACCTAAAGTACTACTGGTTGATAAACATTTTAAATCCATGGAAAAACTTCTGTAACAACTCTTTTCAAGATTTCAAAGATTTTATCTACCTCTGTTGACCAAAACCCTGACACCTCACACTTTAACAGTTTCCTTAGTGATACTTTAATATATACGTTGGATATAACTGTTGACAAATATTGGACCATTCCATGGCATCTCACAAGAACTGATTTATATTACATGCTTGCATATTAATTATTTATTTATTTTATTTTACATTTGTTGACCGGGCTAGTCTAACTGGATGCATGTCCATTTTCGGCAGATGCCCGGGGAGATAAGCTCCAGTTGAAAAGATTAACAAAAAGATAAACATAAAATGGTTAGCATATAAATGCATATACAAAAAGTAATAGCAGATTATTACATAACATTTCAGTGTTTTCCCAAATCTGGATCAAGACATTCTGATATCAAAACATGACACATATATTGCAGATTAGTCATACATATTTGGCATTTGTACTTAGTTTCAGTACTTTCTGGCTATACCTATATGGTAGATTGATTAGCTTTACATAATGCTGCGTGGTAACTTCCCACATAGGCAGATCATCTGCTACATTTGCCATATCATCTAGGACCTGAATTCTGCTACAACTCTCTGAAATGTTTCTGGTGCTGAAGAAATACTAAAAGCAATCTAAGAAATATGCATTTGCCAAAGGAGATTATGTTAGATGCATAGCTTTAAACTAGCTTCATGCATTTTAATTTACCAAAAGCCTTGATTAGCATCGGTACACAGAAGTACTGATTTCTGAGCACAATTGAAAAAACTTTGCAATAGGCTAGAATGGATAGTCCCATTTCAAGCCATCTGTCTAAGCGTTGGGGGTTCAATACAAATCCTGCTTCTCTTATTTCACAAATATAACCTTATAATTTACCATTAATGAGGCTGATTTTGTTTAGCAAGCACTTCATTGTTCTCTATTTTTTACAGGCCTATTGTCCCTCTAAAATTATACAACCGCGCTTCTCGGTGCATGATTTACAGGTACTAAAGTTTGATGCAGTAGTCTGATTGTTAAACAGCTTAATCCAGTAAATAAGTTAGCACACTTCTGCAAAATGTCATTAGGGTCTGTTATTTCCTGATTACTTTGCTTCTTGCTTGTTTGTTGAACACGCAGTGATGTACTAATAACTGTATTCTAGTAACCACTGACAGCAACTTTTTAGAACTGCTTAAAATGAATATTTGAGCTGCCTGTTTCACAAACATGCAGACTGCTATGTATGTATATACTGTGAATTCTCATTACCTTTTTGATGTTTGACATGCTAAGTAACCTACATTTAGCGGATTGCTTTTTCCAAAGACACATCATTATACATACTGTAAGCTATTGGTTCAATTTTTATTTTTGGAAATGTATATGCTTTTATTTGATATCATGGAATACCATATACATATCTTATGGTTCAAGTTATTAAAATAATTATTAGCATGTGTATATATTCATAATATTTCAGGAAAATAACCCACATTTTCTCAGATACTGAGTACCCCATTTCTTTTCAGGAGCAATTCATGACCTCTGTAAAGTCTGGGCATGTGAAATGCTGTTCTACAATACATCTGGGCAGAAAATGCCTGAGATATTTGCAGACATATGACATTTGACATACATACACATTTTATTATTAAATATGTACAAATATCTGTAAACTGGTTGCAGGCAGACAGCAGGTATCAGTGACAACTTTTGCATTATTATGAATTTTCATTTGATATCATGGAGTACCACATGCATTCTATATATGTCAAACTATTAACACATATTAATATGCACATATTCATAATTTAATATGAAAAGAAACTACACTTTCTCACTTGATGACCAGTGTGTTTGGGTCAGCAGACATTTGTAACCTGCATGGTGAGCTATCCTGTGGAATGCTGATATATCATGCACTATGTAGCCAATGCCTGAGATATTTACATAAAATGTGCAGTTGTGTATAAATATCATATTTATTGCTAAACATGCATAAATATCATCAAAGTGGGGATACTTAGAAACTAGAGAGTGGTGCAAAGTTTCCCAGCATTATATAAGTTTACATTTCATACCATGAAGTACCTTATACACTCATTAATACTTGTATTACTGCTTTAAAATGCGATATTGCACATACTCATAATTTTAAATGAGAACAAATCACATTATCTCACTTACTGATCATAGAATTTCTGCTCTAAGAGTTCCTAAACAGCACAGGGCACCATGTAACTTATCCACGTTTCTTTGCATGTATATGGGTTTAGGGCAGCTGGTCAAACAACCAGCTATAGTGATGTCTATTTGGTCGACACCATTTGATCGACAGTCCTTGAGTAGGGGAACATTCCCTTTCCTTGGGGTCTGTGCAGTCTTGGAGATTACCAGATTGATGAGTGTGCAAAATGTAGCAATTGCTGTTGTGTTTCATATGTGCAGGTATACCTTAAAAAGACAAGTATTGGAAAATCCGAATGTGTACTCAGTATAAAGATGTCCTTGGCAATATAAGAACGCATTTGTTATTTATTCCTGTAGTGTAGTTGATATATTTGTGAACAAGTACTGGGAGACCAAGTTTCAAATGTATGGATGCAGGAAAGAGATGGCTACACTGTAAATGCATGTTCTTTCATTAAAAAGTGCCTTCCCTTTGTTTGTGTTTTTACATGTACTTTCATGGGATGAAGACTAAATAAAAAATATCTAAATAAAAACACATAAAAACATATAAAAAACTAGAACATGAGAATGTTCATTTACGTAAAATTATTTTATGTAAAAGAGGTTTTATAGGAACACTGTCATTAAGGCCATGTCCAAAGTTAGCTCTGAGTCTTACAATCCATTGAGCCTCTGTTTCTTCTGTTTTGGACCTAATGTTGCCACCTCTAATACTTAAAAAAGTCCTACCTATTACTACAAATTTAAAAGTGTGTTGTTCATCTGTATTAGCAACATGCCTCACTAAAGCATTAATATTACTAGATTTCTTTATGTGATATAAAACCTCTTTTACATAAAATAATTTTATGTAGATGAACATTCTCATGTTCTAGTTTTTTATATGTTTGTATGTGTTTTTATTTAGATATTTTTCCAAGTAATAATAATACATGATTCACATGTTTTAACTTTGATGTGTTTTTAAATTTTAATTGGTGTCATGTGATGTTGCTTAGTATATAAGGTGTAGTTTTGTAGGATTACTCTTGCACCTGATGAAGCTATTGTGAAAGCGCTTGTGTGTGTTAATAAAGCAGAGCTGCTCGACATCACTGGATTTATTCGATTTATTTTATTTTTTTCATGGACTTTTCTATGCTTCTTTGATATTCTGGAGCCATACCTTTGCAGTTCTCTTCATTTTATATATATAGTTTTAAATATGTATTTATACTGCAATGAAATAATTCTTTATTCTACATTCACTGTGTGTTACCTTAATGCAGCATGTTTAAGCAGCATCGGGTGGAGCTAAATGCATCAATGAAGAACTGTTCAACATTGCTCAGCATTGGTGCATGATGACAAATACCACGCAAACAGAGTGGACAAAAAGTGAAGAGCTTCACTGAATTTTTTCACTTGTATGTGTAGTGTGTTTTTCTAGTTCTTGACCAGATTAAAGGTATTAAAATGGCATAGATAGGAAAGTGGTGAAATGGGAGGCAAGCAGGGATGTAAGAATTTACAGGTCGGGTAAGGGGTAGGTGAAGAAGTGGATGCAGCAAACAGAACAAACAAGACAAGACACGGGAACAGTGAGGGACACAACAAGGTGGGGATCACCATTTTTGGGGTTAGGGAGGGGAAAGCAGATGACCATGCCCATCAAACATGGTGACAGTTAGAATTTAGTCCTCACCTGCAGGACAGTCAGCACTGTTCCTTACTTCACTGGCTGTTGGAGTGCTTGACATTTTCACCTATAGACCATAAAATAGAGCATCCTCTCCATCTGGCATAGGCGTGCACCAATGGTGTTGTGCACAGCCCTAAGCACCAAGCCTGGCAACTCCTGGTGGGTGATAAAATCACCATCTCCATCAGTACTCCCAGAGGGTAGCACAGCACCAGCTGCTGGGATAGTGGTACCTGATGTGGAGGGCCCAGGCAGTGGAGGGGCAGCAGAGACAGTTCTGCCAGGTTGGGTCCCAGATGTGCTGGACATCTGAGCAGGAGCTGGTGGAGTGGGGGCAGGCTAAGCCACAGGGGTGGGTGGCCTACCTTCCTGTGCTGTAAAGCATTTTGTGATTTGTCAGAGATGGATAACAGGGAAATGTTTTGATGACACATAAATAAAAAAATAGAGATAAGGGTTGGGATAAGAGAAAAAAGAGACAATTAGTACCATCATATGTGACATATAATGCATTATCACAATAATAAAGTATTTTATCTTTATCTGTACTTTTACATTTAAGTATACTTCTCAAGAGCTACAAACTATAAGTAATGATTGCTCAAAGTAATCATTGCAATGTGCATATATTCCACATATACTTGGTCAAATTATACAGATTAAGTTAACAGCAGGGCGTTTATGCCACTTCTGTTGAAATTAAAGTATAATATTTTAAAGAATTTTACTTAGATTCATTTGTTACTTGTGCTACAGACTGAAGCATGCATGCTTGGTTTTACAGTTAGGATATGCATGCTTAATTTGCTACTGCTGTGTAGAAGAGCAATACTTTAGCTAAAGTAATATTTATGTTGTGCTGCATACATACCCCTTGCTTTCCTCAATCTCTCTAGAAGCTCAGCATGGGCATCTGCAGTCACTATAATCTCTTCATTGTGCATACCAGTCTTGCCTATATGCAGCTTTCTATCTACTATAAATTCTCTTTAGCTGTATACTTACATAACTGTGAGATGTTAGCAGTCATGTACTCATCCGGCCACTGGATTAATGTATCCTGTTTGCCCCTTTTCAGGTCATTAAAATGATGCTTACACTGTTCTCTAGTGTATGTAATGCCAACTGCACTGGAGACAGCCTTGGCCAGAGTATTCCATGCCTCAGACTTGTACTGGGAGCCGGTATAGTCCCTCCTGCAAGAGCCTTTGACTGTGGCACTTTACAAGGAGTCCAGTGAAGATTCTGGACTCTTTAACACTCCACCTATGTGCCCTAAATTGGGCACCTTCTCTTCTACCACAAGACATCTCTGACCAGGGAAAACAGCAATAGTTCAAAGTGATTTCCCACCAATGTATGTTATCACATTTACTGGTAGTGCACAAACCCAAACAATGATGCCAACCATATTTGCTCGATGGTAAGTGTACAGCAACAGTGCCAAACAGAGAGGAAAGTAGTTTTTGAAATTGGAAGGTTAATCAAACAATTGACATTAGTGTGATATATGTTTGCTGCTGTAACTGCTAGGTAATTTAACTTTGCAGACATGTACTAGAGATATAACTTGTATGACTTGTCACATTTTTATGTGGCTTTACACACTGATAAAATTCATTTTTACAATCTGGGATTCAAACCTATGCATAAGAGACAAAACATTTTCTTCCACAGTTGTGATTTTTCATACTTGCGACAGAAGAAGTGCTTTTCTGACATACTCATGAATTATATATATATAAATACACATGACAGACTGAGGGGTTAACCATGTATGTGTGTGACCTGACAAGGTCCTGGTTTATACATTCATGTGAGTGTGAGTATTATTGAAGTCTGAAGGCCATCCAAGGCCAGAGAACACAATTATAATTACAAAAACATAATAGTAAACCCTCAGTCACACATATAATTCATATGAGCTCTACTGCTATTTATACTTATTATTTTTAATTATGTTTAATTTTTTATGTGTTTATTAAAACTGAGTATACTACCCTTAATAAAATTGGGAGTGGGTAATAATTTTTTTCATGTCAACTTTAATATAAGGTAAAATGGAACAACAGTAAAATATCTGGAATTAATTTTCTGCTTTAGAGCCCAAGATCATCTGTACTGCAGCCCTATACTTACACCTGCTGCCACAGGAAGAGTTAAAAAACAGTTGGATATTTTCATATTCATTATTAACATGTGTGTGTCAACTGCCACACAATGCACCTCAGCATGTTTGCACAGTGCCCAACATACTTAATAGAATGTATCCATTTTGAAATTATCTATTGTTTGATTCCTCTCTGCAGGTGTCCTACACCTGCAGGTGCTGAGGAAGGTTGCTAACCACAGCACAACGCCACTTAGCGGGTTTGCACGATGAAAAGCAAAAGATGTATCCTTTTTGAAATCAAGAATGTCTGCATCCTGTCGGCTGGTGTACTGTCTGCTTTGTGTGTGGGGGCCAATAGATCAAGTTTGTGTGAAGTTAACCAATGTGCAAACATGACAAACAAAGCTCATCTTTGTGAGCAGTGTTTATTAGGTTTCATTCTTAAAAGAGAAATGTGGGACTGGAACGATGATCTACAGGTAGTGTATACTGTGTGGATCACCATGTCTAGCAGATGTGCTATAGACACACAAGTGATTCACAGCTGTAGTTTATGTATTGTTTGTTATAGAAGTACATTACATGACCTTTATTGTATTTAACTGTTTCCCATGTTTGCACTAAGCCATGCTAAATGTTAGTACACATGAAAGATTTTTACAAAAGTCTGGATTTGAACTCTCACACCAATGAGCCTACAAAACACAGAAAGGGTGTCTTATCCCACTTTTCCACAGAAACAGCTTTGCAGCAGGAATGACCATCATTGTGCATACAAGCAAGTTCAAAATCATCCACAGTATTAACAAGACAGAGGTTCATAGGTTCAAAGGTGTGTACTAGGCTAATGGCCCTGGGGCCTTTACAAGCCTAGCCATAGGATTACACTGACATTGTGTCACCCAACCTTAGTTCCCAGTGCCTCTGTCGAGTAGAGCCACTGGTGTTATCCTCAGGGTGAACTTTCTATTTCCCATCCTCTCATCAGGATTTCTATTGAAGAGGGTCAGTGAGGTGCTCTGCTTGACATGTATGGGAAAGTCTATTTCATAGCATGGGCAGTCTCTGGGTTACAAACCTGTCCCTCCAGTACATTCTGTTGATTGTGGTAATGAGGTTGATTGTAGCATTTCTAACAGAGATGGGTCAGACATGGCTTTGTAAATCAAGCAGAGATCACCTCTAAGTAGGCGATATGAGACAGAGAATAGTTGGGAGTTTTTTTGAGTCTGTCCATATAGGACAAGTGTTTAAGGCCTAGGATCCTCTTGATGAGGTACTTTTGCAGCCTCTCTAGTTGTTGCAGGTGTCTAGTGAGGTACATGTCAAATGAGGCATTGTACTCAATGATTGGCCTAATGAGGGAAGAACAGATGGAGACAATAACCTCTTTCTTCCTGGATGCAAAACCCTTAGTAATGAGAACTGCCACACAGGACTTTCTGACTACAGTGGCAATGTGGTGATCAAAAGAGAAGTTGCTGTCAACCTGTGTTCCCAGATCTCTTATAATGCCTTCCATGTTCAGTGGCCTACCATCAATGTGGTAGTTCATGGGAACCTGTTTTTTCCCAAAGGGGATAATGACACATTTTTTGGCATTGAGCTTAAGGCCATGGTTCTGACACCAGTTGCTGGTCTCAGTGAGACCATTCTGTAGGATGTTAACATCACTTGGGGAGTTAATAATAGCTCCCAACTTACAATCATCCGCAAACTTTGTCAGCCAGACTCCCTTCATGTTGGCTTGGACTTCAGAGAAGTAGATACGAAAAAGGAGAGAACCCAAGACTGAACCCTGTGGGACTTCACTCGTGACTAGTCGGCAGTCTGACTTGGAGTCAGCTACTGTGGGTAATATCTGTGAGCCAGTTTGCAACCCACCTAGTGATATAGGGGTTGATGCTTAGCTTAGGGAGTTTTTCTAGGATTCCCAAGTGGGGAATGGTATCAATATGGCACATGTACACTTCTGAGTTGTTTTACGTGTGTTAATTTCAGATGTAGTGCAATATGTGATCACACAACCACTTATGGCTATTGTTTGCAAAACTGCAGCTCTGTCTTAACTTTGTATGGTGTTCATTCTTCTCTTATCTGAGCAGTAATCTGAGACATGCAGTCTTTAAGGGACTTTATATCATTGTCCTTAAAATGTATGAGAATATTAAATAGCAATTACATACATTTTTCAACAAATGCAAGGGAGTTAGGATATTACTAAACAGAACTGAAATATGTGCTGCTTACTTACATTTAAAACCTTGATACACTTACTTCTGCACTTTGTAAGTGTAACCTAGCTCACACACCCACTGGAGGCATGAGATCTGAATTGCTGTTAAATTTTCCTTCGCCATACCGCTAATCATTCACAGTTACAATCCATTAGCAATAAACACTGGGGGAGTGCCTGCACTATTTTTACACTTGCTACATGGACCCAAGAATTTGGCATTCAGCAATGCTAATGAGTTCATGCCTCATTTGAATTTTCACCCTGCTCACAAACCTGAATTTACACTATAAAAGAAGAACTGTGCAGCTAGGGAAACTGAAAGTGAGGACAGCTGTATATCTGGAAAACACAGAAGAAGGTTGCTATTTGGATTTATCTACACTGAAGACTACTGATCTTGATAAGATATGATTGAAATTCTCAATTATATACTGAATTTGCTTACATGTTAACTAGGAAAATATTTATACATACATATAAATTACATATATATATATATAAATATATATATATATATATATATATATATATATATATATATATATATATATATATATATATATATATATATATATATATATAAAATATATAAAATTGTTTCATACATATATATATATATATATATATATATATATATATATATATATATAAAAAACATGTTTATATACATATATATATATATATATATATATATATATATGAGTGCATTAGCAAATGCAACTTTTATCTGTATAAACTTCTTAGAAGTTTACTGATGTTATTTTGTCTGAGCATTTTACTGTCTCAGATACACAGTCTTATTAGCCTTATTAACTTTCACCATAAGTGTAACTGTTACAACTGTTTCTCTTTACACTCTTCTACATTACTTCAGTGAACTGTAAATGTTCTATATTGCCAATGACACAGGGGTGTTAGCCTTCTAGGTTGGCCCATATACACCTCTAGGGGAATGTTGGGCACAGGTAGAGGTGACTGGCAGTTGCATAAATATGACTATTCTGTGATAAATGTGTACACATGTTTTAGGGAAAGTTTGTTTGAAAGCACTATATATTACTAAGCACTTATAACAACTGACTGATGTGTTATTCCTTGTTTGGTACAAAATGTCATTTGCGTGTTGTTTTGGAGGTGGGGAAGCTGAGTCCTATGTCTCTGTTTCCACAGTCGAAAAATGTTTTTTAAGAGGTTTGCTTTGTTATTGTTAGTCCTTGTTTTGGATCAAACCTTGGTTTGTGTGTGACTGTGATATGTTACAACCACATAACCCTTTTTATATTTGAACAACTGAAGTTTTTTTTTTTTTTCCTCCAGTGGGTAATATTGAAAAACTAATAATATGTGTTATATCTAAGCAAGACTTTTACTTATGTGATATTTATGTGTAGTATCCTTCTTTTGTGCTTTATGTCACCTAGGACTATGGCACCTAAGTGTCCCAGTCTCCACAAATCCCCCCTTCAGTGACTCAGCGAATGCCATGATTGTCCAAGTCTTTCTTCAACATGGTGCCTAGTGTACTAGGCTATCGGCCCTAGGGCCTATACAAGCCTAGCCATAACAATTCCCTGGCTATTTCTTCCCACACTATTTACTTCCCTGGACCCCTGTCTAGCAGGGCAACTGATGTGATCCCTGGGGTGAATTTCCTTTCTCCCATCCAATCATCAATGTTCCTTTTGAAGATGGCCAAAGAGGTGCTCTGCACGACATGTATGGGCAGTCTATTCCAGAGTCTGGGCAGTCTCTGGGTCAGGAACCTATCCCTCCAGCATGTTTTGTTTAATGTGATGACCAGGTTTAGATCCCTAGAGCGTGTGGCTCTGAGGGATTGGGATTTCTTTAAGTGTAGCATGTCCAACAGCTCTGGGTTTGACATGGCCTTGTATGTTAAGCAGAGATCACCTCGGAGTAGATGATATGCGACAGAGTATAGCTGGAGTTTTTTAAGGTGGTCAGCATAGGGCATCTGCTTTAGGCCTGTGATTCTTTTAGTGAGGTATTTCTGTGGCCTTTCCAGTTGCTGCAGATGTGTTGAGAGGTACATACCAAATGGGGTGTTGTATTCTATAATGGGTCTAATGAGGGATGAGTACAGTGGGACAATGACCTCCTTTTTCTGGATGAAAAGCTCTCAGTGATGAGGTGTTCCACATAGAAGGATTTCCTGACTGTTGTGGCGATGTGGTTATTGAAGGTGAGACCACTGTCCACCTGTGTCCCTAAGTCTCTTATCACACTTTCGGTGTTTAGTGTACTGCCACCTATGTTTTAATTCACGGGTACATGTTTTTTCCCAAAGGAGATAACTATACATTTCGTGGCATTGAGCTTGAGCCCGTGGCTCTGGCACCAAGCATCTGTTTCTGTAAGGCCCTTTTGTAGAGTATCCACATCATTTGGGGATTCAATAATGGCTCCCAGTTTGCAGTCATCTGTGAACTTTGTTAGCCAGAGTTCCTTATTGGTGGCCTGTACTTCAGAGAAGTAGATGCCAAACAAGAGAAGTCCCAGGACTGAATTCTGAGGTACTCCACTTGTCACTTGTCTGGAGCTGGATTTGGAGTCAGCTACTTTTACAGTGTGGGTTCTGTCAGTAAGCCAGTTGGCAACCCATCAAGTGACGTAGGGATTAATGCCCAGCTTAGTAAGTTTATCTATGATTCCAGAGTGGGGGATGGTGTCAAAGACCTTGGCGAGGTCCAGATAGGCTGTGTGGGCTACCTTACCCTCGTCCACAGCTCTGGAGACTGATTTGAAGAAGTAAATTAGGTTCAGGAGACAAGATCGGCCCTTCACGAACCCAAACTGGGTGGAGTCCAGTGTTTTAAGGTTGCCAATGTCTTTGTTTATAAGTTCCATGATAATACATTCCATGGCCTTGCAGATCAGGCTCATCAGCCTGATGGGGCAGTAGATCCTGGGAACCAAGGTGGATCCCCCCTTGTGCAGTGGGATAACTGTAGCGGTGCGCCACTCACTGGGCATGAAGCCTAAGGTGAGGGTATGATTAAACATGATGCTTAGGTGAGGTGCCAGTTCATTTTGCAGTTCATGTAGTACACAGCCTGGGATGTCATCTGGCCCCATGGATGCTGTTTTCTTAGCTTTGGAGAGTGCGTTTTTTACCTGTGTGGCTGTTATTACCAGAATTTGTCAATCTTCCGGTATTGAGATCGGCCATTTAGGGGGTGAGAGAGGGGTGAAGTTGGCACTGAATCGATCTGCCAGGATATTGGCAATATCCTTGGGATCAGTATATTTAATGCCATTCTGTTGTAGCGCAGACCAGATCTGAGCATTGCCATTTAGATTCTTGACATAGTTATAGAATGCCTTGTGGTTGTCTTTGGAATATTTGGCAATTTTATTTTCGTAACTTGCTTTGTAGGATTTTATGAGGGATCTCAGCTTCTTACTGAGGCTGGTAAGGGAGTTTTTTGCATCCTGGGATTTTCATCCTTAACTGTATACATATAATTCTTCTCATGCTGCACATGTACAGTGATTTCTGTAGTGTCAGATTACATCTGGTTCACTCAGCAGTCTGCCTATTACACAGTCATTTTAATGTCACATACAATTCTATCACTTATCAGTAAATCATGCAAGTCACCAAAGTCCCAGCCTTTCATTCCCTTTTTTTACTCAGATACATAGACATCTATAATTTTCTGACCCCCTAATTTCTAATGAAAAGTAAATGCCTTACAAATAGAAGATCTTTCTTTGGTTCATAATGTGCTTGAAATTTCTCTCTCAGAACTGCTAATTTGTTTTACATCTTATTTGATGTTAAATGTGTTGAAAGCCTTATGGTTTCTATATCTGCAATATATAAGAAGGTTGCCCACTGTTTTTTTTTTTTTTCAGATTTCTCTCGAATTACTCCCAATGACACACATCACTGACCTCTGCCAATATACTTAAAGTCTCAGGACTCAGTCAGTTATCAAGTATGTTGTTTTTCTTTTCTTTTCTTTTCTTTTTGACTGTTTCCTAATACACTGATTTCACTCTTGCTTCCAATATTTCTACAGAATAAGCTCAAAAATGTATTTCCTCTTCTGAAGTTGCTATGTTGTATTAGCGACATGAGTGGAAGCAGTGAAGACAACCTGGGCAAACTAGGGCTTGCAGCAATATAAAAGTTGAAAGGACTGTTATTCCTGCATTTTTCGAGGTAAAATAGGGAAAAATAATTGTCTTATGAGTGACAGAAATAAAATGCAAAACTGTCAATACTTGTGGTTGCGGATCAAGTTCAGAAAAGGAATCACGTCTTGGTACTTATTCTGCAGAATTGTTAGAAAAAGAGACATTGCCAAATCATTGTATTAGAAAACAAAACAACAAAGGAAAGAAAAACAACATACTTGCTGACTGACTGTTTCCTTGTGGCTCAACTAATTATCATAGGACAAAGTGGAAATGATCCTCTTCCTTCAGCACTCATGAATGGTGCAGAGTCGGGGATCAACAGGAAAGTAGTCTCTGGTGTTACCATCTCCATGTTTGCACTGATGCCATTATAACATGCTTCTAGATGAAATAAAATCAAAACAGTCTGCAGTAACAAGACAACAGTACAAGGTGCATTCACAGCAACCGCTTTTATATCTAAAACAGAATGCTGGCAATCATATGATGTGCATTCTCAACAAGCTATAGTGCCTGACAGAATAGGTACAATCAGTGACATAACAGGACAGTCAGAGGTGTTGGGAGGCCCAATACCACAGGAAAAGGGCTTCACCACCCATGGAAAGTCTATTGTTTCCCTCATAACATCCAGCCCGGGTGGCAGTATTGCTGTTAGATAATGGGCTATCTGTTATATTGTTTGCATTTTATTATTTATTATTTATTTTTTATTAGTATATGATTTTTTTTTATATTTTTGGTGTAAAATAGCTCATCTGACTATTGTTTCAGACGTGTTTTAGCATATATAATTGCTGTTGGAGTAGTATTTTACATCCAAAATATAAGTTGTGTATGTATTTAATGTACACATACGCAAGCTAACACACTCAAATATAGCCTGAAATTACAGCTGCTTTCTTAACTGAGAACATTTCAGATGTCTCACTATGATTAAATGTACGCAAGAAAAAAAATAATATAATATAAGGCATTGCAACCTTGCATGCATCTCAACTATCCCTAATTTTGCTCTATCACTCGATAATGTTTCATGTTCTACTAAAACACTGAAGATAATTGTCCATCAGTGAAGACGCACATTATAGTCTGGTTGTTAAAGATGATCTAATTTTAGATCTTTCCCCCTCATGTCATTGGCTTTATCCAGGATACCTGAGCAAAGAAGTTGAGAGGTATTCACTCAGTGCTCACTCTCTGTCTCCCTCTCCCTTGGTTGCTCAGTTGATTGCTTACACTCTATTTCTCTCTTTCTCATTTGTATCAATTATGTTCACACACACAGACACACACACACACACACACACACACACACACACACACACACACACACACACACACACACACACACACTCATTGACAGGCACACACACACACACTCATACATGCACACACATTACTTTTCTCTTTTGTTTACTTTTTATACTCGCTAAACACTAAAAAAAATGATTGAGCATAAACAAATGGTGATTGTTTATTTTCCAGTCCAAGCTTCACGCTGCTTTGAAGTGGTGGATTTGATTTTTTCTTAGGGATAGTTGTGCATTAATACCCTTATCTGAGTAAACATACACCCAAACTAAAAATGCTATTTTCTCCCCCTGGTGATTCAGAAAGAACCCTAGCACTCACATCACATACCTCTCACTTGTCTCCAAGTTCTTAGAACATCCCTGATCTCTTCTTATTTTTTGTCCTTGTCCTCATAGCACATGGATCCTTATAGTCAGTCATTAATGCCAGATAATTGAGTTTCAGTCTTCTTATTTCTAGTAATGTGCATGGTGATGTCAGATATATTGCTCTATTAATGCTTTAAATGAGTCCAAGTAATTCTGTAATAATTATCCATGGTATTGTCTAGTGTTCCATCTAGCTTTGTACTGAGTCCTGCCCACACACAGACACAACCATGTTGTTGTCTTTTATGGTTTCTCTTTCCCTTGTAACTCATGGACTGCTGCGACATAACAGACATTAGAGTTTCATGCTTCTTAAAATGTAAAATAGCCATGACTACCCTAACTAATTAGTCAGCATAGTGAGTTAATTTTGCTCCTTGTAAACAGGGTGCATGTTTCAAAAACTTTTTCCCATTTTACTTTACATACATTTTAAACTCTTTAGTAATATTTTCATCTGTCTCTGGTGCCTAGTTGTGGCACAAAGGACTACTTTTTATATGAAGTGGGAGAGTACAAGGCCTGAATTTGCTTTAGTGTTGTTTAAGCACACTGTATAGATTATCCCTGATGTCTAGTGTTCCCCGATCCACATCTAGTTTAAGTATCATTAAGGCATGATATTAACGACTTATCCCTGTTGTCTGGTGTCTCACCCCCCCAACCCCAGTCTACATCATGTTTAAGTGCTGATAGGTCACAAAGTTAAAGAGATATATTTGGTGTTTAGTGTTCCTCTGACCTAATGTTTTAGGATTTGCTCATTAGTGTAGAGAAGTGTGGAGGTATAACAGCCCCTACCACACACACACACACACACACACACACACACACACACACACACACACACACACACACACACACACACACACATAAAAACACACACATGCACCTACCCTATCCTCTAACTAATCCATCTATTGTGATGTCCCAGGCAGATACACACTCACATATACACTCACACATTAAACCACACACATGGACACCCAAGGTTACTTGCCCACTAATCTTCCTGACACTTACCTCTACCACGATGAGTGAACGTGAACTTTTGGCGGCAGTAGTGAAGCTAGTGTGGAGTGAAGGGTGCAGCTGCCCTAGAAGCAAAGTGTTAAGGGGTGCAATTGGCAGAAGCTGATCATTCTTCCATGCATTACCAGAATTTGAATACCAATATTTTCATCTAAAACTGAAGCTTTGCATGTGGCAGGTACTGAAGCAGAAGCTGCAGCAACGGTTTGTTATAAATGTAGAAAGTTCACTACAGTTTAAAAAGATAGATTTTTGTGTGTGTGTGTGTGTGTGTGTGTGTGTGTGTGTGTGTGTGTGTGTGTGTGTGTGTGTGTGTGTGTGTGTGTGTGTGTGTGTGTGTGTGTGTGTGTGTCAGCTGTTTTGCTCTTTATCTAAAGGTTTAGGGGGGACCAGAATAAGAAAAGGACTTGGGTTCCAGAATATCCAACTACACCTCTCTTTGGCCATGATCCTTAACACGAGCAGCAGCAAGTGACCATGTTACTTTAGGCAGTCAAGGGATTCCCTGAATCACTCAGCCCTGTAAATGCCATACCGCAAGCAGTTTCAGGGGACAACACATGGCTAATTAGCATATGCTGTTCTACAATGCACAACTGCTAAGACAGCCCACTGCAGTGCTACAGATCTCTGTGCTTAAGCACTTTGGTAGGGCTATCTTTGAATATGAAATTGTTACCACAAGGTGTACACTTCATGTACGTCATGGTAACATTTCTGAATCAAGTCCCACAACCTCCTACATTTCATACACCCTTTGCTAACCCTTTCAGACAAAAAATCTTGTTAAACAGTTAAGCCACAGAGCTAGAAATCTTGTGCACAATAGTATTTAATTATGTTTCTCAGTTAAATCCTATACATTAAGTCAATGTACAATGTTTTTCTGTAAAGTATACAAAAAGTTAAGAGGATGATAGCATGGATTATGGCTTAGTGGGATACTCTATTCAGAAAAAATGCTGAAACATAAAAATAAGCCTTGCGATGTTAAAATTCATTCACAACCAGCAATTCTGGAAACTCTGACAGCTTCTATAAATATTTTGATAAACTATTTTCCAGAAAAATCACAATATTTTTCAGAAGCTATTATGGAAAAAATGTGTATATGCCACAGTAAAGTCTGATTATTAATTTTCAGACACCCATTCATCCTATCAGTAATAGTTGATACCAGCAAGCAATACTTGTAAGCCAAGAGAACCACTGTTTACAGAGATGCCACATGTTGTGATGTCACAGTTTAGGAGATCAGTATTTCAACTTTCAGCATTATGGAAAAAAGCAAATACCAAAAAAACTGTAGGCTGTAAAAAGGAAAATCCATACAGAAACACACTGCACCAAGGAATCTAAGAACACAGTAGAAACAGTGCTTTCATATAGTTTAATATAAGGCTTCTTCAGAAAAAAACAAACCCTCTACTCATCACTCATTAGACCCATTATAGAGTACAACGCCCCTTTTGGTATGTACCTCACAAGACATCTATAACAACTGGAAACACCACAGAAGAAATACCTCACAAAGAGGATTACTGGCATCAAACAGATGCCCTATGAAGACCGTCTCAAAAAACTACAACTTTACTCCATCGCATATCGCCTACTCAGGGGTGATCTCTGCCTAACATACAAAGCTATGTCAAACCCAGAGCTGTTGGACATGCTCCACTGAAAGAAATCCCAATCTCTCTGAGCTACATGCTCTAGCGACCTAAACCTTGCCAGCACAATAAACAGAACATGCTGGAGGGATAGAGTCCTGTCCCAGAGACTTCCCATACTCTGGAACAGACTATCTATCTATGTCAAACAGAGCTCCTCATTAGCACTCTTCAAGAAAAATCTTGATGATTGGATGGGAAATGGGAAATTCACCCAAGGGATCACGTCTTTGGCTCTGCTCGACAGGGGCACAGGAAAATAATTTTCTTGGGTGGCGAAAGCCAGGGTACATTTTTTGGCTAGGCTTGTATGGGCCCTAGGGTCGATAGCCTAGTACCTACCTATGAACCTATGAACAAGTATTGTCATTACATAACAAAGAGACATGATCACATGTACAAAAAAACAATAAAAACGTCAATAAAAAAACACTCCCTGTTTCTTTTAATGTCTTTTGTTTTTTATTACAGTAACAGGAATAAAACAGCAAGTCAGTTCTAACAGCCAGTTCTAACAATTACACCATAGAAGCCCTGTTCTTTAATACAGAATTGATGTGTACGCTGTCGTAAATACCTGACGACAGCTAGTGTTATTTCGATGCTGGCAGCATCCTTCCAAAAAAAAGAGAACTTTAAATTTTTGCAAATAACAGAATGCCTACATTGAGCATTGTTCTGTTTCTGGAACCAGTGGCATATGTGTGTTCATATCTCCTTTGTCATAATTTCTGGGTTATCTTTATATAAAAAGCTTCAAAAGTGTTACAGGTATGTAGCATAAGTAATATAGACAGAGTTACAATCAAAGTGTTATTTGAACCTATAGTCATATTAAGATTTGTCAGCATAAAGTGAGATCACCTTGTCATATGTTTGCACTTTTTACAGCTACTAAAGGAAAATGTCCCTGACACCTTTGACAGGTGCGTTGTAAAACAAGAAATGCAGTGATGCTAAAACTGGAATGCAAGCACAGAGTTATACTTTATGAAATGGATCCCAATAGATATTTGGAGGGATATATTTGTGAGGAAAGTACCCATTAATAAATTAGGATATTTCTGTATACTTGCTTATGTGTATTCTACTGTTTATAAAACGGAATAAAAATGAGTGTGCTCAAACCCTAAAACACTGAAACATTATTACTGTATAATACAGGAAAGGAGGAAATGGGATAGAGTGCAAAAGGTTAATTCATGCCATGATTGATTACTACACAGACTGTACAGGTGAAGCATATATCTCATTTTAAGACTTTTAAGGATAAAATGAGAGCTGACTGAGGGCAATGTGCAACACATTAATTAGTTACCTTGCATTGTAATGTCAAAGATTTGGGAAATAAGATAAAGACATCAAAGGATTATTTTTAAATAATTTGCAGGGAGGGCGGAAGACAAAAGTGCACGAGCCAAAGCATCGTGAGAAAGTGAACTGAACTACACCCAATTTAAAGGTGTGAGTCTTTGGACTGGGCACATGTGTAAAGGTATGCGTGCACATGTGTATGTGTAGCAGTTTTTTAGTAAACGTATTTAGATTTATTTCAGGAGAAATACTGGTGAAGATTTTTCTTCTGCACCTTTGATATGTTTCATTACAACAAAGGACAAATGTACCCGATTTTAAAATGGTAGCATGCAGTTTTTTTCTTGATGCAGGTTACAAATTAAAACCCAAATGACAACTGTCACACTTAAGGAAATGTAAAATATTATTAATTTATTAAAATTTATAGGTAAACAGGGAGGGAATATTAGATACTATAAAGTCTTTGTGTAAGAATTTAGTTCATCATATGTGCAGTACTTGCAGGTTGTTTCTTAAATGCAAATTTATTTAATATACTGTATCCTGAAGAGTTGTTTTATGAGCTTTCTTGTTAAAATTAATAAGGTTTGGGTCATACCTGTCAACTTCTTAGAGCAAGAAATCTGGACAAAGCCATAAATAAAAGTGGGACAAAGGCACACAAAATAAGGACAATTGTTAAATATTGCTCTTACAAACTTAGAAAGTTAATAGAATAACAGGATTTGCATTAGCATGGATTTTCTGATGGGTATGAAGCCTGAAACTCAAATGTATGTCATTATTTTCCAACTTCAATCTTTAATGATTTGCTACTAATTTGACAGAAAACCACAATCGTATGAAACTGGACCAAAAATATGAGCAAAAATCTGGGTATTCTGCGAAAATCTATCCAGTTCAAATATATGGTTTGGGTTAGTGTGTATATATATTTTTTCTTTTCTCTGTGACCTGGGAATCAGTGCCTGGTTGAGAGACTTGCTCGGACTCAGATAACTCTCAACCTCTTAGCGCAAGGAATCTGGACAAAGCTTAAAATAATGGGGGGGGGGGGTTGAAGCCCAGAAAATAAGGACATATTTTAAATATTGCTCTTATAAACTTAGAAAGCTGCTAGAAATACAAAATTTGTGTTAGCATGCATTTTGTGAAGGACATGAAGTTTGAAACTCAAACATATGTCATTATTTAGTTATTTCAATCTTCAACCAAAAATTTTATGAGGAACAGACCAAAAATTTGAGACAAAACTCTGGATATTCTGCAAAAATCTGGACGGTTCAGAGGTTTAAGTCAGACTTTTTACAAATACTTTGTGTTGTGCCATATCCCATTCTTCCGTTATCTCATTAAATGTAAGGGAACTGCATGGTCATAGTCTGCCTTCTTCTGCTGATCTATGAATGTAATCTGATCGTGGAGCAAGGGAAATATGATCAACATACCTGGTGCTCTTCTACCCTCCCCAGCAGCTGTTCATAATTACATAAATAAATCCAGGCATGCATAATGCATTAGGCTGTCATAATAAATGGAGACAGGCACGATGTATTATGTTGTCATAATTACATAAATAAATACAGGCAGGAACAGTGTGTTAGGCTATCATAATTACATAAATAAATATAGGTCATCAGGCACAGTGTATTAGGCTGCCATAATTTCATACATAAATATAGGCAAGCATAGTGTATTAGGTTGTCATAACTACATAGAAAATATAGACAGGCATGGTGTATTAGGCTGTTGTAATTACATAAATCAGTACAAGCAGGAACCATGCATTAGGCTGTCATAATTATATTAATAAATACAGGCAAGTAGGTACAGTGTATTAGGTTGTTGCAATTACATAAATAAATAAAGGCAGGGCCAGTGTATTAGGTTGTCATAATTACATAAATAAATACAGACAGGAACAGTGTATTAGGCTGCTATAACTAGATGAATAAATACAGGTAGTCAGGTATAGTGTATTAGGCTGCCATAATTAAATAAATAAATATATACATACATAAAGTCAGGCATAGTGTAATAGTTTGTCATAATTACATCAAAAGATATAGGCAGGCACAGGGTATTAAAATTGTAATAACACCACACAAGCACAGTAAGGGAAGGTGATTATGCTAATACAGAATTCCTGACCTTGCACACATGCTGCTTTGCTATGTAGCTTTTAAATGTTACATGTTGGCAGCCCTATAATTTGTATTACCTTTAGCATATATTGTTTAACTACTTATTTTTATATACTACACCACAGTAGTCATATTAAAGAGGAGCTACATTCCAAGGAGTTTAACTAACTCAACAAATAGGAAAAGCACTTTTAAGTAGCATACTAAATTCAGTCTGTTAAACACACGTATTTTGCTAATGTGAACCCTCTGGCAGTCTGGATTCCATAACACACATAGAGCCAAGAATTTTGATAACACATCCCTGTGAAAAGGCACCTCTGTTAACATTAAGCAGATATCATTTCTGTTTAACAGTCTGAATTTAGTGTGTCATATGAAAAACTTTTACTCTCTAAATGGTCTGGAATGTGGTTCAAAATATAACTATAGCCAAATATTGACATAAGGTAGACTTCACTAAAGGAAAGATATTTTCTCCACCGCTAAAAGAAAAATAATATTTGTAAATTACTGACTCTGTGTTCGACATCCCCAGAAGTGATTTAATATTCCACTCCATGATCAAAACCAGTGGCATGATTTTCAGAGCATTAAAGGTCTGGCTGAGTTGGTAACAGCTTGTAAAATAGACCAAAAATGCTTTCTTGTGGACTATTTAACAGTGTGAAGCAAGCAGTTACAAATAAAGTTGTTTTTCCTTAATCTCTGACTGGTGTTAACCCCTAAAGCTACTATACCTGAGAAGGAACTCTAGTGGCACAATAATGTCTAATGTTACCTTTTTCTTCACAAAATGCATTGTGGCAAATACCACCCTTCTATATTTTTGTTAAATAACTCAGTTGTTGACTGATGTCAGTTATTTGTAGCTTTTTTTCTTACTTAGGACCAATTTTATTGATACAGAAAGGTGTGTGTGTGTGTGTGTGTGTGTGTGTGTGTGTGTGTGTGTGTGTGTGTGTGTGTGTGTGTGTGTGTGTGAACATGCATATGCATTTGTACATGTATGTATTTATGTGTGTGTGTGACTACTTTTATTTATTTATATATATGTTTAGATAGATATAATAGGTCTATGTTGTTTGATCAAAATGCTGAATGTTGAAAGATCAATCAAAACACAGAAAGCCTACAAAACTGAAACTCAATATATCAAGATATCAAAAAAGAAAACAACTACTTTCCTCTTCCATAGGTTCATGGGTGATTATTAACCTAGAGGCTCTATGAGGCCTTTATAATTCTAGCCATGTTTTCCCGTACGTAAATGACAGGATAAATTATCCATTGGCATATAGTTGGGTTTAGGCCGTTGAGCATTCACAAGCTGCCCCTGTCCAATAGTGACATATGTGCCAGTGCAAGGGTAAATTTCTGATTCCCTATCCATTGGGCCAGGTTGTGTTTCAATAAGGTCAGAAACAAACTCCATTTCACATGGATAGGAAGCCTGTTCCAGAACAGAAGTAGTTTCTGGGACACATACCTGTCCCTCTAATATGTTTTGTTTATGCTGTAAACAAGGTTTGGGCCCTTCGATCAAGTATGTCTAATGCTATTAGACTTGTGGATGCGCAGCAAGTTCCTCCATATTGGATCAGATGATGCCTTGTAATCCAGGCATAGATCACCTCTCAGTAGTCTGTAGGAGAGTGAGTATAAGGATTAGGGTTTGAGATGATCTGCATATTCCATGTGGCTTATACCTTGTATTCCTTTTTGTGAGGAAGCTCATTAAGCATTTCATTTTTCACATATGCCTGGTCAGGTACATACCAAAGGGAGCATTGTACTCAATGACTGGCCTAATAAGGACTGAGTTCAGTGGGAGGACGACATCTTTGGACTTGGATAGCATACCCATGCATATAAGATGTGCAATACAGAATGATTTCCTCACAACAGTAGATACTTGATGGCCAAAGGCGAAGTCATTGTCCACATACATTCCCAAGTCCCTAAACACTGGGTCTACTCTTAGGGGTGTATTATCTGTGTGGTAATTCCCAGGCATGACCATCTTTCCAAAGGAGGCTATTATATATTTTTTGCATTCAGTTTTAGACCATAGCTCTGACACTAATAATTAGTTTGCAACAAGCATCCTTGGAGGAAATCTAGTGTCCTTGTGGGATTATATGACTGCATCAAGTTCACAGTAATCTACAAACTTGGTCAACTAGTGGCCTTTGACGTTAGCTTTTACTTCTGAAAAGTACATTACAAAAAGTAGCAGCCCCAGCACCCTGAGGAACTCTGTTAGTGAATGGCGTTTTTGTGGAGGTAGAGTCCCTATCCGGACTTCCTGTGTTCTATCTGTGAGCCAGTTGGCTAGCCAATGGTTGACATAGGGGTTTACTTCTAGTTTTGTGAGAGTGTCCACAATGCCTGAATGGGGAATAGTGCTAAATGCATTGGCTAGATCAAGATACACAGTGCGTACCATTTTGCCATAGCTTTAGGAACTCTCGATAAAGTCCATCAGGCTATGTATGCACAGTCTGCCTTTGAGAAAACTAAACTGTGCTGCATCCAGGGTCTGAAATTTTCCTATGTCTTTATTTATAATATTCATAGTAATTCTTTCCATGGCTTTACATATGAGACTAGTCAGACACCTTTGTGCAGAGGGAAAACTGTTGCATTCCTCCATTTTCTAAGCATAAAGCCAGTTAGGAGGCTAAGGTTGCACAGTGATTTTAGAGGGCTCAATAAGTAATGCTTAATGTCACTGAAAAAGCATCATGGGATATTATCAGGGCCCATAAATGCAGTGTTCTTTGCCTTTGAGAGAAAATTGAAGACTTGCTCACTAGTGATAGCTGGGGAATTATGTTCAGAGAGGTGTTTGAAAGAGAGATGAAACTGGTGCTAAATTTATCAGCCACTAGGTTTGCTATATCCTCTGGCTTGATGCTTTTTAATTTCTCTAAATCTTTTGGGTTTCTGACACCATGATGGGAATGGACCCCATTCCTAAGTCAAAATATGATTAAAGTTCATGAAATTAGAATTGTTTCAATCTTTGATGTCAGCCAGAAGTGCTCTTCACAGCACCTTCAATGTGCCCAGAAATTACTCCTTCTGCAGTTCATACAGAGTTACATGTATCGGTAACATATCTAAATACATTTGTAGATTTTTTTTTTATAAGACTCGTTGCTCCTACTACTGTTGGAACTGTCTGGTTATCTTTCTTCCACACTGCTCTCATTTCTGCCTGCAAATCCTGATATTTTTTGACTTTGTGTCTCTCTGTATGCAAGACACTGTAGTCAATGGGTGTAGCGATTTCAGTGATCAATGCTACTTTTGCCTTCTTTTCATGGACCACATCTGTTTTTCTCACATCTGTCTTTTGAACTGTTGGTGATGGGTGATCCCATGGGATTTAGACTTCACCATTTTCTATGATGCTTTGTGGCTCATGGTTTCAGTGTTTTGCAGCTACTTCAGTATTGTAATGTTTCCACAATCCCCAGTGCAACAGTCTTGCCACATTATTATGCCTTTCAGTATACTGTCCTGCCAATAGTAAGTCACACAGTACTCCAACACACTTCTGCACGCCAAAAAAGATTTAATAACAAGTAAAGCTTTCGGGTTAACCACCCATCATCAGTACATAACACCAAATAGATCTCATAAGCAATTAAATATGGATTGCAATTAAAACACATGATTCAGCCAGCCTAACAAAAACAACTATCAATTACATATTTGAATCATCACTTTTAAAAAACAGTTAGCAATATCCATTTAGAGCACACACACACATATATATATATATACACACACACACACACACACACACACACACACACACACATATATATATATATATATATATATATATATATATATATATATATAAAAATACATACCTATGTGCTCATATTCAAAATACACTCATCTATACCTAAACATTCTATGCCTGTAAATAATCTACGAAAAATTCCTAAAAGACATGCATTAAAAAATACATATTCTATCTGAAAAAGTTCCTTTTAAAATGAAATATATGTATGCATTCATACTAAACAAATGTATAAAAAATATATATAAAATATATATATGTGTAAAAAAACAACATATGTAAAAATGCATAAAAACATATGTATAAAAATATTTAAATATTTTCTCTTTGCCTCTTAGTTAACACTGGCTTTAAACTAACTGCAGTATTCAAACCTGGTGTAACTTCTGCCTCTAACCTAATGATCCACTCATACGCTTTTAATTCAAACATATTATTAATATCTCCCCCTCTCATACCTAAATTTATTACACATATTGCCCTAAACTTAAAAACATGGCCCTTATTTTCTATAATATGCTTACTCAGTGCATTAGTTAGTACTTCCCTTCTAATTTCAGATTTATGCTCTATAATACGCTCTTTTAGTTTTCTAGTTGTTTTACCTACATAGAATGTTAAACAACTCACACAAGTTGCTAAGTATACTACTCAGGGGGTATTACAGTTAGCCAAACATTTAAAATCAAATTTTTGTTTAGTAATAGGATGTTCGAAAATATTTGTTGAATCATAAATATTCATACAACACGTACAATTATAACACTTCTGTGTTAAATTTTTTTGATGTTCTATTTTTTCTTCCCTGAAGTCTTTATAACATAATTTTTGTTTTAAATTCTCTAGATTTCTAAAGGAAAATCTTGATTTTATTCCTATTAAATCCTTAACTTGTGGCATAGCTAACATTATCAGCCAGTTCTTCTCTATAATATTACATACATTTCTCGTATACGCATTAAAAGTAGTAGTATATCTAATTACATCTTCTTTCCTATCTAATGCCCTTATTAGATGGTTCATACCTCGACTAAAAATCGGTTTATATTCAGAATTTCTTCTTGCCTTTATCTCTTCATATATGAAATTTATATATTCAAGAGAAAAACCAATTCTTATGAAATCTTGTATCATTTCTCCTGCTTGAGACAAAAAATTATACTCCTCTGTATTCAGTTTGCTAGCTCTTATTAACTGTGCTTTTAACACACCTTTAAAGGTGTGTGGTGCATGCATGCTATTTTTTCTAATGTACCTATTGGCATTCACTTCTTTCTTATAAATCATTGTTTGTATTCTATCATCTTTCATATACAATCGAATATCTAAAAAGACTATACTGTCTACTGAAAAAGTCATTTTAAATTTCAAAAATTTTGTTGTCACATTTAAATAATCAATATAATTGTTCAATACCCTCCCCAAATGAAGAAACAAAACAAAACAAATCAAATTAATCTCTTATAACTTTTTTAGTTAGTAGACTATATTATCATCTCAAAACAAATTGCTTCTCCCATTGATAACACTAACTAATTCACAGATATTTGCTACTGGGGTCCCATTGCCAATACCCCAGTTAGTTGAATATTTTCTATCTCTTGCTTGCATGCCTGTTTCAAATCCATACTCATTTGGAATTACTGTGAATAAGGAGACAATATCTGTCTTATGAATATTAGACTCATACCAAGTATAGAGATCAGATAAAAAACTGGCAGTATCTTTCAATATACTTGGACACTTAACTAAATATTTGCGTAATTGTATTTGCAAATATTTAGATATCGGCTCTGTTACCCATCCATTACCCGACACTATTGGCCTAAGAGGCGGGTCATCCAAACTTTTATGTATTTTCGGAATACCATAAATTTGTGGTATTCTGGGACACGATACAGAATAATAGTTAAAAAGATCAATAGTTATATCTTGAGTCAGTTGTAAATCATAAATCATCATGTTAACTTCTGTTACACATTTTTTTACCTCATTAATAGTAATTTCTTTGAAAGTTGCAGAATCTACTAGGAGAGTTTTAAATTTTTCAAAATACTTATCCCTATTCATTATATCCACTGCTCCCTCTTTATCTGCCTGCTTAATAACTATATCATTATTTTGTTCAAGTTCTTTCAATGCCTTAAATTCTGAGTAAGTTAAATTATACAACTTTTTCTTATTTTTTCTCAGATATAGCTGCCTTAACACTTTCTCTACTACATTCATAAATGCAATACTGACAGGACAAGGTTGAGGTATAAAGGTGCTTAATTTCCTACAAACAGGTAGTTTGCTAGATGTCTCTTTAAATATTAATTTCAAAGTCACACTCCTTGCGAACATTCTTATATCAGTAATAGCTTGCACTATACTATCTTGTGCATAAGGTATGAATTTCATACCCTTGCTAAGTAACTCCAATTGTTCATTACTTAATGTGAACGTTGAAATATTTACAGTACCTTTCTTTATTTCTATTACTTCCCTTAGTGACGGACTGCCTTGCTGTATGTTGCAGGACTGCTGTTCTTCCTTTTGATTGCCGGCGTCATTTGTTTTATAGTTCTCTGCTGTGAATGATCCCTTTGCTGTGAATGACCCCTTTGTACAACCGGCTGTACGGCAACCTTTTGGGGTTGCTTCAACTGAAAGGGTAAAAAAGAAGAAATCTCGGTTTGTTTGCTCTTATCTGCTACAAACCACTGTGAAAATTTATCATTTGACTTTAACAAACTCGTTGTAGTAGAGGGAGTACTTCCCGCATTTCGCGCGAGAACTTCATTGTCATCCACCCCTTCTTTAGAAACTTCCTGCCGATTGGATGTTGCATCAATGAGGACTTGCATATGGTTGTCTTGATTGGTCGCTACAGATACTTGCAGCTGTTCAAAAGTATCTAGCTAATCCAAACCACTAGAAAGTAGTTTTTGCTCTTTATTAATAGTATTGTTTACACTTACAGGTTGCCCACGCCTGATTTCATTCCTCGGCCAAGAGAAAATGTCCATTTCTGAAATCATTTAAATCACGCTGTATTTTACTTTTTTTCTTAAGTTCCAACTTTGCATCTAAGGATTGTATATGATCCAAGAAGGCTTGATATTGAACGTTACAGTTCATAAAGCATGACAAACCAAGAATGTCATTCTCAAGTTTATCAATCTCTTCTATTAGTTTCTTTTCAATAGGCTAAAAAAGTTATTCATTAATTTCATATAGCTTGCGCTTAATTCTAAATTGAGCTGCTGCCATTGCCCAAGTAAGTCCATATATGTATTGCCATATGAGGGCATTTTTAATATTCGTAAGCCCCGTGGTATTATACCCAGCTCCAAATAAGCTTGAAAGCTTAATCGCTAGTAATAGATAGTAAGTCACAACCAGCAACAAGTTGTGCAACTGTTTCCAGTTCTGTTTTACAAAATCTACATTTGTCTGTTTCTCCCACATGTTCAATGGACTTTGTAAACCAACGTGTATGCAGCCCGCTATCTTGGGCCGCCAACATTAACCTTTAATCCTTTGGCTGAATTTGCATCTCCTTAACCATTCGATCCTGATCAACATGAGTTTTCTATACTTGCAACTATATTTATGCATTTTCCACATTTCTTGCCTTCTCATCTGATCCTTCACCTTATATTCTTTCTTTTGTTTTTTTGGCACATTCAGTTGCTGCCTGATTTTTATCTACTTCTGGTTTGATTTCCATACCTGCTTGATGACGATATGCTTCTGCTAGACTAAGAAGGGAAGTCATCTCAGATTGATTCTCCTCATGTTTTAAAACTTTCACTATGTTTGGGTCTTGTGAGGTCAGCCAATAGGTATGTACTCCCACAATTGCAGATTTATACATGTAATCAATTTCAAGGAGGCGCATACCTCCTTCGGAACGAGGAATATATAATCTTGGTATGCACTGATTTTTATAAATCATTTGATGAGCATGAAGAATCCTTCTTGTTTTCCTGTTTAATCTATACAGCACCTTTTGGGGCCAGTCAGTCACTCCAAAACTTTAAGTTAGGACAGGAAGAACAAACTGGTTTATAGCCTGAACTTTGTTTCTAGATGTCATCACTGTTTTCAGGATTAATTTACAGCTTATAAAATATTCCTTACTGAGTTTTATTTACATTTGTTCATGTTTTATTGTTGATCCTTCATCAATTCCCAAATATTTATACACTCCCTCTTACTTCATATACGTGACTCCATTTACAGTTAGATCAGCACACTGTTATGTACTACCTTTGAGGTTGTGGACATAACTGAAGAAGACCTTGTGATGTCCTTTGCCTGTGAGGCTATCTTTATCTCAAATTTGGCTTTGGTTGACTTCATAAGATTCCTGAGTTGTTTTGTTAGTTTGATGAGTGGATTTCTTACTGAGCTGGGCATTGCATTTTCTAGTTTTGAACGTAGTTTTCTTGCTTTTGTCATACGTCTTGCTTTCATTGGGATTTCACCATGGTGGCTTGTTATTTGAGTCAGTGTTGTGCTCATTTGGGGTGGGTACAACTGCCTCAATGCAGCTGTTTACATGACAGCATAGGGATTCAGTGAACAATTCTGCACAGGCAGCACAGTTCACGTGGTTGGGGAGCTTGAAATTTTGCTAGGTTATCCCTCAGTAGTAGGGGGTTTGATCTGGAATAATTCCTAAATATTACAGGGTTAGATGGGGTCACTGGTTTTAGTTAATTTGAAAGGAGACAGCTTAATGGTCCAACCTGACAAGTGGGGCTGTTACACACAGGTGGGTGCAAAGTTATCCCACGTTTGTGAGGATCAGGTCAAGGATGTTGGTGCCCCTAGTGGATGTACAGGCTAGCTGGTCCAAAGCATTTGTGTTGACAAAGTGCAGGAACCTATGTACCTATCTATTGGAATCTGTGTATGTCTTCCAGTTTATAGTGGGATAGTTGACATCATCCAGCATTGCAGTGCTGGGTTCAATGCAGAGAGACTTCATTTATTTAGATATGTGATATGGGTAGCATAGGTCATAGAGGGTGACCTATAGTGTACAATAATATAGCATGGGACTTTGCTTAGATGAGTTGGACAAGCAAAAGCTCAACTGTATCACACTGCTTGACCAGTGAAGTGTGACTATTTTTAAAGAATATTGAGACATCTCCACCTTTTGTCCCTTCTCGTGCAGTAACTGGTATAAATGTGTAGAACCCATTATAGCTTTAAATTGCCAATGTGCTCAACCTGGCTTTAAACCATGTCTCCGAAACTACACAAACATCTATGTCCTCCAAGGTGAGCAGAGTTTGCAGGAAGTGAAGTTTTTTGTTTAGGCTCCTGGCATTCATAGTTTCATAGTTTCATAGTATAGTACTAGGCTATCTGCCCTGGGGCATTTGTAAGCCTAGCCATAGTGATGTGGCTTTTGCCACCCCATGAAATGGTACAAAAATGTACAGAATAAATCTAGAATACTGTGCCTCTGTCTAGTAGTGACACAGATGTGACCCCTGGGGTAAACTTACGATCTCCCATCCACTCATCAAGATTTCTCTTGAAGAGAGTCAGTGAGGGGCTCTGCCTAATATGAACTGGGATCCTGTTCCAAAGCATGGGAAGCCTCTGGGTTATGAATCTATCCCTCCAGCATGTCCTATCCATACTTGTGCCGAGGTTTAAGTCTTTAGCTCTCGTGGTCCTGATGGATTTGGATTTTTGAGGTGGAGCATGTCCATCAGATCCTGATTGGACATGGCCTTGTACGTCAGGCAGAGATCACCTCTGAGCAGGCAGTATGCTACTGAATAGAGCTGAAGTTTCTTTAGTCTGGCAGAATAAGACATATGTTGGAGACCCTTGATCCTTTTGGTGAGGTACTTTTGTGGTCTCTCCAGCTGTTGCAAATGCCGGGTGAGGTACATACCAAATGGGGCATTGTACTCAATCATGGGTCTGATGAGGGAGGAATATAGGGGTGCAATGACATCCTTGGATCTGGATGTGAATCCCTTCATGATGAGGTGTGCAAGGTAGAATGTTTTTCTAACCACTTTGGCAACGTGGGTGTCAAATGAGAGGTCGCTGTCTACTTGGGTCCATAGGTCTCTGATTACTTTTTCCATACTCAGTGGGTTGCTGTCTATGTGATAATTTGTGGGTACTTTGTTTTTTCCAAAAGGGATGACTATACATTTTTTGGCATTTAGTTTAAGGCCGTGACTATGGCACTAGTTGTCCGTTTCAGTGAGGCCTTTTTGTAGGATGTGTGTGTCTGCTGGTGTATTGATTATGGCGCCTAGTTTGCAGTCATCTGCGAACTTTGTCAGCCACAGCCCTCCCATGTTTGCTTTAACATCTGAGAAATAAATGCCAAACAAGAGGGGTCCCAGGACAGATCCCTGTGGGACACCACTTGTGACTGGCTTTGAGTCTGACATTGCTCCAGCGATTTTAACTTTATGGGTTCTGTCCTTTAGCCAGTTTGCAACCCATCTAGTGACATAAGGGTTTACTTTTAAGCTGTTTAGCTTATCTATGATGCCTGAGTGGGGTAATACCTTAGATTATTAGTTGGTTTTGTTATATTGGAAAGCTTAGGCACTATGGGGGTTGACAATGTTTTGACCAGTATTTAAAAGTCTAAAGGAGACAGGTACAGACCATCCCATGTGGTCTGTCAGCCACATTCTGCCAAGCTGACAAATATTTTATCCTCTGCAAATGATACCAAAAACTAAGCCAGTTTTTAAATTCAGTTATCTTCTGCTCATATTTGTGTCATAATCCTCAAAGAAGGTAGAATGTTGCTCAGTGCCTGGTACACATAGTCCAACAGCCCCATCATGTCTTTCTTCATATAGTGCAAAGAGATATATTTCAGGTCATTTACAACCACATGTACAATGATGGAGTCATACAGCTACTCGTGGTTTAAAGACCTGTGTGTGTAAGTCATCTAGTGGATCCTGGCCCCTGATAGACAGCTGACTGTGACCCTTTCTTTGCTCAGCTTAATGAGTGGAACATCTTTGTGTCTTACAATGGAATCTCCTGCAACTAAACATTTGTTTGTATAGAGGTTTGCTTTACAGGCATACTAGTTGAGGCATCATGAGCTGAAGCTCTATGTATTGTAGTAAAAGCTGCTTTGGTGCAATGCTTGTGAGGTTGCTGCAGATTCCTCTCGTTACAGCTGCATGTAAGAGGCCTTTGAAGTTTGAGTGGATTACTTTTGAGAGCCTCAGCACATGTGAGTCTATGTGCTTGGCCTTTAATGTGAGTGGTAGGAATAATGTGTTGTTTTGTGTGTCTGGCAACCTGTTTGATAATTGTAATGGATGTATATGAGAACCTTGCATCTAGTGACAATGTCTAATTACACCTCTCACACACTGTATCTGAGTGTTTTAGATGTGAACCTTGTATCTAGTGACAATGTCTAATTACACCTCTCACACGCTGTATCTGAGTGTTTTAGAATTAGGTGGTTGTCAGTAAGCATAAGACAATTGCTGCATTGTCTCAGGATGCCCGTTTCTAACAAGATGGCTGAAAGACAGGAGGAAAGTGCTTACCCATGGTTCCAGTTTTTACTCCATGGATTAAAAGGGGAGTTGTACCAGGGAGTGGGGGTTAAGAGTATGTTTGCTTAGGTCCTGTTTAAGTGAGACTACAGTGTTAAGACAATTCTTCTCAATTCTTCTCTGCACAAACCACAGTAACAAGGTAGTACAGTGCTTTACTGCAGGTTTGCGTGGGTACTATTTGGCTAAGAAATACAGTCTTGGTGTATTCTATAGAGCTCATCATTTGGCCACGTCCTCAGAAAGTATCAGAGGTATTTTTTTTTTATAAAGTTGGATTCTAAGTGCCTCAGTCTATACAGGTGCTTCTGATTCCACTGTATGTTGCACAAATGTGACAACTTTATACAGGCACAAAATATCAGTAAACAAGCAAAATAACTCACTGTCAATCACAATATACTCAAAGGTTTCAACAGCAATTTCCATACTCAGAAGAAGCCAGGTTACTCTCTACTGCCACCAGAGTGCAGACCTAGTTTTTCTAAGTGTAAATCTCTGAAACTTGAATTCTCTGGCACACTTATGCATCACATTACACATTAATCCATGTACATTTATATTCTGCATCACAGTTTTTATAGCTATAATTATAACTATCTATGATGAGCATGCATTAAGTTATATTCAACTATGTTTGTAAACATTGACATTATACATATACCTCATGGGCTATTTACATCAAAATTAAACTTTTTATATATTCAAGAACATTTAGAATAATAACATTTTATACAAATATACACATACGCACACTCTTAATTGTAGATGTGTTATGTGTACCTCACTGTTTTGACAGAATATTTGCCTTGCTGAAACTTTGCAGCTACTTGAGACAACAATCATTGCAGAAGCACAGAACTACTGGCAGTTTGAATTTCTTGTGCATCATTATACCCTTCTCTGTGAAGTACTGCATTGATCCTTTTATTTTTACAGTATACTTGTGTCTAGTAACAAAGCCAAACACAGTGGGGGGGGTTATATAAACAAGACAGTGTGAATGAGAAGTGGTGGCAGAAGGTAAACCAAAAACAAAAAATACTGGGGGGCCTGGTAGGTGGCATTCCAAACTGGAGTGGTGGGGCACTAATGACCCCTTCACGCAGGGCTCCATTTTACCTAAGGCTGACCCTGTTCATTAACACTGGCTGCTGAAGTGCTGTTCCTTACCAACAATCTCCAGATGTTATTTCTTGGACACGACTATCAAACATACTGAAAAGGTTGAAGACATGGATATTCAGACGACAAAAACAAAGCTGTTTCAAATTACTTCTACAGAGAATGAAGCAAATCAAAAAAGGGCAGGAACTCTTAAAGAGAGAAAAACTATCTCTACAAAAGTCTCAGTCTGAAATTAATCTTCCGGGAAGCTTTGTCACCATTCCAGGATGCTATTGAAAACACATATGAACAGCTAGTGCGACTCAGTAAAAAGAACTGATGCAACTGAAAAAAGTATGTGACTATGAAGATTTAATATATCACAATCTTCCATGCTACAGCTTCAGGAAAAGGAAATATTATACCTGGACCAAATCATGGACATCTGTTGAAACTAAATCATTTTGAAATAATATGCTCTATCACAGCTTACCTGAAAAATACGATGATTTCAGCCTTTTAGAGACTGTCCAGGATATTCTATTCCAGTTAGTTGATAAAGTCAGGTTGTATATTTTAGTGGCTGCTTCCTCATCAATATATGGCATTAATTCTGCTGTTTTATTTCAAACATTTTATATAAACTTTCTTTACTTCTGCCATCTGCCAAGAGATACTCACTTAACTGATAGCGCTCCTGCATAACATTTAGCAGACTGATGCTAAAATTAGGGTGGCAGATATATATTACTTTTTTATGACTACAGAGAAGTTTCTGTAACCCTCAGCCTGGAATTCAGAAAGACATAACATGCTGTGGAAACATGTACTTTGTAGGTTTCCACAGTATGCTATTCCTAAGCAATCCAGAGACCTATGTACCACTCCACTGACATAAAGTAGAAGGGCTGTACTACAGGCAGTGCTCTTCCTGACAAAGCCAAGGAAAATGCAACAATCTGAGGATGCAGCTAATGATAATTAGCCTTGTGCTGTCCTTGGAAGTGTTGCTGGCATCTGAACAGTAAAATAGAGTGATTCAAAGAATGTTTCTACTGCAGTATTTGGGATGCAAAGTGGAAAAAGTATACACTGTCTTTTGATCGTGTAGGATCGGGGCTGCAAGCTCAATTGCCGTTAGGTATTGCAAAGTTATGTTTAAGTGTGATCATCTAGGTGGGTGTTTGAGTATGCATGTGTGAGTGTGCATATGTTTGTGTGTGTGTGTGTGTGTGTGTGTGTGTGTGTGTGTGTGTGTGTGTGTGTGTGTGTGTGTGTGTGTGCATGTCTGTGTGTGTGTGTGTGTGTGTGTGTGTGTGTGTGTGTGTGTGTGTGTGTGTGTGTGTGTGTGTCTGTCTGCGTGTGTGTGAATGAGTGTGTGTGCCTGTGTCCATGAATGTGGAAGTTACCTGTTCAGGGGGATGAAGATGAGGGGAGCCACTGCACACCAGGGATTACTCTTATTGGAAGTGCTGTAATCTCACCAAGAGTAGCACGGGGATCTGCAATGGGGGAGGGGGGCTTCACTAGACCACCAGGGATTACACTTAAATGTAAGTGCCATTCTAGCACCAACAGGAGTATTGGGATCAAAATGGGGGATTCACTAGACACCATGGATTACACTTAAATGAAGGCATCATAATGATACCAAAAGCAGCACAAAGATATGAGGTGGGGGATTCACAAAATACCAGGGATGACACTTAAATATAAGTGCTGTAATGGCAGCAACAGCAGTACAAGTGTTGGGGGATACACTAGCCACCATGGCATAATAGATGCATGCTTTAATGACACTCCAAGTATTAGGGGAGTGGAGAGAAATGGGAGGTAAACAGGTTAGGGACAGGTATAGGGAGTGTGTTGTGTGCGTGTTTTTTCATGCTCGTGTGTTCATGTTTTGTGTACTTCTGTGTGTAGGAGAGTGATGGGATAATGCCATTACATATGCAAGTAGAGCTGGATCCAGCACCAGGCAACAGTGGTCCACTAGCCAGGGAGGGGGCCCACCAGAAACCTACATTTCTTCTTTAAGAATACACTCTGCATGCATTGCATTTCTTCTTTAAGGATGCATGCAGACTGCATCATTAGTAGTGTCTGTACATTCATCTTTAGGACAATACACATTTAAATTGGAACAGAGTGCACAATTAGATGGGTTGGGGATTATGCTTATGCTGAACTGTGTGTGTGTGTGTGTGTGTGTGTGTGTGTGTGTGTGTGTGTGTGTGTGTGTGTGTGTGTGTGTGTGTGTGTGTGTGTGTGTGTGTGTGTGTGTGTGTGTGTGTGTGTGTGTGTGTGTGTGTGTGTGTGTGTGTCTGTGTGTCTGTGTGTGCGTGTGTGTGTGTGTGTAATGCCTTACTTAGAGGGGACATGTTAGTTAATTTAACCAGGGTCAAACCCTGTACCTTAGTTGCATTTTCAAGGAATTGTGAGGTTCAGTATAGCTGCAAGGAATTATGAATTTCATTGCATTGTCAAGGAATTGTGAACTTCAGCACATTTGCAAAGAATTGCGAGCTTCCCTACATTTTCAAGGAATTGTGTGCTTCAAAGGAAGAGACGTTTACTGCTGCTCATGCTAAGTCTGTTTTCAATGAGCAACTGTTTTGTGTAGCAAATGGTCATTACTGTTTGTGCTAGAGTATTTGAAAGCAATGTTAGTAGCACAACCGGTAACGTGCCTGCCTTTTGATGCAGAAGGCTGTGGATTCTATTCCCTCACCATGTATATATGCATTGCTTTATTTAGAAAATATCTATCAGTGTTTGTACTATAAAATATGAAAAAAAAAAAGTTTTAAATGAAATCCAAATATTTGTAACCAAACTGCGGTGGTGATGCTGCGGTAGCGTTGTCGCCTCACAGTAAGACATTGTCCTGTTCAGTTCTCAGCTAAAGCATCTTCTGTGTGGAGACATGCATCAGGGCTGGCAACTCGGTACGTAAAAATCTACTTCCAATCATTAGCGGACCGGAGTTCCGCTGTGGCGACCCTTAACCGGGAACCGAAAGATACAACAACAAGAACATTGTAGAAATAAAGAAGAAAATAGTATGTACACTGACTGATTATGCTAACTGGTGAGAAGTAGCCAAGAAATGGAACACTGGAATGGCTGTGTGGGGGCGGGGGGCTCAGGGGCTCAATCCATTACCATGCCTAGGGTCCCATTTGACCATGATCTGGCTCTGCCCCCATGCAGTGAACAGTCTAACAAATTGTACCAATCATAAACACTGTAATAAGCCTACCTAGAGTCCATTCCAAAGCTGACACACTTTTTCTCAGCAGGGTTTTTGCTTTGACTGTATGCTTCCTTCATACAAAGTTTCCCTGGTGGGACTTCACTTCTCTCATTCCCTTTCATCATAGGTTCATAGGTTCATAGGTTGGTACTGGGCTATCTGCCCGAAGGCATATATTAGCCCATCCACATTGTGCGATATTCACCGCCCCTTTAGTAGTTCCCTAGACCCTTGTACTAGCAGCTAGTACCCTTGGCCCCTATCTAGTAGTGCTGTTGGTGTGAACTCCGGTGTGAACTTTCTGTTACCCATCCACTCATCAAGGTTCCTCTTGAAGAGTGATAGTGAGGGGCTCTGTCTTATGTAGATCAGGACCCTGTTCCATAGTAAGGGAAGTCTCTGCGAAGGGAATCTATCCCTCCAGCATGTTCTATTCATTGTTGTTTTGAGGTTTATAACCCTAGAGCGTGTAGCTCGAGTAGATTTGGTTTTGCTAAGATGGAGCATGTTCAACAAATGTTAGACAGAGATCGCCTCTGAGAAAGCGGTATGCAACAGAGAACAGTCTTAGCTTTTTCAATTGTGCTCCATAGGGCAACTGTTTGAGGCCAGTAATCCTCTTGGTTAGGTACCTTTGTGGTCTCTCCAGCTGCTGGAGATGTCTAGCCAGGTACATTCCAATTGGTGCATTGTACTCAATAATGGGTCTAATGAGGGAAGAGTAGAGGGGCACCATTACATCCTTAGATCTTGATGCAAACCCTTTCGTGATCAGATGGGTCACATAGAAGGATTTTCTAACCACTTTGGCAACATGGTTATCAAAGGAAAGCTGACTATCTACTTGGGTCCCTAGATCCCTTATTTCTTCTTCAGATTTCAGGGGATTACCTCCTATGTTGTAGTTTGCGGTTACTCTGTTTTTTCCAAAGGGGATTACTACGCATTATTTTGCATTTAGCTTGAGACCATGGCTTTGACACCATGCATCAGTCTCATTTACGTCCTTCTGGAGGATCTCCATGTTGGCCGGAGACTCTATTATAGCACCCAGTTTGCAGTCGTCCACAAACTTAGTCAGCCACAGCCCTTCCGTGCTTGCCTGTACTTCTGAGAAGTATATGCCAAACAGGAGGGGCCCCAGGACAGAGCCCTGAGGCACACCACTCATTACTGGTCTGGATTCGGACATAGATCCCACTACTCTTACTTTATGGGATCTGTCTGAGAGCCAGTTTGCAATCCATCTTGTGACGTAAGGGTTTATGCCCAGGCTGGTGAGCTTATCAATAATACCTGAATGGGAATGGTGTCAAATGCTTTAGCAAGGTCAAGGTAAGCCATGTGTACCTCCTTTCCCTTATCTATAGCCTGAGTAACTGTCTCAAAGAAATCCACCAGGTTCAGGAGGCATGATCTGCCCTTGACAAAGCCGAACTGTGTGGGGTCCAGCGACTGGAGGTTCCCAATCTCTCCATTTATGAGTTCCATAGTGATTCGCTCCATAGCCTTACAGATCAGACTGGTCAGGCTTATTGGTCGGTAGTTCCCAGGGTAAGTTGTGGCCCCACCCTTGTGTAGTGGGACCACCATTGCCGTGCACCATTCTATGGGCACATATCCTGTGGAGAGGCTGAGACTGAACAGGGTATTAAGATCCCTTATTGCTCTCCCAAAGTCTGTTTTTGATTGTTCCTTAAAATCCCTCCTCCAATGCACCAAACTCTAACATCCACCCATGAATTCCCTCAAACAAACTTCCTCACCTTCCTCAGCAGAATATGAAAAAAAATGATCAAGTGTCACCCATCCTCAATGACTTAGTTCTTTAAGCAGCCCATTCCTGATAATAGCACCTCTCCAACCTGCACATACCTGCAAATGTCATGCTTATTCACCTCATGTAACACTATCAGATGCTGGAAGTACCTCATTATCCTATTTTTTCCTTCTAGCAAGTGTCCATCATTTTGGATACCTTACAGCTCCTATTCCCCAGCCCTGATAACATTCCTGTACTGTGAAGTTATTCCATGTGTGTACACCTGCCAGTGAGAACAGAGTCCTCCCCCACCACAGCCTTAACAGAATTCATATAATTTCTGCAAGTGAGCCTTCTAATTCTCCTGGTAAACCTTGCCTCTCTGTCAGCTACTTGGAGACTTTCCATATTGCTTTCTCTTGCCCCCTCCCAAAGTGACTCCACATGTGCTCCCTCATTCTAAGCATATCATCGAGGGAAGACATGCTTATAATTAATTGCCATAAAACAGGATCATAACTGGGGCATTCCCAATCTTAGAGCAAAGTCATTCCCTTCATATTTCGCTGAGATTCATTCCCTTGCCAGAATATCCCCCAATCAATTCTCACCATCAGTCCTTTAATTTCCACAGAATATACAACAGCAACTACTTTATGACAAACAAATATTTATTGTCCTGGTTTCACATGCAATAATAAATTCTGTTCCTTTCAACACCTTGCTTCCACCTCCATATGCTCACACATGCTCTTTAGATTCCTTACCTTTATATACCCCAGCATTATTCAAAATCAGCATTCCTAAGTATTTCTTCCATTTGTCCCCATGTTATCCCCATGATCCTATCAGCTGTTCATGAAACAGTCCCCATGTTGGAACCATTCCAGTTTGTTGAGGGTCATCTGTAACCCTGCTGTCTTCCCAAGTTTCCTGATCACACCCATCAAGCTCTCCATATCTACCTACAGATTACCAATCAGGAAAAGTAAATTACCTGGACAAGCAATTATTTTGTGCAGGTTTCTACATACCATCAGTAATCATGCACTTCTCTCAAAATTAACCACAGCACACACACACACACACACACACACACACACACACACACACACACACACACACACACACACACACACACACACACATTTAGGAAGCACAAAGAACTTTATTGCCCATAGCACCTTGACATACCGCCTTCTATGGGGTATTTGATCATTCAGTTATGTAACCTTCTTTTCACACCTTTCCATTAATTAACTAATTTTTTACTTAAAGGCATACATATCATTTGTTCAACTAAATTATCTATATACCAGCTTAATACCACCATCTAGTCATGCATTGCGTATGATATCTGTTCTGACTACACTCAAATGAAATAGTATGCTTTGCCGTTCAGAAGGGAAAAAGGTGAGAATACAGAAAAACTGGTCTGGCATACTTAAAGAGAGATTGGAAAAATATGTCATTACTTTACAAACACATGAGGTTCACAATGGTAGAGTGAGTAGTTTTAAGCATTTGATTTTTGCCAATGTGAGTTGTATAAAAGGGGAATTTTTTACATTGAATCATTAAGTGTCAAAATTAATATTGAAATATAAAATATTAAGTGATGGGAGCTGAAATACAGTCAATAGCTGACAAAGTCAGTCAAAGTTTTGGACCCTCCCTTTACTCCTTTCTACCCCAACATTTTTATTATGCCAGTCCACTCCAATCTACCAAAAGCCTTCACCATATCAGTGTTTATAAGAAAAAACCCACAGCAACTCTTGGTTGGACATTTAATTCCTATTAGAGAAGAAATACCATTTATTTCACCTTTAAATATGATCTATCCCTCACTTACAAACCTTCCTGTGCATGGCTTTAATCTACTGGTGCAGTTGGGTGTACTGTTACACCTCTGGTGATGGACAAAAGTCACTTTGTGACAAAACTCTCTTGTAACTCTTTGGTAATAAGGGTTAATATTACGTTGTCGAAAGGGCTGTTCATTGAACACCCTTTGATCGACACATAAATACAGTAAGAACACCACCTCCTTTAGTTTTCATGCCTTCAGTTTGTGGTCTGAACATGTGGAAAGAGGTGTAACCCAGTATGGCTGGGGGGATCTCCACAGCCTGCATCTTCCAAGGTGAGGACTGCTTACAGTGAGTACAGTTTCATGCTAAAATTCCAAATGTTTAGCAGCATAATCTTGAAGGTATTTTTAGATGGAGTTTTTACATCAGGAATTTTGTCCTTGAGACACTGCCTAAAAAGGCACAATGGGGAATGACAGGAGCCTTTAGCTAGTAGCCAAAATCCCAGGGGTAACAGATGAAGACCATATCTGGCAAAACATTGAGGTATGTAGATTATGTCATCCCAGGCAAACAGATACTGGATCCCCTTAGAATGAGAACAGAAACCAAGCCAGTTATAGAAGTCAATCATTTTCTGTTTGTATTGAGGCGTCATCCTAGGTGAAGGTAAAATACTGCTTAAGGCTAAAGACATACCTGCCTGAGACACATAGTCTGAGAGCTCAGTCATGTCTCTCTTCATATAGTCCAGAGAGGTATATCTCATGTTGTTCACACCATCATAACAGTGCCTGTTGTTAAGAGTCTTGAGTGTATGTGTGATATGGTGTATCCTTGCATGTACCAGACCGTGACCTTTTCCTTATCCAGCCTGGCAAGAGGGGCATCTGTGTACCTCAAGATGGAATCACCCATGGCTAATATCTTTGGTTTTGTGGTTTGCCTTAAGGCCTTGATGGGTGAAACACTGGTACATGAACTATTATGTGTATTGCATTCTGCATTGGAAATATTATGTGCAGCCTGCTTATGTTTGTGTTTGGGAGGTCTCTGGTGTTTAGGTATGTTTCCGGTGAGGACCTCCGCATATGTAAGTATGTGTGATGTGGGTTTGGGTGGAGTAGGAGGTGAGGTATGCATGCTAGCAACCCACTCAATGTCATATGTACTAACTGGTGTGTGAGAGAGCATGGATTCAAGGTTCTTAATATAGTTTCATCTCTCACATGTTGAGTATGTGTGGACGAGGAGTAGAAGGTTGACGGTGAACATGAGACAGTTGCTACAATTCCTCAGGATACCCATGTCAACCAAGCTGGCTGGAGAAACTGTGAGAAATTGTCTAAACATAGTGCTAGGGAAATTTATATGGTCAGGAAAAGAGGTCGCACTTAGGAATGGCTAGTGGGTGAGAGGTGTGTTGGTACCTCTGAGGCTAGGCTTAATGTTCCACCTGATAATAGAGAGGACCGCAAAAAACCAAATCTGTAAAAGCAGCATTTATAACAGGAAAGCAACAAATGGATAAATATTTGGGGAAAAACTGAAGGGTCAGCAATAAAACATAAACAAATGAGAACAAAGCTTAGTAAGGAAGACTACAGAAGATTAAAGCTAATATTAAAAACTGCCTTGACATCTAGAAAGTGATAAATCAGTTTGCTCAAGACAAGAAAATAAGAAAAATGCTCCATTCTTATCAAATGATATATAAAAACAAGTGCATAGCAAGGTAGCAAGGTTATATATCTCACAATCTAAATGAGATATGGATCTCCTTGAAACTATTTATATGTGTGTGTGTGTGTGTGTGTGTGTGTGTGTGTGTGTGTGTGTGTGTGTCTGTCTGTCTGTCTGTCTGTGTACATACAAATATATATATATATATATATATATATATATATATATATATATGAATCTAGGACTATTGAACGAAAGTTCAGTAGTCCGAATCCACAATAACAGAACGCACTTTAACGAAAGCGCTTTCACTGAAAAAGCGCTTTCATTAAAATGCATTTGAAAATAAAATAAAAAACAATAAATCTGCTTTAATGCAGGGGGGCAAGCCCCCCTTCACCCCCCCCATGTGGGGGGGCTGTGCCCCCCACACCCGACTACTTTTATATTCTCACTCTGAGGTTGGACTACAGTGGGGAAAAGGGAATTCTCCCTTAACTGCACCATAGTGCAACTGGCACAACCAGCATACATAACCGAAAGTGCTGCTTCAGTGTATGTGATTTCTGCTTCGGCAGAAAGTGCCGTCGGGGATCTGTACAGGTCCCATATATATATATATATATATATATATATATATATATATATATATATATATATATATATATATATATACACACACACACACATATATATATATATATATATATATATATATATATATATATATATATATATTATATACACACACACACACACACACACACACACACGTTTACTATCAATATGTTGAGTGTGGCTTGTGCGGAACTGAGAAGTGTGATCATCAGAATGCAGCGATATCTTTAGGAGAACATTCCACTGACAACTCTGGAAACCGAAAATTAATATGCAGTCAACCTTTGAACTGCCAGCTAAAGGTATCCCTGCAGTCTGCATACATTGAGATCGTGGGACAGTGCGGATCGGCAGAGTTACCCTTTTCTGCACTGTAGTGCGATCTTCGTGTTGGAATATATACGTAGCGGGGCTGTGGGGGCACAGGGGGCCTTGACCCCTGCAAAATATGACTGTCAGCACTGTGCAGAACGGATTTGGTCCATCTGCTGCTAAGGGATTTTTGTAGTGTAGAAGTTGAATTCAACTACGGTTACAGTAGTTCTGATGTTTCAGCCTGTTTACTGTTGTAAGCATCGAACATGTGAACTGCATTTTTGATAGGTTTATGTTCACATGTTCGATGTTTTGATAGTAAACCTATATATAAATATATATATATATATATATATATATATATATATATATATATATATATACACACACACACACACACACACACACACACACACACACACACACACACACACACACACACACACATGTTTAGGGCTGCAGTTATGGGACTATATACATATGTGTTGGCATTATCGGTTCCAAACATAGTAAAAGTTTAAAACGTGAAGAAATAAATCTAAGATGCTATCTTTGCTTTGTTCATCAAAAGTATTTTGGAAAGGAGTGGGAATGGAAATCAAACCAGAAGTAGACAAGAAACAATGAGCAACGGAAAGTGCCAAAAAAAAAAGAAAGAATATAAAGGAAAGGACCAGAAGACAATGAAAGACAACTGGAAACCCTGCAATTATAGTGGTCCTGGAACAAGACCATTGACCAAGATATAATTCATGAATGGTTAATGAGGTGTAAATTTAAACCAAAAAATAAACTAAAAATAGTGGTTAAAAGGATTTCACGGTTGTTTACAAAGTCAATAAAAAACTGTAAACCAGCTTGTCTAATACAGAACAAGAAATAGTTGCAGAGTTCATTGCCAGTTGCAACGTATTCATTGTTCATGGTCCTTCTCCATTCAGTTTTCAGAGCTTCAGTTCCTTGACTCATATTTTTCTTTTTTCACTTTACTGACTGTATACTGCCCTCCCTTTCTGTTAATAGTCCATCTCTAGTGCCTACATATCAAATTCAGCCTCACTACTCTTCACTCATTATCTTCCTTTGTCCATATCTATTCCTAATAATGCTTCCTCCAAGTCCACTATCTTCTTTCCCCCTCCCAAGGACCTATCCTTCAGTTACTTCTCTCTCCGTTTGCTCCCTTTATAACTGTTAAACTTAGTGCCTTCATATTTTATTCCTTGTTTTGCAGTATTCGCAGGTAGTTATTTTACATAGTTTCATATGTTTTCTCCCTCGTTTTCTGCAACCTCACCTTTTCCCTTATTCCCTGTCTCCCTCATGCACCTCCTCGTCTATGAGCTCAGCAGTAATACAGGTTTACCACTCTGCCTCACCACTCATCCACTGACTCTGCCTTCCCTTCACATGTTCACCACCAGTGAATGAGTGGATGTCAGTGCCTTACTCATACAACCCCACTGTGTCCACTACATATCTCTCAAGCTCCACAACCTCTACGTCTAATGTAAACACTATTTTCTGTCCATAAGAAGACCAATGCTCTACCACTTCTGCACAGATTATCCTACAAATATTTAACAGACCATCTTCTCCCATCATTAATCTTAATCTTGTCCTCATCTTAGTTCACCTTTCAGTCTCTTAGCCATTGCTATTCGCCTCCTTATCAAACATAACTTTTAACCCCCCCAACAACACTGGTGGTTCAGCTCTCTTATCTTACATTTCACTTCCTTACTCTTTAAATCATGTCTACCTGTCTTCATTTGCCTCATTATTGAGCCAAGAATTATAACTTCTGCCTTTTTTCGCACACTTTCTAATGTCTGTTCCATTTCCCATCAGTCTTTTCTCTCTTTTTCTGTATTCCTTCTTGACACTGGGTATTATAACTTTAATACCACCTTCTATGAATACATTGCTGTAAATATTCATATTGTATAATATCTTCTATAACATACTTAATAATTTTGAGGTATCAAAACTGTAACAGTAATATACATGTTCTGTGACAGAGTTTTTCTCCCCAGGCCTCCACTGAAAACAGATCCTGCTAAGCTGGACTTTCCCAGTCAACAAATACAAATAAATAAATAAATAATAGGTTCCAGGACTTATTTCTCCAACATACCCCTTCTATACCCCAGTTTACTTTGCCTGCTATTAAATTTGATTTCTGTAATTTTGCCAGTTTCCCTCCTCCCAGTTCTCCACCACTTAACTCTTTTTTTTTTTTAACCAGGAAGTAAACATGTAAACACATAGATTAATCTGTATAAGCCATGTTTTTGGGATTCCTTGCACAGCAGCCTCCCAAATCCACATCTGACTGACCCCCCCCCCTTTAGCTATAGCCCACCAACTTCATCTCATCCCATCTCATGTCATCTGCTTTTAGATGGTATTTGAATAGCAGTACACCATTAACAAACTATAGCTCCCTGTATCAGGGCTAGTATTACCCATGCACCTGCTAATAGCAGATCATTCCCCATCACACAGATCTCAGTTGGAAAAGACCTAAACAGGCAAGAGTGTGGCTCATAGCCACGTGCACTGAATTCTTTGTTATAACCAGGCAACATGCAATCACAGGAAGTTCATAAGTGAAAATAGCACGAATACACTAAATAGCTCCCCCTCTGAGGACTATTAACATGTAATGCATCTGTGCTTTCTGTTATTTTTATTGTGCCATAACATACCATCATACTGTCAATAATACCTTATGACTACAACAGTGTAGAAAATTAGTAATATGTCCCTCAGCTGGTTCCTGTAGCAAGCAAGCCTTGCCTTGAAAAGGCTCAGTTCTACTTGGACGCCATGCTCTCATCCCTCAACCAGACTGATTTTCTTTTTTGTAATCTCCATCATTACACAACTTGCAGCTGTCTTTCTGGTATGCTTTAACCTTTCCCTTGGTCTTTTGCCAAACTACTTAATAGTAATACAATGCTTGGCCACCTTACTGATGACAAGCCACTTGATACTAATAGTATTTTCAGCCACTTTAGTGTCAACAAACCACTTAACACTAACAGTGTGGTGAGCACACAGAAACCCCTTAATACTAACAGCATGCAACGCCATTTTAGTGACATCAAACCACTTAATACTAATAGTGTGCTCATCCACTTATTGACAAGAAACCATTTAATACTAATGGTGCATTCAACCTCTTTACTGACAACAAATCATTTAATACTAATAGAGGTATCAGCAACTTTAATGACAACAAATTACTTGATACCAGTAGTGTACTCAGCCACTCTACTGACAACAGTTGATTATGTTACTGGAAGAAAGTATTGGTACATCTTTCACCTCTCTGCATCTTGGTGTAATGCTACATTTTACCAGAATTTCACGTCCTCTATATATTACCCATTGCAGGCCAGGTTAGCTTAGTCTCTGGTTTAACGCTTCATTTCTAACAAGCTTAGAGCTCCAGGTCTAGACTGGAGGCACCATGCTCAGTGTCTCCCAAGTACATCTTTACTTATGTCACAAACGTTTTCTAAAAGTATAGCACACAATTTTTCCAGATGTTTATGTCACTATCTGCGAGTTATGCTTAGGTAGTACAAAATATAGATACAGTATAACTAAATGTAGTGGTGTATCTCACAGTGATAACAGGGATAAACATCAGTCAATACAGTTATAATATAGTGTGGGCTACAGAAACTGCAACAAATTGTCAGGGTCGTTTTTTTTTTCTTTACAAATTAGGAGAACCTAAATTTTTAAAAAGAGACAATACTGACAAAATAAAAAAGCATATCCCATCAGTCCACTTTTAAACATAGCCATCTCAAGATCTTCAAAACTTCATCCATTTCTACATCTGCTTCCATCACCATCCATGTTCTGATGTCCACTCTTCTGCCACATATTAGCTCCAGCTAACAGCCTTCTACCTGCAGCAAATAGCTATCCACTTTCTCAATCCAGATCTTCAGTCTGCTCATGGAAAGTATATATTAGAAGATCAGTCCAAGTTTGCATCCTGGAGGAATCACCCTTCTGCTTCTTGGTTGACTGCAATTCCCAGATTCCTAAAGCAGCTAACTGGAGGATGTCCCTTGTCTTCTTCCTCCACTTGCAGATCACGTAGCTCATACAATTCATCACTCCTGGCAATGAGCATCTTTCCCTCTTTTTCTGCTTCAGAGACAGCCTGGAAGCCTCACTCTATCAGCTGCAAATGGCTTTCTACACACATACTCACAGAGCCCCTACCCTGTCTGCAAGTGCAGTTGCTTTCTGATAAAGTTACAGCCCAGTCTGTGTGGCAGATTACTCTTTATTGGTGCCTAATACATACCACCTGGCTATATAGGAAGGTAAAGAAATATGTCTGGGCTCCACTGTTGTACAGCTTCCACTGAACTGCAGTAAAAGCCACACTCTTGATTCACTAGTTTGGACAAATCAGGTAAGCATCATACTTTCTTTACACTAATTAATGTGTCCTTTCCTCTGAGTCTTCCTCTCAAAAAAGCAAAAGCACTTCCAAAAACAATGTACCTCGGAAGTCATCCTGGGCTTTATCCTGGAAACATTGTCTACCATTTTACTTTTTTTGTTGCTGTGTTTATTTATGCAAGCTGTGTTAATAGAGAGGGTGTTCCACTTGTGCCCATTTAATTTTATTTAGTTATCCTTGTGTACTTTACTTATAGTTGCAGCCAAACTATCCAGCCCGCATTAGCTTTAACAAATCAGTCTTCCACCCTACAAAGTCTGTATTCATTCCTGGCACATTTTCTTGAAAGAATCAACATGAGTCATTAAAATAACCAGTAGAGAAAATGCTTTGTTAACTATCCCTTTCATGGAAGCTTCATGCCTTGACAGCCCACAGGCAACCTCTTCTAAAGTCAACTCTACTCTAATTTAGAAACAGCTACTTAAATTATTTAACTTTTCTCACGGTTATTTAGACAGAAAAAAACTCCCCCCCCCACCATAGTCAGCAGACCAGATAAAGAAAGGGGCAATGCAAATTATTTTATTATAAAAAAATACGTGCTTTTGTCTCCACTGATTTACCGAAACTTCTTTATAGTAATAAACAGTTCCATTAGCATTTCTCACATGACAATATAAAAATCACATAACCAGCATAATCCAATAAAATTCAGTAAAAGGGCAATGCCCTTTAAAGTGTAAAGTGATAAATCAATATAGTGATCTTAACTTTAAACTGCATTTTAAATTTTTATTATCATTGATGACAGGATGCATACAAACATATAGTCATGTTTGCCATTCTGACTCATGTTTTTTTCCAATAGTGCCGCTACATTATTTTTTCTCCCTAGGATCTTTATTAACTGGTTAATAACTAAGCAGAAGACAAACTTTTTAAACTTAGAAGACAGTGTAGAATACTAACAGAGCTACTGTGATGTCAGCTGATATAATAGGAGATTACTAGGCTATGGACCCAGACGTCATTTTACACCTAGCTATTTCATCCTAATGTAACACCATGAAAATGCTAGTCAGTACCCAAGATTGCATTTAGGGATGACTGCCCATGTCCAGGAGGGTTGTAGGCACTATCCCTGGTAAGAATTTATGGTGCCCCATCCACTCATCCAGGTTCCTCTTGAACAGTGTCATAGAAGAGTTTTTTCACATGAATTGGTAGCCTGTTCCAAAGACACAGCAGTTGCTGGGAGATAAATCTTTCCCTCCAGCATATCCTATTTAAGTCGCAGGCCATATTTAGGTCCCTGGATTGGGTATCCCTAGTCTTGTTTGATTTACTGATATGCAGCATGTTCATTAGATTTGGGTCTTGGATTGCTGTGTAGGCCAGGCATAAGTCTCCCCTAAGAAGTCTATATGACACAGAGTATAGTGACAGGAATTTTAGTTGGTCTGTGCAAGGCACATGCTGGAGCCCCTTGATCTTGTTTGTTAGAAATCTCTGAGGTCTTTCCAGATGCTGCAGGTGCTTTTTACGGTACATGCCAAACAGGGTATTATACTCAATTATGGGCCAGATTAGTGCCAAGGACTGAGGGGTTACAACCTCTTCTGTTCTTAAGGTGATGTCTTCACTAATCAAGTGTGCTACATAGAAAGCCTTCCTTACTTCAGTAGACACATGCTGGTCAAAGTTAAGGTTGCAGTCAACTTGTGATCCTTTTTCCCTTACCACTTTGTGGGTACTTAGGGTATTGTTGTTGGTTTGATAGTGTGAAGGGACATTGTTTTTGCTGAAGGGAATGATGATGCATTTCTTTACATTCAGTTTGAACCCATGACTAATACACCAGTCATTGGTCTGTGTGAGACCTTCCTGGAGTATACAGACATAATTTGGGGATTCAGTGATTGCACCTAGTTTGCAGTGGTCTGCCAACTTGGTCAACCACAACCCCTTAAAAAGTAAAGTACTTCCATTTGCTCATTCATAGTTGAATACTAGGCTAACTGCCTTGAAGGGCCATTTGAATCCTGACCAATAACTCACAGTCAGAATCAAACCCTATACTTTGTGCCTATGAGGTGAAATCCTTGACTGTTATGCCAAACCCATAAAAGGCAATACCCAATATACCCAAGCAATGCATACATTTTGTGCCCCTTCCCCCCAAGCATGGAGCCAAGGACAAAAAAGTCCTTGCAGAGTTGTTGCATGAAATAACTTTACTAAGCTGTAATGCGAGCTGTAGTAACTCCTTGCTATAATACGTAACACACAAACACTAACTGGCTGACTCACTGACTGTCATTTAAGCAGCTGTTTAAATGATTAACAATAAATGTCTACAAGGACTGATTGGCACATCTTCTAGTGTGCAGATTGTGTCCACTAACAGCTTGCACCAAGAACAGCCCCCCTTATTTGCCACACTCTTGTTAATATTTTGAATCCTTATAGAAGACGTTCCTAGCTACTTAACTTTTAATGGACAACATTCTTCCACTATGACTACTTTCTACTGATTTTACCCCTGTAGAAGACATTATAGGTGATACATAGGAGCAAATATACTACCTTAGCATAATTGCAGGTGACTATAGTCATAGCTCTCAACCTTCCATCTCCAAAATGAGGAACACTAGCCCTCATAATGTGGAACAAATGGGCAAAATGTGGAACACATACTAATGGCTTACTAACAACTTCAACAAGAAGGCCATAGGATGGTTAAAATATGCTGGTTTTACTTATAAAGAAGATCCTTTAATGAATTAATATGATTCATTTCAATATACCATGGATTTCACTTAAAAAAATTCCTAACACTGAATGTGTGACAGGGTCTTTCAATGTGGAACATTGAGGAACTTTGAGGAGTATGAACTTTTTAAGACCCCAAATGAGGTACGTTCCTCATAATGAGGTACACTTGAGAGGTATGACTATAGAGCTAGTAGTCCTGCATTCACACCAGCTCAACTTGAAGTTCTTGAAAAAAGGATTTAAGTTTTCTACCAACTCCTCTTCAAAAGGTAATGTGACTGAGACTTTCATTAATTTAAAATGTTGTACTGATAAGCTGAAGGCAAAATTTATCTTACATGAATGTGCTTGGGTAATAAACAGTTTTGTTAGCAGTTTATATAAATAAAATGTATAGCTAACCTCCATTAGTCTTAATATAGGCACCAAAGGAAAAACATGACATCATTAAAATATAAGAAATGCTGTTGGAACTGTTTGGTACTCTGAAGAAGACTCATCATATTGGTGGAGATGAAAGTTTTTTTCTAATAAGTGTCACTTTGGTATTGAGTCTTTTTGGTTTGTTTTTGTGGTTTTTGAACTCTTATGCTGTATTGACTAGTTTTAGAGAATCGGTTGCAGTACAAAACTCACTCAATAAGCATCTGTCTTGAAAACTTTGAACCCTCCCACCCAATATTTTAGCCTTTTCTGAAGTTAAACGTTTACACTTGTAAGAGCCTGGCACAAATACAAGACATTTGTGACTGGCACTCCCCCAGTATAATCACAAATGTGTAGTTGGTTTCTTCTCTGTTAAAATATCAAGACTGCAGTATTTCTGAGATACAACAGTGCAGGAGTAATAGGGCTACCACCTGTCCCACTTTGCGAGGGGCAGTCCCTCTTTGGGCAGTTGTGTCCTGCCAAAAAATTGTAAAAATGGCAAATGTCCTGAGATTTTAGGACAAGATTATTTTATATATTTTATGTAATAATGGCATAAAACAGTTATTATGTATCTGCAAACACCTAAATGTTATTAGAAACAAAATAAGCAACTAAAATGCTATAAGAATAAGCTTTTATTTAGGCAAAAAAGTGAAGTTCTGTCCTTTGTACTGGCCGTGGGTATGTTTCAGCCTGCAAAATCTGACGTTTATACCAAAAAAAGTCCCACTTTGGGCATTTGTAAAGGTGGCAACCCTAAGGAGTAAGCATATATTAGCAGCAAGAAGACCGGAGGTCGCAATTCTTTCAGGAATACTTGTGAAGAGGTACGGCAAATTTTGAGGTAGAATTCATAAATGCTCACTTGAATGGAGAAAAACTCTCTGCACCTTTTGGTACAGTTGCCCTGTTTGGTAAAACATGGGATTCAGAGAAATTCATAATTAAAATGGTGCTGAATCCCATTAAAAGCTGCAATGAATACTTATAAATAACAGGTCTGAGCAGCTGGAAAAAAGTCATATTGGGTCCCTAGTGAACAGAATGTATTCATGTAGCACAGCCCTGAGTAGCTACAGCCTGTTATGCTGAGGAAAGTAGCAGAAATGCTGTTGAATCCCTATAAAATATAATGGGTGCAATATGGTTAACAGTCATCTACAAATTTATGTTCTTTTCCACATAAGTTGCACAGTACACTTTTTTTATGAAAACTGCCCTTGATTTTTCATGATGTGGTTAGTATCACAGGTTTGTGATCACACTTTTTAATTGTAAATCATTGTGGGACTGCATTTCTGTCATGATATAATCGGTTTAATAAATATGTCTCACTTCCTGTCTTTCTCATCATTTGTCACAGAGGGCATATTTCAAACCCTGTTATCACTCATGCAGCACTAGTTATCCCATTGTTACTAAAGTCACATCAATTGAATTTGCTCCTCTGTTTCCATCTCCAGCTTCCTATAGAGAGACTACAACCACAGTCCAAGCTCCAACAGTGGTCTCTCCCATTCCAGGGATAATGCCATTAGTACTTTTCTCTTTCCAGGTAAAAGTATCCGTCAGGATATTGTCTAACATTTTATTTATTCTGTCTGCTACTACTCTGTTATGGTCTAAAACACTTCTGTGCTCATTTGAACGACTTTACTTTTGATATGATAAAAGCCTGCATACAGTGGCAATATATATGCATTTCACACTGGATAACTGTAAGTTGCAGGATATCTGGCTGTCACATATTCATCTTGTATATTTATACATTATTTAATCTACACATCTTCAATTGTTTAATTCTGAATAGCATTCAGCCCACACTGCTATCACTGCAGGAGTCACTGAGAAATAAATATAACATCATTACAAATGTGATGATGACTCAAGTGACCATATACATATATATATATATATATATATATATATATATATATATATATATATATATATATCATAAAGCTGGGCAAGTCTATAATACAATATTATATTTGCCTTAATATTGCTACACACTCAAGTGTGCTAGCTTGTATTGCATTTAAAGTGTTTTTGCTACTTTTTAAACTGCTTTTCTGCAAAAACAAACAAAAAATGTTCTAAGCTTGTTTCCTGCCTTTCCTGTAACTAGTCTGGTCCAGATACAAAGTTGCTATATCCAGGACTGTTTTGTATGTTTCTGAGCCCCCAGACCTTTCTTTATTGGAAGCAGGGTTGTCAGACGTCCTTATTTGGGCGGGACTGTCCCAAGATCAGCAGCCTGATCCTGAGTCCCACACTGCCAGTTTAAATCCCGGGCAGCCTCCGCTTTTTTTTTTGATTGGCCCGTATACTGGCATACGGGCCAATCAAAAATTGCTAAACACGGAGCTTCTTGTGTTTAATGCAGAAGTTCCGCATTAAACACAAGAAGCTCCATGTTTAGCGATTTTTGATTGGCCTGTATGCCGGTATACGGGCCAATCAAAACATCGCAAAACAGAGCTACTTCTGTTTAATGCGGAACTGCGATGTTCCGCATTAAACAGAAGTAGCTCCGTGTTTAGCAAATTTTGATTGGCCCATATACCGGTATACGGGCCAATCAAAACATCGCAAAACAGAGCTACTTCTTTTTAATGCGGAACTGCACTGTTTTTTTTTTTTTTTTTTTTTTTAGTCTACACTTATAATGAAATACCTTTTTTTTTTCTTTTTTAGTCCCTACCTGACCAGTCGGAAATCTGGCAACCTTGATTGGAAGGAAGCCTTCTAGCTTAGCACTGGGAGTGGTAAGCATTAAGGAGCCTATCTACCACAAGAAGAGTGGTTTCTGGTCCAGAAACTGTAGTCTATTGGCCATTTGGCTATTTTTTCATCCCTTTCAACTTTCTGGTTTAAAAGCCCGTTTTTGCACATGTGCTCAGCTGAGGTAAACTACTGCTAGTGCCAGAAAGTCTGCTGTTCAATTTGTCCCTTAGAGCGTGCTTGTTCTTTTACTTCTTGCAATTCATTTAGCTTGATAAGCTCCTCTGCTCCCCGATGGCCCTCCAGTAAAGCAAATAAATGATTCACTAGTTTATTGCAGCAATAAAGGCTCTCCCACAACATATAAATTGGCTTTAACCTGCGCCTTTTTTTCCTTTTTCTAGCTTAATCAGCTAGTACTTTAACAGGATTTTGTGGCATTTACTGTAGCACCCTTAGGTGCTATCAGCACTAGCTGTTCCTACGCAGTAACAGCACCAGTACTTATTAGTTATGACCACCCCTCCTGGTATGTTTGTAGGGCAATTTCCTGTACTTTCTCCTGCTAACTTGGTGCACTTGGGCATTCTGAGACAGTGTGGCAACTGTCTAATGTACACAGATAACCCTCTCCTCTTACCTCCCAACACTCATACCTATGAGAGATGCACTTATATCACCAAATTGGAAGCAGTGCATGCTCCAACCAAGACCAGACTATCTGGTCAAGACGAGAAGGTCAACACCTGTAACTCACTACACAGAACACACAGCCCTCCAAAACACCAACCATCACAACCCACACATAGAAACACAAACAGCACACCCACCTTTGTGGAGGCTCTCAATAAAAATTTACCCAAATAACAGGGACCCCCCCCCCCGAGACAGAAATACACTTGACCAACACAACACAACACCAACCCCAGAACACATAGCTCACCATCACAGTGTGCCTCTCAACCTAACCCCTTAAGACAAAACACTTTGCCCAAGGTACTAATCATAGGAGACTCAATTGTGAGGCACACTGATGTCCCACTTACTAGGCTGAACAAGGAGAAGGTGACAGTCAGTTGTCTATCAGGTGCCAGGATCCGCCACATAACACATGCACTCAGGTCACTCCACAACAAGTACAAATATGACTCAGTCATTGTCCATGTGGGTGTGAATGACCTGCGAGGTACCTCCCTGGACTACATGAAAAAAGATGTGATGGAACTCTCAGATTATGTGGCCCAGGCAGGTATGACCCTAGCCCTGAGCAGTATTCTACCATCACCCAGAATGATACCACAGTACAAGCAGAAAATGATTGATTTCAACAATTGGCTAAGTTTCTGGTGTCATTGTAAAGGGATCCAGCACCTGTCCACCTGCGACGACATGATCAACAGACCTCGATGCTTTGCCAGAGATGGCCTGCATCTGTCACCCCTGGGATTCTGGGTACTGGCTAAGGCTATTGCCACCCCTATAGTGTCTTTTTAGGCAGTGTTCCAAAGACCAAAATTCTGCCATAACAGCTACAAACAAATGCAATCTGAAGGTCATGCTGCTCAATGCTAGAAGTCTAAATCTCAAGATGCACTCGCTCAAAGCTCTCCTCAAAATGGAGAATGTCAATATTTGTGCTGTAACAGAGACCTGGTTTAAAGAGGTAGAAAGCACCCCTCTGCTCCCAGGCTACAACTCATTCCATACCTTTCGACCCCAGAATACGGCCGGAAGCTCCAAAGGTGGTGGTATCTCCATATTCTTAAAGGTTACGCACACCTCTAGACTGGTAGCCCAGCATAATGCATCCAAGATACTTCAGGTACAACTAACACTGGGTAAGATGGCAATACAAGTCATAGCCTGCTACAGAGCCACAAACATGTCCCTCGACTCTCACTCCAAGTTCATAAGCACCCTGAAATATATCAAGGTCCAACCCAATATTCTCATACTGGGTGACTTCAACTATCCTTCCATCAACTGGGAAAACTATTCAAGTACCAATGTGCAGACTCAGTGCTTTCTGGAATGTATCAGTTCCAGTGCCCTGGACCAGCTCATCCTGACCCCCACTAGAGGAAGTAACATCCTCGACCTGGTTATCATCAACATGGGAGACCATTGCTCCACACCTATAGCCAATTCCTCCCTGGTTAAGTCTGACCACAAACTGATCACCATGGAAATCTCCATCTCAACTACACCCCCCGCTAAGGTGACTACCCTGAAAAACTTTTCTAAAGCTGACTTTGGGCTCCTAAAAACAGAGGTGGCTAACTTCTTGGCACCCATGCCAATGAAAAATCGCTGCACAACTGCCGAATCATACACCAATGCATTGTACGAGCATGTGCACAAATGCATGGACCTTGCCATACCAAATAGAACTAAGATCCTCTCCTCCAAAAAAGGAAGCCAATCTGATGGTCCCCAGCCATCAATAAACTCTATAACAGAAGGAAGAAACTGTTACAGAAAAAAATGAAGTCACAAGACTGGAAAACCTCCCTTATCAGTCTCAACAAAAAGCTGAGTTCCCTTATCAAATCCTCTAAAGCCAGCTATGAAGGCAGAATTGCAGCTGACAGCAAAAACAACCACAAAGCCTTCTATAGCTATATCAAAAACCTCCAAGGCAATACCCAGATTTGCTCTGAGTTATTGCACAATGGCACCTCCTATAATGAGCTAACAGATATAGCCAGCATACTGGCTGACAGATTCAGTGCCAACTTTAACCCTCTCTATCCCCACAAAGGCCCTATCACAATACCAGAAGAAAGCCTGGTACCCTCCATTTCTGTGGCATAGGTAAAAGCTGCATTGTCCAAAGCCAAGAACACACCTTCCATGGGACCTGATAATATCCCTGGCTGCATCCTACATGAGCTATAAAATGAAGTGGAACCACATCTGTGTGCCCTGTTCAATCAGATCTTTACCTCTGGCTCTGCCCCTAACAAATGACACACTGCTACAGTCATCCCGCTCCATAAAGGCGGAGCAACTAAAGACCCTAGGAACTATCGCCCCATTAGTCTGATGAGTCTGGTACGCAAAGCTATGGAGCGCATCATCATGGACCTGCTTAACAAAGATATAGGCAATCTCCAAACTCTTGACCTCACACAGTTTGGCTTTGTCAGTGGGAGATCCTGCCTGCTGAACCTGGTTGACTTCTTCGAAGCAGTCACCAAGGCTGTGGATGAGGGTAAGGCAGTGCATACAACCTACCTCGACCTGGCCAAGGCCTTTGATACCATTCCCCACTCAGGTATCATTGATAAACTCACCAAACTAGGCATCAATCCTTACATCACTAGGTGGGTTGCAAATTGGCTGACAGACAGGACCCACAGAGTGAAAGTTGCGTATTCCATGTCAGACTGTTGACCAGTCATGAGTGGAGCCCCACAGGGCTTGGTCCTGGGCCCTCTCCTGTTTGGCATGTACTTCTCAGAAGTCCAGGCCAACACAGAAGGACTGTGTCTGACCAAGTTCACTGGTGACTGCAAGCTAGGAGTCATTATCAACTCCCCAAGTGATGCAGACACCCTACAAAAGGGCCTCTCTGAGACCAATGACTGGTGTCGAATCCATGGCCTGAAGGTTAATTCCAAAAAATGCATTATCATCCCTTTTAGAAAAAACTCAGTTCCCATGAATTACCACATTGATAGGAGCCCACTGAACACTGAAGGGGCCATAACAGATCTGGGCACCCACGTCGACAGCCATCTCACCTTCAACCACCCCATTGCCACTGTAGTCAGAAAGTCCTTCTATGTGGCACATCTTATAACCAAAGGTTTCGCATCCAGGAAGAAAGAGGTCATCATCCCTCTCTACTCATCCCTCATTCGACCAATCATCCAATATAACACCCCATTTGGCATGTACCTGACCAGACACCTACAACAGCTGGAGAGGCCACAAAAGTACCTCACAAAAAGGATCCAAGGCCTTAAACACATGTCCTACATGGACAGACTCAATAAACTTCAGCTGTTCTCAGTCTCTTATCATCTACTTAGAGGTGATCTCTGCCTGACTTACAAAGCCATGTCTGACCCAGCCCTACTTGAAATGCTACACCTAAAGAAATCCCAATCCCCCCATATCACACACTCCAGAGATCACAACCTCATTATCACAATTAACAGAACATACTGGAGGGACAGTTTAATCTCCCAAAGACTGCCTATACTCTGAAATAGGCTTCCTATTCATATCAAGCAGAGCACCTCGCTGGCCCTCTTCAAGAAAAATCTTGACAAGTGGATGGGTAACAGAAAGTTCACTCAAGGGATCACTCCAGTTGCCCTACTGGATACTAACGGTGACATAGTGCCTGGGCATTTTTTCTGGGCTAGACTTGAAAATGCTCCAGGGCCATTAGCCTAGTACACACCTATGAACCTATAATTTAGGAGTCACCTTTGTCTCTACTAGACAAAAATCAGGGACAAAGTCAAAATCTGGAGGGACAAAGGCCCAAAATTGGGGCAATTTTTAATTTTTACTCTATTTCACTTAAAAATGTAATAGAATAGATCTTGCATCAACATTCATTTTCTAAACAATAAGAAATATGAAACGCTAATGTCTGGCATTATTGACCAAGATAATCCTCTGACATTTACCAGAAATCAAACATTTTATGAGGGACAGGACAAAATGATATGAGGTAAAATTAGAGACATTCTGCAAAATCAGGGACAGTTCATAGATTTGCCAGACACCTATATACAAGGAATTAATGTGATAAGGTTGATAGGTGACCATTACTGTAGCACTTAGAGTATGAAGTATAAGTTAAACAGACAGCTATTATAGCCTTAGCTTATAGTTACTCATTGCTGAAATAATCATTCCATATGTTTGTGTCCTGTCTGCCATTTTACTTTCTTGAAGTATGACAGAGCCTATAAAAAAACATAAGCATTAAATTGTCCACATGACGATAAAGTGCAACTGCATTGTAAGTAGAAGAAACAGGATTTATTCATTACCAGAATCCAGAATGAAGAGTTAGTGTTATTAATGGAAGTTCACAGACCCTAAAATGTAAGAAACACACAGACGTATGTGCATACACACACAGGCCCAGACACATGAGACACACACACACACACACACACACACACACACACACACACACACACACACATACACATTCACATCATGTTTACACCTTGTTGGATTTAAAGGAAATAGTCTGGCCTTTCTATTTGTCTTTCAGTCAGTGCCTGCATGGTTCTCCTAAAATGAAATCAACACTAGATACAGCACTGTCAATGAGATCATCTGTGTTTGTTAACTTAAAAGTTATCAGATTGTTGTTTACAACATGTTGGTATGTGCTCCTGCCCTTCTATCTGTTTGATTTGGCTAACAGAATACAGAAGAACTCATGGAGTTTGACCATATATCTGTCCGTGAAGTATTTACTTCTCATCTCTAAATGTTGTTTGTGGTCTATGCTTGTAGTTTATGATTGTATGTTGCTTTATTTTTATATATGGAAACTGATGTATCAGTGAAGTCATCTTGTGTTCTGTTGGCAGGGATTCAAAAATGCACTAATCTAGTATAAGAGACTTTTGTCATGTGGAAAGTCATACATTACATACCACAGAAACTCTACAGTAATTGCGATTCATGGAATTCTCATCACAGCCTGTGTTGTAGGAAATGTATACTCAGGGATTTAGGTTTAGAATGTGTGGTTATCCCTTTTTATTTGTGTATTTATTTATTTTATTTTATTTATTTTTTGCAAGGCATCTTGATAGTATAATTATGTTACAATGTGAACAAGCCTGCATTACTTAACAGTGATTTATAATTTCTTCCCTGGATGCATAACCTTAGCAATATATTCTGCACATGTTCATGTTAATAAAATATACATACATCCATTTGCTAAAAACATCAGCAATTGCTGAATGACAAATAACTAAAAAAATAACATTCGATGAAGGTCACCCATTTTGTTAATTATTTATAAGCACATATTTTGATGAGTTGCTGTGCTGGTGCTAATCTTTTACAACACCTGGTAGAGCTCACAGCAGCACACAGAACATATGTGAAGTACAACTTTTTTGTGCCTTGTGAAACTATAAATAAACAGCAGTGTTAGCTATGTAATTGAAATATAGTTCTCACGTTACAGTTTGAAAACTATTAACACAAAGTCCAGCAACACTCAGACATGCACTTAAGCTTCACCATAAATTAAGTGTTAATGCTCAGAAAAATACCTGTTTATTTTGATTTTGTTCTTTAAGTGAGATGTTAATTTATAAGGCAAATAGGAGTGATTATTTTAAAGTATCACTTCAGTCTGGGAATAATCAGCAGACAGTTTGGTTAAAAATTACAATATGCTAAAGGATTTGGCCACATGCTACAATCCTTTTTTCAAAGAGCAAGAGATCTCATGATATCACTGTTTTATTACTTATACCATACATTATGGATTATGAAACAATTGTTGGACTTTACTAAGTTTCCTTTAACTGTTATTTCTTGGCTGTTGCATTCTTTTAAGGGGGGGTAGAAGGAATGGGTCAAACAAAAAAAAATGTCAACAGGGAGCTCTGCCCACAAAATGTCTTGAAGAGGGACTGTACCGCAACCCACATGTGATCTCTTTGCCCCTCACATCACTCCTAAATAAATATACCCAGACTATAAACAGAAAATCTGATCTGATATTGTTAATCCTCATCCACTTCCTTACGTATGGGTTACAGTTCCAATATCGGAACCGAGCCGGCCATATACCAAGCTCGCGCCAGCGATAAACTCTCGAGCTAAGCAATCTCTTACCCATAATCCCCTCTCCCTGTTACCCCAGATTTTGTTTGCCGCATCGCCATCAGGTCGTGTCAGGCTGTTGCTCTTGAGCTAAGTGAAACCTTTTTTTGTCCTTTTATTTCAAAATAAGGACTTTTTCTCACAGAAAAGTTGATTTTCTGATCTCTCTTACCTTATCACATTTAGCGACTATCTTTTCTTTCATTTTTCTAAAAATGTTTTAGTCACTTTCACCCTTTTTATCTAATGTAAGGTGTCAGTTGATTACCATAATTGATAGATAGCCTTTCCTTTCTTTCCTTCAAGTAATTTTGTGTTTTTGTATTATTGTTGGTATTTGCCTTTCCTTTAACATGACAGATAAAAAAGGTAGTACTGGTTTTAAAATATGTTATGATTGTGGACATTACCTACTTCAGATGCACATTCTTTGTGTGTTTTCTGTTTAGGTGCGCCTCACTTAACTGTTGACCCACTCTGTGGGATTTGTAAGAATTTTTCCAATAGGACACTGATAGAGAGGAAAAATAAACTTTTGCTGAAAGGGTTACTAAAGTCTCCCTTTTCAGAGGCTATTTCTGGGTCAGAGGCCTCAACCCCTCCAAGATCCCATAAAAAGAAGTCTGAGGATGCTTCTAAGGCTAAATCTCTTCCTTCGTCCCTGGCTGGGGACTCTCATCAACCAAGAAAGAAAGCAAAGATTTCTGCTTTAGATCCGACTCTCTCGGATCCGACATCTTCGGTGCCTAGATCTTCGACTCCGAAAAAGTCCTCGGCACCACCTATGTCTATGGCACCGATGTCCTTTGCTGTATTGGAACCGAGGGGCCCCTCAGTTCAGACTTCTTTACCGGCACCGACCTCACAGTCGGCGCAGACCACCATTGTTTCGGAACCGACAGCTCAGTCCCTGTTTACTATTTTATTGGTTCCAACCTCGGCACCGACAACTACTTCGGCACCGACCGTTTCATCGGTGCAGACCATTACATCGGCACCAATGACTTCCTCGGTGCAGACACCTGTAGTGCAGTCCTTTATGGCACTGTTGTTTTCGGTGAAGTCTACTGAGATGGGCACTGACCTGCCCTCATCTCTAGATAGACCTGTTTCCCCCTCAGCTGTTTCTGTGAGATCTACCAGAAGCCTCTCCCAACATGATGTATTGCGACTTGTGGATCAAGTGCTTTTGGCCAGAGGAATTCTACCTCTCACGACCTATCCTTCTCCTTTGAAATCTATTGATGTAGCACAGTCTTCCCCCTCTATGGTTCCCTTTATGGATCTCTCTAAAGAGCCGCAGTTGCCTTCATGGCAGAAAAATTTTGCTACGACCCAGGATTTGATTTTTCTCAGCCATCCTGGGACTCCCAGTTGGCAGGCTGGATCACTTAGGGGAGAGGTGACTTCCCCCTTGGGCACTCACCCCTCTTTTAGTGGACCTGCCTTCCAAGTTATGGAGAAGGCCTTGGCATCTACCGCTGATACTGTGCTTACTATCTCACCATCCTCCTCTGGACCACTATGTACACAGGTCACTTCTAGTGGACACCGGGGGCAGAGGTCTCAGGATATACTCCCACAGGATACCCCCTTGGTGTTGTCTTCCCCAGCCTCTCCCTCTGAGGAAGTTCATCGGAAATCCTCATGCAAGAGGAAGCATATGGACTCCACTGAGGAGTCTCTCACTGAAGACATAGACTTTGATGATGGGGAAGGGTCCCCTCGTTCACCTTCTGATGTATCCTTTAGTGATATCCTAGAAATCCTTAAACAGAGAGGTGAATGGCAGTCCTCTAACCCAATTTCCGAGGAGTCTGTGTTCCTGCAGGCTTTTCGCGCCTGGCCCCCTACCTCCTGGGTTACCTCACCTGCAGACGAACTGGTCCGGCTCGTTGTGCAGCATGCATGGAAGACCCCTGATACTTTTGAGGCCGTTCCCTGGAGGTCAGACAAAATCTTGTCCCCCCTGCTTCTGAACCTCATTGGTCTAAATGTCTCTCTGTAGATGCTCTGGTAGTGGCAGCTGCAACTAAGAAAGACATGGCAGAAGAGGAAAGCTAGACTGTCCAAGTGCCCAACAAAGAGTCCAGGGCATTGGATAGGATAGGGAAGCGCACCTTTGCATCAGTGACCTTTGCTATCAGGTCCCTGAATTATATGGCACACTTCACCAGACTTCAAAGAGACCTAGTATCTGAGCTCTCTGAAACTTTGGCAGGTGCCGTGTCTGATAAGGTCTGTGACAAAGTGGCCTCCCAACTGGCCACTATTGAATCGATTTCGAACTCCTCCATGTGCTTGGTGTCCCACGCATCAGAAGGAGTGGCTAGAGCAGCGAGTTCAGGCATTGTTTTGAGACAATGTGCCTGGATGCGCTTGTGTAATTTCGCAGAACCCTTCAAGGCTTCCTTTCTCAATGCTCCCATCGAGTCCTCCTCCTTGTTTGGACCCAAAGTCAAAACTACATTGGCCAGGTGTGAACAGGATGGTAAGACCCTGTCTGCCATAGGTGTCCATTATTCTTCCCCCCAACATGCTTTCTCCAGAAATCAAAAGAGCAGGAAGATGTGGTACAGAAAATCTCAGGGTCCTTTCCATGATACACAGGCCGATTTTTCCCTAGGGGCAGAGGGGGAAACTCACAAGGAAGATGCCCCTTTCAGGGCAGAGGGGGTCCATGTAATCAAGGTTCCAGAGATTCCTTCTCCGGGCAATCCTACCAGTGGTCCTGAAGAGCGGCCCAACCCCTTCCCTCTGGAAGTGGTTAGGGGACATTTCTCTTTGTACCCTTCTGCCTGGCTAACCATTACCAGCGATTCTTGGGTACAAAGGATAGTAACCAGAGGTTACAAGATCCCCTTCAAACTTTGTCCTGTCCCTCCATCAAGATTTCCTGACATTCCACCCAGTCAAAGGGAAGAAGCAGCTCTAGAGATTACAAAGCTGCTAAACAAAAGAGTCATCCAAGTATTCCCAACAGACCAGATAGGATCTGGATTCTACTCGAGACTATTTTTGGTGCCAAAGAAAACCGGGGACTGGAGACCAATTTTGGATCTCAGTGTGCTAAACAAATTTGTGAGTGTGCAAAAATTTTGGATGGTCACTATACAGTCTATCATTCCTCTCTTGGAAAAAGACAATTGGATGTGCTTGATAGATCTTCAGGATGCATACTACCACATAAAGTTGGACAGACCATCAAGAAGATTCCTGCGCTTCTGTGCAGGAGCCAGTCATTACCAGTTCAGAGTACTGCCCTTTGGACTCTCTACAGCCCCCAGGGTGTTTACAAAGTGCATGGCAGTTGTCACAGCTCACCTGCGACTTCTAGGTTTTCAGGTTTTTCCATAGCTAGATGACTGGCTCCTCTCCGCCCCCACCAGACACCTATTGGAGGAAGCCCTGGCATACTCTCTCAATACTATCAAAAAGTTGGGCATAACAATAAACTGGCAGAAATCCAATCTCACCCCTTCTCAGTCCACAGAATTCATAGGGTCATTTTGGACTCAAAAACTTGCAGAGCGTCCATACCGGAACACATAATATCAAGACTCAGACAACTGTTACCAGTTCTCTCAATAGAAAAGTCCACAGCTCACTTGATCCTGCAGCTGTTGGGCTCCATGGCAGCTTGCATCACCATTGTCCCCTTAGCCAGGTTTCACATGAGGCTTCTACAATGGCTACTGTTCACCCAATGGTATCCTTTTCAGCTTCCGATTTCAACCAAGATTCACATAACTCAGAGATGCAAACAAGATCTAAAGTGGTGGTTGAACCACAACCCATCACAATGGTCTCGCCCCTACCCCCCTCAGCAGCCCAAGGCTTCAGTGACCACGGATGTCTCCCTGATGGGGTGGGGTGGGCTATGTCAGGGTCAGACAGTCCAAGGCACTTGGTCCGAAGTGGAGACCCATCTGCATATAAATGTTTTAGAGCTGAGAGCGGTGCTTCTGGAGTTGCAGGCATTCTATCCCTTGCTGCTGTCAGGGACAATTGTGATACAATCAGACAACATGGCGGTAGTCTGGTACATCAACAAACAGGGCGGAACCAAATCCTACCCCCTCTCTCGAGAGGCCATGAGGATATGGCAATGGGCGATGGCTACCAATCGCTTTTTTCTAGCAGCGCACTTTCCCAGGAGTTCGAACATGATAGCAGACAGACTCAGCAGGTGCATTCTTCAACCTCACGAGTGGTCCCCGAATCCTCTCATAACGGCGGAGATCTTCCACCATTGGGACCATCCGTGCTGTGACCTCTTTGCATCTCCGACCAACTTCAAATGCAGCAACTACTTTGCCCTGATTCCCCCTCAGGGACAGTCACCCAGGGACACTCTAGTTCACGATTGGCCCTCGGGTCTTCTTTATGGCTTCCCACCCACTCCCCTCATTCCCCAGTTTCTGAAGAAAGCCCGTTGATTGAAGAGGAAAGTGATCCTTATTGCTCCATATTGGCCTCGTCAGATTTGGTTCCCCTTTCTGTGGCCTCACCTGCTAGATCAACCATGGATTCTTCATCCAACCTCGGAGTTGATCTCCCATCCACAGAATCTGATTCATCCCAACCTGCACAGTCTGAAGCTCACAGCTTGGCTCCTCCAATTCCCTTGATAGCCAGGCAATATGATCTTCCCTCACAAGTACGGGATATTCTTATTGCATCTCATAAGCCCTCCACTAGAATGACTTATCTAGTCAAATGGAAAAGATTTACCTGTTGGCTGATAGAAAAGGAAATTGATCCCTTTTCAGCACCGGTGTCGATGGTACTCGAATATCTTACTGCCCTATTTCAATTGGGGCTGTCAGCATCTACCATTTGAGTACATTTGGCTGTGATCTCTAATTTCCACAAGAATGTCCAAGACTCCTCCCTCATGTCTCACAAGTTATGTAAAGCCTTCATAAAGGGTGTAAATCATCTGAAACCCCCTTTCAGGGAAACTATTCAACCTTGGGATTTATCTTTAGTTCATCAAGCTCTGACATTGCCCCATTTTGAACCAGCTGCTTCATGTGACCTCAAATATCTGTCGTGGAAGACCTTGTTTTTGGTCACTATTACTTCTGCCAGATGTATCCCTGAGCTTCAGGCCCTATGTACAAAGAGTCCATACTTGATTTTTCATCCAGACAGGGTATCCTTAAGAACTAACCCTTTCTTCTTGCCAAAAGTCATTTCTGAAATGTCTATTAATCAGACCATTGAATTGCCAGTGTTTTTCCTGATCATTCTAATGAGGGAGAGTACTGCCTACATACCCTAGACGTACACAGACAACTCCGTTTCTATTTGCAAAGGACTAAATCTTTCCATAAATCAGACCAGTTATTCTTGGCTTTTTCTGGATCTAGATTAGGATGTGCTGTTGCTAAGGTCACATTGGCTAGATGGTTAAAAGACACTGTGACCCATATTTATTCGGTACACAATACTTCTTTGCCAACTACCATCAAGGCTCATTCAACAACGTCAGTGGCAACTTCTGCTGCCTTCCATGCCAGAGCTTCTTTACATGACATCTGTGCAGAACTTGGGCCACTCCTCATACCTTTATCAATCATTACAAGTTGGACTTGGCCTCCAGGGGAAGAGCATCTTTTGGTTCTATGGTGCTCAAGAATGTCCTTCCATGAAAGCCTCCCAGGAATAGAGGTAGCTGGGGACTCTGTCCCATACGTAAGGAAGTGGACGAGGATTAACAATATCAGATAAAGAAGTTATGTCTTACCATAACGTTCCATCTGTATTGTTGATCCTCGTCCACTCATTACGACCCTCCCTCCTTCCCCCTCCTATGGCTTCTAGTGGATCTCACCATCCTTCTCTTTAGGTCATTTGACCAGAGATAGCTTCTACCTTTTTCTGACTTGCAAACTCAATCTGAGGTAACAGGGAGAGGGGGGTTATGGGTAAGAGATTGCTTAGCTCGAGAGTTTATTGCTGGCGCGAGCTTGGTATATGGCCGGCTCAGTTCCGATATCGGAACCGTAACCCACACGTACTGAGTGGACGAGGATCAACAATACAGATGGAACGTTATGGTAAGAAATAACTTCTTTTTTCGATACTCATGCATTCCAAGTACTGAACCCCTTAGTTATAATACTGCAGATTCTTGCCATCTGCAGCTGCCAGTGTCTAATTTGCAAAAAGTTGTTTGCCATGAAAAAAGTCAGTTATTGTATTTCCAAATAACTCTAACAGTAAAATATCATAAATATGGATATTTTGACCTCAGATATGTTTACTGATTTATGGTCTGTATTATTTATTTAGTTATTTTAGTCCTTTCCACTACCACTGATACCTGTCTCCTATTTTTCACAGTTCTTTTCCAAATAGACTGATTTGTTCCTTCAAGTAGGAGCTGCAAGTCCTGCTGTAATCCTTTTGGCAGACGTGTCTCCCCTTGACAGTGAAGATGTATATATCGGTGCTACCTATTGAGAGGTTTCTGCTTCCAAAGAATAGAGGAAATTAACTTATTAAATAAAGGGGAAGCACAAAACAATCGTATCCCAGGAAGGCCAAGAGAGCAGTGGTATTATGTGTGCAACTTCATGCTTCCATGTGCATGACTGCTGTGTGTCTCCTCCACCGATCTATAACTTGTTAGCCAATGAGTCAATGTGCACAACTACAGGAACCTTACCCTTCCATCTCCTCTAAAGGAGGCTGCAGCTGCATCTGAAAACCAACCCTTCCCCCCAGGAAGTAGAACATGTGTTGGTCACCAGTGGTGTAATCAGGACTTTTGTTGTTATACACTCACTTTCATAATGCGGAACCCACACTCTACCTCAAGCACAACTGGTGGCAGGTAATACAATGAGTTAATGGAACTGAATCTACAGCATTCAGTGCTACTGTTAAGCAGCTTAAATGTGATGAAATTATTTAAGGTTATAATGAGTCATAGCTCCAATCAGAAACAGATATTTTAAAAAGTGCATGTTGTGGCATGCATGGCATATGCTTCGCTACACCCATTTGCTATTCATTCTATTGTCGCTCTCCTGATCAGCTTATTCAATATCTGGACCCAAGGGACATAAGACTCCATGAAGGAATTTGAACACAAAAAAAATGGAAAGGAAAATGTATTTATTTATTTATTTTCCAGTTTGATGACCAGGGAAGTCCACTGGGCCAAACAGAGCTCATTTTCAGTGGAGGTCCGGGGAGAAAAGCTCCAAAAGCAGTTAACAGAATATAACATAATTAAAGTATGGAATATACGGTATACAAAAGCATAAATATGCAATATAAAGTACAAACACAAAATCAGAGAGTATATGTTTAAAAACACAAATGTTAAAATATAGATAGGTTTTGCTTGAAAATTCAAACAAAAATCACAATGTCCTTGTAATAGCTGAAGATATTTTTACCTATGTGAGCAATTCTGACAGAGATACATGCACAACTAACAAAAATACCTCTATGGCTATATGCAGTAGCCACGGTGGCTCAAACCGTATTGTCCTTATGCTGCAAAGACTACAGTCTGTATGTATTTAAATTCTCATGAGTGCAATGTTAATAGCACAGTGACATATGGTTATACAGTATTCTTCAAAATCATTATACACAGATGACTATTGAGTATGACTGGTTACGTCCACAACCATAGCTATCAAAGTATGTAGTTCTTCAGAGTGAAGGGCTCATTTAGTCTGCAAGTCTGGAAAGCTGCAACCACTCCTTCCACTATTTCCTTGGCAGTCCCATGCTCTCAGGCTTAGTCATTTCTAACAAACTTGTAGTCAAGAAATAGACTCCAGTGTAATCAGGTCTAATGATCCCAGTTTCAAAGAACTGCCCAGTTGCCTAACCATCTATATATTTCATACTAAGCTGAGTGTCTTCTAAAGCAAATGATAGGCATAGGATCTAGAGATCTCAGTAATACAAATGTGTAATGACAGAATGGAAGGATTTATATATTTGAATGTCATGGTTGGGCTAAAATATTTTTATTTATTTATTATTTATTTATATAATGTTTGTTGACTGGGAAAGTCTGAATGGGCACATGCCCTTATTTAGCAGTGGCCCAGGAAGAAAAGCCCCAAACAGAATAAAGATTGTTACAAATAAATTATATAATACATGGGCTGCATCTATTAGTACTGAAAAAAAATGTCCAAAAAACAAAATCCTGGAAAACACGCTGCTTTGTATAACTTCTAAATTTAAAGCATAATGCTTTAAGAGTTTCCTAGTTCTCAGCATGAAACACAGAATCCAAAGCCCTGATGAGTACATTCAAAAAGGCAAAATAGATGAATTTGTTTATAAAGGACATCATTCACAGAATTTGGAAATCACATTAAAACTGTGCAGTTTTCATGTCAAATAAATAAATAATGATTAAACATAAAGACAGGTATGTAACAAGAATAAGTCTTAAACCTTTGCTATAAGTCAATGACCTAGAAGATGAAATTATTTTACCCTGGGAGTCAGGAAAAAATCTTACAGCTCTTGTAAATTATCTAGTGAACATAGGTCAATTTAAGCATTTGTTGGAAAATGTGATTTTGGGACAGTTATGGCTTCAACAAGAAAGGCCTCATTATTAGCTCATTGACATATTTCTGAATCACACATTTTTTATGGTGCCCTATTACATAAATGAACGTTCGAAATTACGAATGCCACTTTATCGACAGCTTATTGTTGAAAAAGCCAAATCCCGAAGACGCGGAACAACGATTTTTTTCCTAGGGAAAAAAATCACTGAGCCGTTTTCAGGACTTTGCCGTTTCCTCCATTGTGCTATGATCTTGGAGTTGGTATATTTAAATAGGGAAGGTGTGAGGGGTACCCCACTTTATTTTCTGTTTTTTTTTTTTTTTTTTTTTTGTGAACCAGCAATTTTTCCCTAGGAAAAAATCGCTGTTCCGTTTGTTTGGGATTTAGATGTTTTGACATTTAGTTGTCGATAAAGCAACATTCGAAATTTCAAATGTTTGTTTATTTAATAGGGAAGCCTTTTTTCCAGTAGTGCAGTCAGACCTGTGATGGTGATATTGATTACACTAGTGGCCCACTTATCGCATTGGCGCTGATATGCCCTACACTCACATGCACACACACAAACACACACACACACACACACACACACACACACACACACACACACACACACACACACACACAAACATATTCAGATACCTAAGTGTGTGCACACACACATTCACCCAACATCAACCTCCCCACCAGCTCTGCAGACTCACAGACATACTTACCCACTAACCCACTCTTAGTTCCCTATCTAACTGCCTAATGTGACCATCCAGGCAGACACACACACACACACACACACACACACACACACACACACACACACATACAACTTCATTCATGCCCTGCAGAGATGCACACAAACCTCTACACACACATACATACACTAGCACACACAAATCTTACCCCTATGTGTTCTCTGAGTTTTGCTGAACTTACCTGCACCATGACTGCTTCCACTGAAAACAATAGGTGACCACCATCTTTTGACAGTGTTAAATTTTTCCCCCACCTGTGGTAATTTATGCAGAGCAAAGTGATTCTCTGAATTCGTCATCAGTATAAATTCAAAGCCGCAAGCATTCCTTGGCATAGTCAATTTATTATTAGCTGCTCCCCTGCAGCATTACCTTGGCCAGCAGAACCACACTCCACAATGATGCTCTCACTAACAGGAAACTTTAGCTGTAGTGCAGTCTAGGAGTTGGAAAACGTTACTGTGAGGCAGAAGCCCTGGCGTAAAGGCTGCCTATTCATGGTTATCCTTTCTGAATACCAGGGTTAGTGGTTGTTCAGACTAGTTGTTTTTTTTTTGTTCATTTCTTTTAAATTCCAAAACAGTGTTGTTATTTTACATGTTTACAAGAAGACAAATAAGGGGATAAAATAGAATTCATACAAGTCATTGTGTTTTTAGCTCAAAGTGCTTTCCCCATGTAAAGTAATTCCTGACATTCGGTACATGAAAAATAATGGAAGGAGAAATAAACAGTATATTAAGTGGTGATTCGTGTGACCATAAAAGGTGAACTAAAGAAAAAAATATATATTTTTTAATAATGTGTGAATATTTCAGCATATAAATGGTTTGAAGCATGCATTAAACAACCATCCACTGCTTGTTGGTACTGTAATTATTTCACTTGTGTTTATTACTACATAGGCACCACTGGCCAGCAGATTTCCAAGATAAAATATATTCATCTGACAATACTAGCACTCAGATGAGGTCTATGTAAGAAGGTGACAAGGTATAAATAAGAAAACAAGAGTCTCTACAGGCATTGACTATAAGACAAGCCTTAATGCCTTTCAGTTCTGTTTGTGAGGAATCTTTATACATTCTCCAACTGCATCAGGTTGTACATGAGAAGGTATTTACTGGGATATAGGAATCCATAGATAGTCTGATGAAAATCTTATTTTATAAAGACTCTTAAGGTATTTTTCTACATTTGTCAAGTTTTAGTTGTTGCTCATCAGTAATATATAAATCCTGAGTGTGAATGTATGTTTTGGGGGGATGAGTTTGCAAAATGCCAGAACACTGCTCTGAAAGTAAGATCATTTGGGAATCTGTAATTTCAATGGCACCCCTTACAGCTAAGATTGAGCAATCAAAGAAATTTGGGAGACGTAGCTTTCACCAACAGTGGAGGGTTTTTTTCCACTGTTGTACAACCTTGAACTGGGTATATATAAATTTTGGGATTATGGAGGAGCAGGAGGGCTTGTCACTGAAAAAAAATACTTCCAAGGTTCACTGAAAGTTGTTTTGGCCATTTTTTATATTAATCAGCACTCAGTGAAAGAGTTGTCAGCTGATCAACAGAATCTGTCCATTTGTATTGCACTGTTCATATGCAAAGTTGTCAGTAGAGTTAAGGACAATGTTTCCAAGCTGGCATTCGCCTGCATATTTGGTGATCCAAAAAATTGAGTCAGTTTTGATGTCTTACAAAAAGATGTGAAAAAGAAGGATGGACTGTTAAGTAACTCCACTGGTGACAATCGATCATGAAGATCGGTGTCTTCCTATTCTTAGCTGTTGCAAATGATGTAAATGACCGTGTAGCCATTTGTTGACCCAAGTTATTACAACCTCATTCACCTTTAGATCTCTGAGTTCACATATGATTCTATCATGTGATACAGTGCTGAACACTTCAGGTAGATCAAGGTAAGTTGCATGAACAAACAAATCTGCATCCCAGTTGGTGATGACGCTGCTGAAGAAATTTAAGGCATAAAGCATGCAAAATATAGCATTGACAAAACTGTGCTGCTTTAGAACACATAGAAGAAAGTTTCCCATATCTGCCTGAAATAATTTGATGATGATTCTCTCCATCACCTTGCACAATATGTTTATGAGCCCAGTCTGTCTGTGTTTATTAGAGTTTGTAAAAGGGTCTCACTTGTGGCATGGGAATATGATAGCATGCTTCTTGGTATCAGATCTATACTGCATTTTTAATGTTCTGTTAAGAATGTGCATAAAAAGCTTCCAGTCTCTTAAAACTGATTTGTTGCATAATAAACAGCTCATTTTGTCAGAATATTACAAACATCCTAATAACAATGTTCAGTCAACTGAGTGCTTTGAAGTTTATTTTAACCAATGTGGCACTTAATCTCTAAAGTTAGAATAATAAAGTCAGGGGTAGAGGCAAAGCCCCTGCACTTTATAGGGTGATGGGGGCAAATCCTACTTGCTGTACTTAATGTTAGTTTGGATTCTAGTTAGTTGGATTGTGCAGATTATAGGTTCGTAGGTAGTTACTAGGCTTGTAGTCCAGGGGACATTTGAGGAGCCTAGCCCAAATTCGCAATCGTTCCTAAGCAATGTCTGGTGGAGTGGCTTGTGCAAAGTCACACAGCAGGCAATGAACATCTGAGGGAATCAAACCCTCTGCACAAACTGCCAGGCTCATTACAGATTGATCATTATTCTGATGTGCTATTTTGAGAGATGGTATGATGCTTTAGTAATGCGATTCATTACTTGCTGTGACAATAGCTATTCATGCTGTCCATATACGCTACCTGCAGTAGTGCTGATATTTCGATATGGATGGAGGTAGTGACGCTGACTGAGACATGTGGTCGGCAGTACTACTATGTGAACTTTTCACTTAGTTATTGGACTTTGATGTGTTTTTATATTGCTGTTTTCATAATTTCTGTGATGGTATAATTTGAGACTAGCTTCAGACATGTTTACATTGTAATCTGTTTGTATCTAAATGTTATTTGAAAGTTTAGTGTTTACTTAACAATGACTCCTGTTACATCTGTTTAAAAAGTTTCTTCCCAGTACTTCCAGTGCCATAGCAATGGAATGCAGCATAGGCTCATCCCTGCTTGTGAAGTTTAGAAGTCAAGTATAGACTCCCTGGGAGTGCGATTCATTTTTAGCATTCACAGAGCAGTTTACTGTCTCCAAATTTCATATACAGAGGCTGACAAAGTTGCAAAACCTTGTGCCTAAGATAACAGCAAAACAGGAATATGGGCCAGTCCAGACATTTCAGGGAAGAATTCAAGACATTCACTAAGAAGAGTACCGCCACAAAGTCTGTTATGTTACAAGCTGCGGATGAGGCTGTTTTAGATACCATTTTGATGTTGTCTCTGAACTCGTCTTTATTACATATTCCTAAATCTGCATCCTGAACCAGAGTCCCCCAGCACATTTACTGCATCCTGGTTCCTGGCTTCATCATCGAAGCCATTGCAAAGAACCATATGATCTTCTTGGAAACTGCCTAAGGATAAAAAAGCCCTTACTGAATTCAATGGAATCATCCTGACAGGTTAACACCTTTGTCCCTGACAGCAAATACTCGAAAAATGTTTTACCAAAAGCGCTTCCAGTGAAACTTAGAAGAAGTCTTTTTTGCAGGGGGGCAAGTCCCCTTTCAACCCCCCACCATTTATTTCAAGATTGCACAACAGTAAAGAAAAGGGGATTTTCCAATTGTCAGCAAAGTGCTTTCAATAAGACATTTTCACCAACTGCCTTTGAGCTAGTGACAAACTCCTGTTAATTACCTCAGTGCTTTTAAATTTAGTTGTAAACTTCAGTGTGACATATTTGGCTCACATAGTTAAGCTATTACCAGCTCTTAGCATTTGTCCCACTGTATGGAAAAACAAGCACAATCACTCCTCTTTCTAACATGACATCATCTTCTTCAGAAAGGCATTGCTGGATAGTCTCAGTCTGGCTGTGCCTGGCCATGTGCTTTGAAAGCTCTGTTGGTGAACAAATACCATAAAGCCTTGGGAAGTACTGTCTTCTGTCAGTAGCTCTCACAGTCTGGGATCCAAGAGTTACTTCTGCTGGTTGTTCTCATATGCCATATACTCTAATAAAATATAGACTGCCACCTACTCTCATGTACACTTAATAGTGCTTTCAGCACTGTGAATCACTACAACTTCTTCGACTTCATGGAGGAAAATAATGTTATGAAAGCTTCCAGCATACAGTTGAAAGGGTCTCTACAGTAATTGTCCATTAGGGTCAAATGGGTGAATGTTTACCCCCCCCCCCCATTACACGCTGAGTTCCTAAAGGTTCAGTCCTTGAACTATTTAAATTTATATATTTTATTAATGTCCTGGCAGTATTAATCCGAATCTGAATACTGTGCTTACACTCATGATTATGTCACCAGATGTTTGTTGGTTAAAAATGCAGACTTCAAAACTGACTATGGGACCTACAGTAACTGGCTTGTTAGCAGACAACGCTGTATAAATGGTAAATGAATAAATATATACCTAAATGCATGCTCCATTGAATTACTAAAAGGTTAAGCAAAATGCCAGGAAACCCTAATGTATATTCCTGTACATATACAGATCAGAAATTTCCAACTATTTGGACTTATGCTTATATCTTATCCTCTTTATTAAAAGGAAATTCAACAAGCAGCTGAATTTATGCATGAAAATATCCAGGTGTCTAGTTAATAGTGCAAGGGAAGCAAGTGTCAAAGGAATTCCTACTAAATGAAAATAATTTACCCCTTATTGGTGGTACCACTTTCTTTAATCAACTTATAAATCTTAAAAAATAAAGCTTACAGATTCATGCCTCTAGTACATAAAATTGACTATTATTGATGAACCAAGCTACATGACCTCCAGTTAAACAGCATGTATATTGTCCATTAGCACCTTGCTGTTAAAGCTACAGTTTTGTACTGCTGCCTCCACTGGTAAAAAATTCATATTAACAATGAAATCCATTCTAGCCTTTGAGCTAAATCGAACTCACCTGGTTACCCACTCAGCCAGAGTAATGGTAGAATGCTGCTTAAGGCTAGGGACATACCTGCCTGGGACACATATTCAGTGAGCTCAATCATGTCTCGCATCATATATTCCAGGGAGGTACGTCTCAAGTCATTCACGCCAACGTGGACTATGACAGAGTCATAACAGTACCTGTTGTTGAGAGACTTGAGTGCGTGTGTGATATGGCAGATTCTGGCACGCGGCAAATAACTAAGTGTGACTTTCTCCTTATCCAGCATGGTGAGAGGCACATTTGTGTGCCTCACAATGGAGTCTCCAATGACTAATATGTTGGGTTTATGGTTAGCCCTTAGTGGTTGCGAAACACTGGTGTGTGAACTGTGCATGGTATGTGGTGTGGAGGGTTGTGGAGTTCTCATGTGTTTTTGCCTCTGAGGTCTCCTTTGTTTGGGTTTGTTTTTGTTGAGAACCTCCGCATATGTGGGTGTGTGTTGTGTAGTTGTGGGTGGTGCTTGAGGTGTAAAGATTGTGTTGACAACCTTCTCAGTGCTTGATATACTGGCTTGTGAGGGAGAGAGCATAGACTGTAGCTTCTTTATGTAATTGCATGTCTCACAAATTGTGTTCCTAGGTGGTAGTAGTCGATGGTTGTTCGTGTACATGAGGCAGTTGCTACATTGTCTCAGGATGTCCATATCAACCAGGCTGGCAGGAGAAACCATAGGAAATTGTCCATCGGTATTTGTCAGAATCTGATGGAGAGAGGCCAGGGAGAGCTAAGGGGTAGGCCTAAAGCCCAAGTGCTTAAACCAAAACTAAGAGGCTCAGAATAACACTTAAATTTTAAACAGGCTAAAAACAAGCAGTAATAAATGCAGCAGAGAAGATGCAACTGAACAATTTAGAGAACAAGTAGCAGAAAAACCAAGATGAAGTGAAAGAGTAGTAAGAGGAAACACAACTACTGTAAAAGCAGCTGAATAAAGTTTTTTTTTTTTTTTAGTAAAGTGCAAAGGGAGAAAGGAGATATTTCAAGGGTAAAAATATAAGGGGATTGGCTTTTCTAAATGTTCTCTCTGTATTAGGTAGAATGAGCTAATGGCACTGGACTGGGAGGAGTGTCTCAGATCAAATTTACACTAGGGGAGGGCTGCTGCAAAGCTTCCAAGTATAAGAACAAGACACCAACAAAGAGGGAAGGTGGGAAACTATGCTACAGCTACTAGCTACACTGTTTTAAGCAGAAAACACTACAGAAATGTTTATCACAGCAAAAAACAGCAGTGAGACACTAAATGAAAGTTTTAAACAGATAAAGGAGCAAGGAGAGATGATAAGGTATCACAGTATGCAGGATGAGCATGGATACTTTTCACAATTATACAACCTAAATGGTGTTGACTCCATTTCTCCTTTATTATGCATAAGTAAATCTGAGATATTTTAGGTTTGTTCGCACCTTCCCAAGGTGACCTTGGCTTAGCACCAATCAGCTCAGCTCGACCACACCTGCCCAAGGTCTAGTCACGTCAGTCTGTTGATATACGCATTAATGTATTACTGCAACTCATAGAGATAAGCAAAATTCAGTGTAATTTGCATACGAAATGCATAAATGAGCCTGATTTTATGTGAGTAAGTTTAATACTGCCATATTTAGTTGCAATCAGTCAAGTTAAAGGTAAGTGTATTGGAAAAGCATGAAGTTTACCAAGTAAGATAAAATATAGCAGTGAATTATGGGGAAGCAATACATACTGAATTTATATAGTAGTTATTACTAGGAAAATTGTGTTTTTCATTGATGTGAATGTTAGATGTGGTTGTTTCATATTAACAGGAATGACATGAAAGTCATTTATAAATAGTAATTCATGATAAAAGTACTGGAAATGTATAAGGAAATCCTACTGATGACAATGTGAAAGCTAAATGTTTGAAATACTTTTTTTTGGATTTCTGGATTATGCTATACAGGACATTTGTACATAATTTGAAGTGAGTGAAGTCTGATATACTGGATTTTCATCAATCTTTTGCATTGTCAGGATACATCCTTCTTCACTGCGGAATTTGTGACTGTCACTCATGACAGGGTTGGGAGGGTGGCCTAATGGTCAAGGTGTTTGCCTTACATACACAAGGTACAGGGTTTGAATCTCACAGGAGATAATTGACTAGGCTTAAAATGGCTCGCAAGGGCAGTTAGCCTAGTACTAACCTATGAACCTATGAACCTATGAATGAAAAATCATGTCAGGATAAATACATAAAAGTGGTAGATGAAGGATTTCAGCTCTGTTAGCAATGGTATAAGATAGTGCAATGATAAGTGCTTGCAGTACTATTATGCATTTGTCAATGATGCTGTACAGATTAATACAACACAATTTTAATACAATGAAGTTAGAGTTACAGTATGGATATATTAATATGGGTGCTGTGTCACCATACATGTTTTTTTACTCAGATCTTTGATTTATTTGTGATGACAATAGGCATGTTTTCATTGCTTTGTTGTTTGGCTGATGAGCAGATCAAGCTTCAGTGTATGACTTTTGCATGCTGTTTAAGGTAAATGAATGATTCAACAGCAGGGATCCAGACAGAGGAAGGACAACTTTAGCCATGAAGAGACTTGATTCCTCATGGCAGCCCTTAGGACATATGGCAAATGCCTTTCTGGAAGAGGGGGACCCAAACAAGCTTGGAGGGCAAAGTCCTGGAACCAAATGGTTATGGATATAAATGCTGTTGGTGGAAGGACCATATATTAACACAGTACAGAAAAAGGACCAATGATATGATAGGACTTGCCAGAGCAAAGGCAGGGCAGAATGCAATTGTCCATAGCACTACAGGAGGGACGACAAACACTTATCCCTTTAACACCTGATGAGGAATACTTCCTCTACATTTGGGGGGATGATTCTGAAAATGATGATGATGGTACAGGCAAAGTCCAAGGTGGTGTGGATACAGGCTCTAACCCACTATTGCAGCATCAACAGACATCTGCTTGGGAAGGTTGGTTTGACCTCTGTAGCATATTTACTTAGAGTAATGACTGTTCATTTGGAATGATTACATGCAGCACATGACAATTGCTATTATCAGATGAACCTTCCACTTCTGCACATAATGACATCGAACAAAATATGCATGGTAAGTGTCTTCCACACCGCATTACACAGCACACAGTAGTTTTCTGCAGTATCTGAGTAGGAATGTAATCAATTAATTCTTTACAGCGTCAGCAGCAGAAATTAACAGTTCAGCTATGCCAGTAAATTTAGGAGCTTTCAGCAACAGAACGGATGATAATGACGATGACGTAGTTATATATTTATGAAATAGCCTGAGAATAGTGGTATGCAGAGACCAAGTTTAATGGCAGGAGATCACACCACATCACATGTTAATAACACTACAGGAAGTGACACTGGATTACAAAATCAAGCACATGGTGACATTATACAACAGGGTGTACAGGGAGATAAAACATGCACCTCAACACCAGTGTCTCCAGAACCACAGGAACACATCCAGGATGATGGCAGAAATTCAGACGCAAGAGTATCCACATATGTCACAGTTACCTCAGGAAACATGTAAAGCATTGGCTGCCCAGCATTGAATGTTCAGTGGCATTGTTAAGGATCAGTGCACTGCTTCAGAAAGTCAGCTGTAAATGGTTAGAGTACTGCAGGGTTTATGTGAGGATGTCCAGCACCACATGGACATTGTAGAGAGCAGGGACAATGTCATGATGCCATCGATCCATAGGATGGTGGTACAGCAATCATCCATGTCTGCCTCCATCCATGCACAAGTTACAACTTACAAGACTCAGATAGAAGTCAATGTTGGAAGGGGAAGAGGACGGAGTACTGCCCAAACATGTGTGATTGCACTGCAAGTGTTTCTTAAGATGGTATTGTAAACAGTAGGGGGTTAGCAAGCACACCAGCTTTCATGTAGGCCATGACAACATTCATCTCTTACTCAGGTCTCGGTCTGGAAGTCACATCATTTCAGCAAGTCATCATCCAGCCTACATGACAACCCCTCCTCAAGGTCGGGAGTAATCAATGTTGAAGATGCCATATTTATTCCATCCAAATAATTTAAATTTCATCTTGAATGTAAACATTGAGTATGATAAAATAAAATGCCATTGTGTATATCTTTAAGATTAAGTTATGTGCCATTATTTGGAGTGTATGCATTGGTCTCACATTTTAATAATGTACTTCCTGTACAACAGTCAAGTGTGGAGGAGATAGGCACATAAGACCATCTTCCAAATACTCTTCTTTTTAATTTTTTTAAATTTTTTTGTACAAGTTTCCCTTTTTAACTTTTCCTGCTGATTACCTACAGAAGTACTATTAGCAATGATAACTTCAGAATAGAAAGTAGGTGGATTTATTTCTGTATTAAACATTCACTTACTTGCCTCGGTGCTCGCAGTGGTAACATATTATTAACATTAAGACCTTCACCATTTCAATTGTTAAAGAAGAATCTTTAGAGGCATCTGATTCAATGACCTCTGTAAGGGAAAGTTTATCCTATAAAGTCTTTTTCTTTGTTTAACTTTTAGTTGCCTTTTTTGTTTCATTCTAAAACTTCCTTTTAACTGCCTTTAATTGGGTAATGAACCCTTTGTTTCCAGAACTGAAACTGGATATGTAATAGGTTAAGCTACTGTCACTTTATTATTCCGTTTCTTTATGTTAAGATACTTAGTTTCATTTTCCATTGTTTCCTTACAGTCTCCTGAACCTTGGATCTGTTTAAAATATATATTATTGTATGAACCTGTATGTTCACTATTTCTTGTTTATCTGCATTGCTATTAGTATCAACCGCCATATTAAAAGACTATTATTGTGAAAAATGGGTCATCCTTACAACATTCCATTCTTTCACAAATAATTAACCATCCTACTAGGGACCCCAATATCCTGGATCTGCTCCTCACAAATAAGACCACATCTTGCACAGCTCCATACATATCATCATGTCTTGTTAAATCAGACCACAGTTTAATCAGCTTTTCCTTTAAAATTGGTGGTACTCCCCCCTGCACATAGCTCCTGTGTTTAGGGACTTCTCAAAAGCAAACTTTATTCAGTAACTTGATGACCTAAATAAATTATGCTGTAATCCTTCTCTGAAGAATCCTATTATTCAAGCTGCTACCTATGCCTCTGACTTCTACTCCCACTTAAATAGTTGTATTGGTAAGGCAGTCCCTATCCACAAAAAATATGAGAACTTTAAAAACAAACTCCTGTGGTGGAATACCCATATAAATAAATTGTATAACAAATTAAAGAAACTGCTTAATACTTATAAGAGGTCTCATTCTACCTACCTTAAGAGCACACGAACTAAGAGGTTAACAAAACCATTGTGAAGTTTAAAGCTGAGTATGAACTTAAAATGGCCACTAAAACCAAAACTGACTGCAAATCTTTCATTAACTATGTCAGGAAGTTAAGAACTAACATACAACAGTGTTTGGAGCTATTCCACAATAATATTATACTCTCTGACCCAAAGAAAATAGCTAATACCCTAGCTAACAAATTTAGTGCAACATTTACTCTGCCCACAGTTATAGTTATCCCACAAGTTCCAGAATCCCAGCCATCCCCTTTAATTACTATGGAACAAGTTCTCTCAGCCCATTCAAAATGTAAGAATATTTCATTTGGTCCTGACAACATACTAGGTTTCCTGATTATCATTGCCAAATATGGCCTTTCTAACTCCTTACTTAAACTCTTTAATTTAGGCCTCTCCACTGGCTATATTTTTGAAGCCTGGAAGACAGCTATTTTAGTGCCATTACAAAAGGGTGGCCCAGCCACTGACCTAATAACTATAGACCAATTAGTCTGACTAGCCTCATATGTAAAGCTATGGGGCACATTATCTCAGACTTCATTAATCTGGACATTGAATATGTCTCAACCTTGGACTCTTATCAATTTGTCTTTATCAAAAGAATGCGCTGCCTCTTTAACTTCATTAATTTCAATGAAAAAGTAACTGAAACAATGGATAGTAGTTATGCAGTGAATACAGTATATCTAGACCTGGCCAAGGCTTTTGACTCTATTCCCCATACAGACTTGTAAATTCAAATATAAATCTTTATGTTGTGCAATGGATAGCTAAGTGGTTGCCTGACAGATACCATGTGGTTTGAGTAGCAGGTACCACTCCTGAAAGCAAAAATGTTAGCAGTGGTATGCCACAGGGCTCAGTTTTGGGCTCTCTTCTATTTGCCATATATTTCTCAGACCTTCAGGCCAGCACTTCTAGACTGTGGTTAACTAAGTTTGCAGATGACTGTAAATTGAGTAGATTTTTAGCTGACTCACAATTACTACAACATGTCTTAGACCATGTGAAAAATTTGGTGCAAGGACATTGGTGTCAAATTAAATGTATAAAGATGAACATAGTTCATTTGGTAAACAAAAGTTTCACTTGGCATGTAGGAGATACACCCCTCCAATAAGACACTGCTAGAAGGAATCTGGGTACTATTGTTGATAATTCCTTATCATTTGACCATCATGTCTCCACAGCAGTTCAGAAAGCCTTTTATCTGGCCCATCTAATTTCCAAGGGCATCTCTACTACATCCAAAGAAGTTATAATTCTCCTTTACTTATATCATTTCAGACCCATTATTGAATATAATGCACCTTTTGGCATGTACTTACCTAAACATATTACATAACTTGAGAGACCTTAATAACTAAAAAGATCAGAGGCCTCAAAAATTTTAGTTATCAGGACAGACTGGCAGCTGTTTCTCTGTACTCAAGTCTCCTTAGACTCCTGCATGGAGATCTATTTCTAGCCTTTTGTGCTATGAAAGATCCAACCCTATTTGATCTCCTATTCCTTCGCAGAACTAATAGTACATCCAATATTCAATTAAAGGAACTAAGCCTTCATCAGCAGATAAAGAAGACACATTGGTGTGATAGATTCATGTCCCAATGTATCCCTCACCTCTGGAACAAACCTTCCAGTACATGTCAAGCAGAGTAATACCCCTGCTACCTTCAAGATAAACCTAGGTAATTGGATGGGCAGCCTCAAATCCTCTCCTGCTCAATCTTGTCTTGCCTCTTGAGGCTAGGAGGAAATTTGTTATAGGGTTTTGATCAGGCTTGAAATGGTCTTCAAAGCAATAGCCTGGTACTTACCTGTGAACCTACGAGCCTATAAGAGGTTGATTCCATTTTAGTTCATTTCCTTAAAGGAGGACAATAAGTATTAATGAGCAATCTGAAGATTAAGTAACTTCTAAAAAAAAAGGTGGCCCAGGCTGTTACTTGCATCCACATGGCTTTATCTAGCATTTGACAATGATGTTCTCTATCATGAGACAGCAAATAAAATGCAGTGTTTTGGTTTCAGCTACAGGACAAGTTATGGGGTGAGCTTATTGAGATGATAGGTGATGCATAACCCAGTTACTGTGTTAAGTCACTGATTGCCATGATGACTTATCTGGAAAGAAGATGTGACATTTTAAAGGAGAATTTAAGCTTGCTTAAAACATTTTATCAGTTACATCCTATGAGGGCTAGTGAAAGGATAGGTCTTGGTCTAAACATAGTCTCTAAGGTACTGGGATATAAGTATTCATTTACAAGAGATGCCCTGATAACTGAATAGATATTTTAATCAACCATAAATCAACATAGTTGTTAAACAAACTACCATACATTCTACAGCCAAATTACTTCAATACCATGCAGCCAGTTCCTGGTACCCTACTTGCCATCAGAAGATAAAAAGATTTTTTGCTAGCCTGACTACATTTTTTGAAGAATCATTTGGTCAGTGAAAGCAGAGTAAGTTACAGAGAGATATACCTGTTAGGAGAAACACCTTGTACCCCTAAAACTTAATATAACCAATAACCAACTCAGACACTGCAGTACCTCAGCAGGATAGGTTATATCAAGTTTCAGGAAGGAAGCCAATAATAGAAGCCTTAAGAAAGGAAGACTTTATGTACTCTTCCTTGGTTGGTTTCCACTTTGTCTCTGTCATGTTCCTAAAACAAGTGGAATTATAGCATACTGATGGAACCTGCTAGAAGAAAGGGGGAATAATAAACAGGAAATAAGGTAGCAGCAGCGACTGAACTGCACACAAAATTTCTTGCAGATGCAGTCTTTTTAAGCCTAAACAAGTCCAGGTCACCAGTGACAAAATGGCCATCACATTCTACTCTGGCTGCTCAGCTGGTGAAATTCAGTGTATACCTTCTATTAACACATAATCTGATCATTGTTATTTTTTCAAAATAAATAGTTTACAGTTGTATAAATATTGTACTGTCAGACCTTCACTGGCCATAGTGTTCTTTAACATCTATTGCATCAATTGTATTTACTTTTAATTTCTACAGAGACTAAGTTTTCCAGCATAGATATTCAACTGACATTAGCTTTTAATGATTACAACTATTTGGAAATATATAAATTAAAGTACACAGAATAGCTTTCTAATGAAGGTTTCAGACTATATGTAACTGTAACAGCATGTTTCATTAATAGTCCTGCCACACTGACAACTTCCAGACAAGAGTATTATTGCTAAAAAGGTAGTAAGACCTGTATCTCATTTTGTAACAGCAAAACAAGCAACATCAACTTTAAATAAAATTGACAAAAATAGTAGTGTATGAAGTGAAAGCAGTTCCTGTAGTTCTAATAAACATATTTGCTTTACTAAAATGCATTCCTCATCTCTTGTGATTCAAGCTGTGGAGATTTAGCTATGGAGACTGCCTTATTTGGAAAGGAGAGACTGATGCAGGCAACATTCAGCCAAATGTACAAGCAAAGTTATACAGAAATGGGAAGGCTTTGTTGTTTTACCATCAAAATGAAATATAGTTCGTCTGCAGTAAAACATTTCCATCTGCATGTACTATGCAGGCTGATTTAAGCCACTCACTGAAATAATATTTTCCAGAAAATCTAGTATATGGTTACTTATGGCTTACCTATGAAATGGTTTAGTCAGTGCCGTCTGAATTTGTTTAAAAGAAAATTATTTTTTAACTACACTCAGGGATCTGAAATACTGTTTGCACGGAAAATAGGCAACTCGACAAAAGTCTTTTTTTTGGAGGGGGGTTGAGAAATAATGTTTTTAATGCATTACCTAATCACTCAAAAACTGTTTGCATAACTGGTGTTAAAAAGACAGTTTAGCTTTTTGCTGTTACGTTATACATTATTTTAAGTTATTATTTTAAGACCTAAATGCATTTGTACTGAACCACACATTACCATCTCAAACTATGCAAGAACCAATCATAAGGTCAGTAACTGTACCACTTTTCAAACGGAATATATGCTAGACCAAGGGATATAATTTAAATTCAAAGGAAGTGCATAAGCAGTAAAGAGAAACAGAATGATGGTTGTTGCTTAACGTTTATTAACAGTTTTTGCAATGGGATGAAAACTAGATAGACTGTAGCTGAATAGATACTTACCTTCTCTTAATCTAATTCTATGTCCTGCATAAGAGTTAACTAATCACTATTAATACCACACACATGAAACTTTAACAAAAATGTTACACTGGAAGTCTGTGAGCACTGGCACAAAATACATAGCTGTATATGTTACTATACTGGATATAAACAGGGCAAGGCTCTCTCTGATTCCCATAAATATACATCAACATGTGCTTTGCAAACCAAAGGACTTTCATCAGCTTTCTGGATCTCAGGATCTCATTAACATCAAATATATAATCCATACAAATCCCTTTACAGAGTAGCACATTTGTGTTTCAGATCTTCGACAAAAAACCCGCAGACAGATAGATAGGTAGAAAGATAGACATGAGTGAGATGGTTTGGTCGACCATTGCTTTGGTTAACAGCTGATAGTGCAAGATTATTATTCAAACATCTGGTTTATTGAATGGATGCTTTGTCTAATGTTCGCTTTGCCAAAGGGGGATGTATGCTAGCTGTGTGCGTGCGCATATGTGTTTGCAAAAAAATGAGTGTGAGTTAGAGTTATGTAGAGTTACAGTAAAGATTAAATAAAGGGATAGATTAAGTGTGCATGTGTGTGTGTGTGTGTGTGTGTGTGTGTGTGTGTGTGTGTGTGTGTGTGTGTGTGTGTGTGTGTGTGTGTGTGTGTGTGTGTGTGTGTGTGTGTGTGTGTGTGTGTGTGTGTGTGTGTGTGTGTGTGTGTGTGTGCTTGACTGAAAGTGTTTATGGTTAGGGTCAGTGTAAGGTTAGTGGATAGCTTTAGTGTACCAGTGTGTGTGTGTGTGTGTGTGTGTGTGTGTGTGTGTGTGTGTGTGTGTGTGTGTGTGTGTGCATAGTGAGTGTCCAAACTGTCTTGTGCAGTGGTAGTGTTATCAGGAGGGCTTTTTTAAAGTTCAGATGTACATTAGGGTTAGGGTTAGGCTTAGCATGCATTACTAAGGTCAAGCCTTCCATCACCTTTTTACGCAATTTGTAATTCACCACTAGTAGCAATATAGTAGGCATTCTCTGAAACGTTGTTACTATGTTCAACCACAGCACTGCATAGAAAGTTTTAGATGTCAAGCATTACTTATACTTAGCCCACTGTGCTTGGAATGGCTCCTTACATGTCTCAAAATCTTGTTTGACTCTGGACTGCTTCAATACACTGTCTGCATACTTTAGTCTTTTATGCCCTCCTCAGCTCCCTCTCTCTCCTCCTCAATGCCATTCTCTCTCTTTCTTGCCCCAGTGTATATTTTCAGATCTAGCTGTATGCATGTGTGTGTGTGTGTGTGTGTGTGTGTGTGTGTGTGTGTGTGTGTGTGTGTGTGTGTGTGTGTGTGTGTGTGCGTGTGTGTGTGTGTGCACATGCAACTTTGTATGTACGTATGTTCATAAGTTCATAGGTTCATACTAGGCTATCTGCCCTAGGGCATTTATAAGCCTAGCCAGAGTGTGTTTGGCTTTCGCCACCCATTTTAAATTAATTTTGCTATGCCCTTTTTCGAGGTTAGTATACTGTGCCTCTGTCTAACAGTGACACAGAAGTGATACCCGGGGTAAACCTACAATCTCCCATCCAGTCATCAAGATTCCTCTTGAAGAGAGTCAATGAGGGACTCTGCCTAACCTGGACTGGGATTTTATTCCAGAGTGAAGGGAGCCTCTGGGTTATAAATCTGTCCCTCCAGCATGTCCTATTTATTTCAGTGCTGAGGTTCAAGTCTCTCGAGTGCGTAGCTCGATGGGATTTGGATTTTCTGAGGTGCAGCATGTCCATTAATTCTGGGTTGGACATGGCTTTATGCGTCAGGCACAGATCGCCTCTGAGCAGGTGGTATGCCACTGAGTAGAGCTGGAGTTTCTTTAACCGGGAAGCATATGGCATCTGTTTGAGCCCTATGATCCTCTTGGTGAGGTACTTTTGGGGTCTTTCCAGTTGCTGCAGGTGTCTGGTAAGGTACATCCCAAAAGGGGCATTGTACTCAATTATGGGCTTGATGAGGGATGAGCAAAGAGGCACGATGACCTCCCCTGATCTAGATGTGAATCCCTTCATGATTAGGTGGGCTATATAAAATGTTTTTCTAACCACTTTGGCCACGTGGTTGTCAAATGAGAGATTGCTATCATCTTGGGTCCCCAGGTCCCTAATTACTTCTTCTGTACTTAATGGATTACCACCTATGTGGTAATTTGTGGGCACTTTGTTTTTGCCAAAGGGGATGACTATACACTTTTTGGCGTTTAGTTTGAGGCCATGGCTCTGGCACCAGTTGTCTGTTTCTATGAGGCCCTTTTGGAGGATGCTTGTGTCGACTGGAGAATCGATTATGGCACCCAGTTTGCAGTCATCTGTGAACTTAGTCAGCCACAGTCCTTCCGTGTTGCCCTGTACCTCCGAGAAATATATACCGATCAAGAGAGGTCCCAGGACTGAGCCTTGTGGGACGCCACTTGTAACTGGTTTGGAGTCTGACATGGCTCCAGCAATTCTAACCATGTGGGTTCTGTCCTTGAGCCAGTTTGCAACCCATCTAGTGACATAGGGGTTTATATTTAAGCTGGTGAGCTTATCTGTAATGCCCAAGTGGGGTATTGTATCGAAGGCTTTTGCGAGGTCCAGGTAGGCTGTGTGGACCACCTTCCCCTCGTCAATGGCGTTGATAACTGTTTCAAAGAAATCAACCAGGTTTAAGAGGCAGGATATGCCCTTAACAAAGCCGAACTGGGTAGGATACAGTGTCTGTAGGTCCCCAATATCTTTATTTATGAGGTCCATGATGATCCTTTCCATAGCTTTGCAGACCAAGCTGGTCAGGCTTATGGGGCGATAGTTTCCAGGATCCGTTGAGGCACCACCTTTGTGGAGAGGGACCACTGTTGCTGTACGCCACTCTTTGGGTACATATCCTGTAGTAAGGCTGAGATTGAACAGTAGTTTTATGTTTGGGTTTAGCTCTTCTTGGAGTTCATGTAGGACGCAGCCTGGGACACCATCTGGTCCCATTGATGCTGTGTTTTTTGCTTTGGAGAGGGCAGCTCTTACTTGAGCATCTGAGATGTCAGGGGGGCAGCACTCTGCTGGGATAAATATTTGCCCTTTTGGTGGGGGGTTTGTGCTGAACCTGTCAGCTAGGATGTTGGCAATGTCTGTGGGTTCGGTGTATTTTTTGTCATTTTGGACTAATTCTGAGCATATCTGGGAATTCCCACCCAGGTTCCTAACATAACTAAAGAAAGCCTTGTGATTATCCTTAGTGTCCTGTGCAATTTTTCTCTTGAAGCTGGCCTTAGATGATTTTATGAGTGCCCGTAGTCTTTTGCTAATACTGATCAGAGATGCCTTCCCTTTTTGGGATTTTGCTCTATCATGTAGTAGCTTCCTCCTTCTATTGTATAGTTTGTTTATGGCTGGGGTTCACCAGACAGGACGTCTGCCTTTGGAGGATTGGGTCTTGGTTTTATTTGGGATTGCATGATCCATGCATTCCTGAAGGTGTTCATAGAATATGTTTATAAAGGATTCTGCGGTCTGGGCCATATTTTCCACAGGCCTGGGGGCTTTGAAGGATTCCACCTCGGTTTTGAGGAGTGTGAAATTTGCTTTAGAGACGTTTTTCACTGTGGTTTTCAGGGCAGGGTGTGGAGTCGGGATGTGAATATTCAGTGAGATTAGTTTATAGTCTGATCTTACCAGTGAGGGATACACTTCTGGTCTGGAGCATAGAGTCCCCATGTTGGTGATGATCAGGTTCAGTATGTTTTCCCCTCTTGTGGGAGTGGTGACAAGTTGTTCCATAGCATTTGAGTTTATAAATTCTAGGAACTTTTGGGCTAGGGTGTTGGAGCTAGAGTAATGCTCCCAGTCTATGTTTGTGTAGTTGAAGTCACCCAATATAATGGTGTTTGGAGACACCTTCATATTTTCCAGTGTTCTCAGGAAGGCCAAGTGGGGTTCCTGGGTTTGGGATGGTGGTCTGTAGCAGGCTATAAACTGGAAGGCAGTTTTACCCACTGTTAGTTGCACATGGATAGTCTCTGATGCTTCGTGCTGTGCCACCAACCTGGAGGTGTGGGTATCTTTGATGAATATTGATACTTCCCCTCCTTTTGTGGTACGGTCCAAGTTTTGGGGCCGAAAAGCATGGTATGAGGTATAACCTGGTAGTGCTGGGGTGCTCTTGGGAGCCTTGAACCAGGTTTCTGTTACTGCACAGATATCAATGTTCTCCATGCTAAGGAGAGTTTCGAGTGCATGCATCTTGAGGTTTAGACTTCTGGCATTGAGTAGCATTACTCTTAGTTTCTTATCCCTTGTGATACCTATGGAGGTGGGTTTGTCTTTTGAGCCTTGCCTAAAAAAGGCACTATGGGGGTAGCAAGAGCCTTTGCCAATATCCGAAAGCCCAGGGGTGACAGGTGCAAGCTGTCTCTAGTGAAGCATCGTGGCTTGTCGAGCATGTCATCCCAGGCTGACAGGCATTGGATCCCCTTTGAATGACACCAATACTTAAGCCAATTGTTGAAATTGATCATCTTGTCTTCATATTGTGGCATCATTCTTGGTGATGGTAAGATGCTACTCAAGGTCAGGGTCATACCGGCCTGGGCTACATGCTCAGAGAGCTCCTCTATGTCTCTTTTCATGTAGTCCAGGGAGGTACGTCTCAGGTCATTCACACCAGCATGGACAATGACTGAGTCATATTTGTACTTGCCTTGGAGTGACCTGAGTGCTTGTGTTATGTGGCGGATCCTAGCGCCCGACAGGCAGCTCACCGTGACCTTCTCCTTGTTTAGCCTGGAGAGCGGGACATCAGTGTGCCTGACGATAGTCACCTATTACAAGTGTATCAGGTGTGTTGTTTAGCCTTAAGGGCTGTGACTGTTCGGCACACTGGCTTTGTGAGCTATGTGTTGCACGTGTTTTGTTTTGGGGTAGCGGTTGCTTGGGTGTCTGCTTTGGAGGTCTCTGCTGCTTAGGCAGATTTTTATTTAGAGCCTCTGAGTATGTTTTTGTGTGTTTATGTGTTTGGTTTACTGTCGTGGTAGGTCTATGTGAGACTGGAATTGTAGTGAGTGTGGCTTCCTTCTCCTCCTGACTGGTTTTGCCAGTACTGAGTTGAGAGAGCTTAGCCTCCAGTATGGCTATATGTTTGCATCTCTCACATGTGTTGGAATTTGTTGGGAGGAGGAGAGGGTTGTCTGTGTACATGAGGCAGTTGTAACATTGCCTCAAGATTCCCAGATTCACCAGCTGGACCAGAGAGGAGATTGACAACTGACCTTTGGACATGCTAGAATAGTATTGGGAATTCCTTTATAATTGAAAAAAAGGCCAATGGGGAACGAGGTACTCAAGGAGAGTTTGTGAGGGTGTAGTGCTTGTAATATTTTAGTGCTGACTTATATAATTGCTTTAGTGAGCAAGTGCCAGGTAACTTAAATGCAATGTGTTACAGGTAACTTAAATGCAAAAATGACAAACAGTAACTTTCTTTCAAGTGAAACAAGGAAATAAGTACAGTAAGCAATGCAGATATCACTAGGGATCCACAGAAGCACTGAAAAGCAGCGTTTTAGATGGAATTAGTGTTTCAGGGAAATAACAAGCAAGCAAACAAGCAGCATACAAATAATACTATATTCAGCAGGCCTGGATCTAGTCTATGCTACAGCAAACAAGGTGTACCAATTTCAGTAAGAAGCAGTTCAAATATGCAGGCACTATAAGCCTTTAACCAGAAATTCCCAGCTCAGAAGGGGAGAGTCCAGCCTCTACTCCCACAAGAGTGCAGACCACGAACCCTTTTAATGTAAAATAACTGGCCTGAAGCCCAAGTGCTTAAACCAGAATTAATGCACTTTTAGAATAACAGAAATTGAGCCCTCAATCAGCAGTTCCCAACTTAGAAGGATGTAAGCTACCTGTTCTGCCACTACAGTGCAGACCACAAACCTTCTTAATGTAAAACAACTGCCGTGAATCCCAAGTGCTTAAACCAGAATTAATACACTTTTAGAATAGCAGACACTGAGCCCTCAATCAGCAGTTCCCAACTTAGAAGGATGTAAGCTACCTGTCCTGCCACCACAGTGCAGGCCACAAACCTTCCTAATGTAAAACAACTGGTCGGAAGCCCAAGTGCTTAATCCAAAAGACTTAGAATGATAGCTACACTTTAATCAAGTTACTACCAAGCAGTAATAAATACAATTGAATATTTTAAAGAATGCCTGGATTAGTGCTCAGGTTATACAAACAAAGCTAGATTCAACAGGCCTGGATCTAGTCTATGCTACAGCAAACAAGGTGTACCAATTTCAGTAAGAAGCAGTTTAGATATGCAGGCACTATAAACCTTTAACCAGAAATTCCCAGCTAGAAGGGCAGAGTCCAGCCTCTCCTCCCACAAGAGTGCAGACCACGAACCCTTTTAATGTAAAATAACTGGCCTGAAGCCCAAGTGCTTAAACCAGAATTAATACACTTTTAGAATAACAGACACTGAGCCGTCAATCAGCAGTTCCAAACTTAGAAGGATGTAAGCTACCTGTTCTGCCACTACAGTGCAGACCACAAACCTTCTTAATGTAAAACAACTGGCGTGAAGCCCAAGTGCTTAAACCAGAATTAATACGCTTTTAGAATAGCAGACACTAAGCCCTCAATCATCAGTTCCCAACTTAGAAGGATGTAAGCTACCTGTCCTGCCACCACAGTGCAGGCCACAAACCTTCCTAATGTAAAACAACTGGTCTGAAGCCCAAGTGCTTAATCCAAAAGACTTAGAATGATAGCTACACTTTAATCAAGTTACTACCAAGCAGTAATAAATACAATTGAATACTTTAAAGAATGCCTGGATTAGTGATCAGGTTATACAAACAAAGCTATATTCAGCAGGCCTGGATCTAGTCTATGCTACAGCAAACAAGGTGTACCAATTTCAGTAAGAAGCAGTGTAGATATGCAGGCCCTATAAGCCTTTAACCAGAAATTCCCAGCTAGAAGGGCAGAGTCCAGCCTGTCCTCCCACAAGAGTGCAGACCACGAACCCTTTTAATGTAAAATAACTGGCCTGAAGCCCAAGTGCTTAAACCAGAATTAATACACTTTTAGAATAACAGACACTGAGCCCTCAATCAGCAGTTCCCAACTTAGAAGGATGTAAGATACCTGTCCTGCCACCACAGTGCAGACCACAAACCTTCTTAATGTAAAACAACTGGCGTGAAGCCCAAGTGCTTAAACCAGAATTAATACACTTTTAGAATAACAGACACTGAGCCCTCAATCAGCAGTTCCCAACTTAGAAGGATGTAAGCTACCTGTCCTGCCAATACAGTGCAGGCCACAAACCTTCCTAATGTAAAACAACTGGTCTGAAGCCCAAGTGCTTAAACTAAAAGGCTTAGAATGAGTTACACCAAGCAGTAATAAATACAACTGAGTACTTTTAAGATGACGCAAAAGCAAAATAAAGTAGGAAGAAACACAAATACAGTAAAAGCAGATTTTTTTTTTTTTGAGTGAGCAAATGAGATGTGCCCAGGAGTTACAGGACAGAAACAAGTGCAAATGCAGGCCTTCAAATCAGAAAGTTGAGAGAGATGGAAGACCGCCCAAATGGCCAATAATTACAAATTCTGGGCCAGAACCACTCCTTATGTGGTAGACAGGTTACCTAGTGCTTACCACTCCCACTGATAAGCTAGAAGGCTTCCCTCCAACACAGAAAGGCTTGGGGGCTCAGAAGCTTACAAATAGTCCTGGATACAGCAAATCTGTATCTGGAACACTAATTACAGGAAAGGTAGGAAATAGGCTTACAATTTTTTTTTTCAGAAAAGTAGCAAAAACAGTAGTAAAAACAATTCACACGCAGTGCAAGCTGGCACACTTGAGTATGTAACAATATTAGTCCACACGCAGTTTGAAAAAATGTAATTAAATTAAAAAGGACTAAAAGCAAGTGCAGAAAGGGTTTATTAGGTAGAATGCGGTAAAGAGATGGGACTGGAGGAGTATGTATAGTTCTCTCCCTATATATGTATATATGTATATATATATATATATATATATATATATATATATATATATATATATATGATTATATTACTATTAGTCCAAACCTCCTGTAGTCAGCACATACTACATCAAACCGTTTAGCAGATTGTCTTAATACATCGCAGCACACACCATTGAACTAAAATGGTCACACATGCAAACCATATCCTTTTGAGGACAAAAGACACACAACATTAATTTATAAGTCACTACTCTTCCAAACAAACTCACCACGCAAACTACAACACTGCAACAAAATAATTATTATTTTAATATTTTACTTGGGGAATCCCCCACCCATATGTTTGTTCACCAAAAGCCCAAGGATTGTCAAAAATGTGCAGTTTTATGTTATGATAAAACAAAAGACAACAGTGCAGTCTCTTTATTACAAAATCAAGTGCACCAAAACAGTTTTCTGAACAAAAGAAAAAAATATATGGAGTATCTTTTATTTATTTATTTTTTTTCAAAAGTTCTAGGTCCCCACAAACTAGGCAGCAGTTACTTCCAAAATAGTCCAGTAATTACTTTCTTCACTGGTAAGAAGCAATAATAAAACTAAAAAAACATACAGAAGCTCTCGCATAGAATCTCACCCCTCTGGATTCTTTGCAGGTAGATGCCCAGGTCTTCTCAGAATATTCCACAGCCATTCTTCCTTACTGCAGCATAACACCCAGAAACAATATTCCAGGCAGACATTACCCCTCTATGAGAGGCCAATGTCACTAGCTTGGTAGGTTACATCCCTCTGTTTTATGCACCATGTAATTGCCTAGTTGGAGCTTTTAACTGAACCATGCAGGAATCCTATCCATTACATAATGTATCTGACTACTTAAAGCAACTGTCCTGTGTGCAACCTTCATACACACCATTTACATCACTTTTAAAGTACCGACTTTATTTGCACTTATATTTTTTATTTTATTTATTTATTTTATTTTATTTTATTTTACATTTGTTAACCGGGATGGTCCGGCTGGATACATATCCATTTTCAGCGGAGTCCCGGGGAGAAAAGCTCCAAAGATACAGATTAGGATAAGAAATAGATATTACAAGTAAATGTTCCACAATAGAGGTTACATAGAAGAAGATTGTAGACATAGTACATAGTACATAGATGTGACAAAACAGACAATCCAATAAATTGTGATTACAATACAAATTGCTAGTAGACATAGTATATACATACTTCCATTAGTCCAGTGGCATGCTTTTCTTATTGACCATGGAGGCCGAGGATAGCAATAGTTATAGATTAGTCATAAAGGATCTCATTAATTAACGTGGGGGAGTAGCTGAACAGAGTATGTTGGAGGGAAGTATGAGGTCTTAGTCTGGGTTGGTACAGGGGCATATCCAGTGTGACTTGAGGTGACTTATAAGTTTGTTTTAAATATGGATGGAGAAGATTCTTTGGTAATGTCAGTAGGTAGTGAGTTCCAGTTTTACCGACAGAGTTGGTGAAGAGGAGTCACCTGCAGCATGGTTGGATTTGATTGTAAGTACTAGAAGTTTGGTGGATGAGCGTAGTGAGCGACTGTTGTTGTAGGGGCAGATTGTGTTTCTTAGGGCTGGGGTGGTGTCTGGTTGGTGGAGGATTTTATGGGCGACTTTGAGTTGGTTGAGCTGTAGGAGGTGTGGTAGTTCCAACCAGCCCAGGAGTTTCAGGTTCTGGCAGTGGTGGAGTGCGGTAGGGTGAGTCAGTAGCAAATCTAGCGATTTGGTTGTAGCATGAAGACAGTTTTTTAAGATTGGTTTTATTCAGGTTGGAGAATAGAGGAGAGGCATAGAGAAGGGTAGATAGGAGGTGGGAGCGGGCAATTGTTATTCTGGCTTGAGGTGAGGTATGCTTTGGTCTTGAACAGACTGCCAAGTTTTATATTGGTAGTTTTTATCGTTTGATTGATGTGTGCATCAAATCTGAGGTTACAGTCGATCATGACACCCAATAGTTTAGTTTGGGTAACTGGGGTGATGATGGTACCATTATTAGCTGTTATATTGAACAGGGGTGAGGTGGTCCTGTGTGTTGGGGTAAAGAGAAGTAGTTTAGTTTTATTGGGATTTAGTATTAGGCGTTGGTTTAGCAGCCAGTTTTCTACCTTGTTGAAGGTGATTTGTGTTATTTTGGTGAGTTCGGTTGGGGTAGAGGCAGTGCAGATCAAGGTAGAGTCATCTGCATATTGAATGCAGGTGGCCTCTGGTATGGCTATGCTAAGTTCATTTATAAAGATGGAGAACAGAAGGGGACCTAGTATTGAGCCTTGGGGTACTCCTAGTCTGATGGAGAGGTGTGAGGAGAGTTTACCCTCCCACAGTACAGCCTGTTTCCTGCATTGTAGGTATGACTCAAACCATTGGAGGGTCATTTTATTTAAGTTGTTGGCCTCCAGGCAGTTCATTAGCATTTTGTGGTCCACCATATCAAAGGCCTTGGACAGGTCTAGGAAGAGAGCAGAGGACAGTACGTTGTTGTTACGATTTTGATTTATAGTGTCTGTGAAAGAGAGAAGGGCTGTAGTGGTGCTGTGATTGGGCCTAAAACCATGTTGTGAATTGGATAAAAGTTTGTTTTGTGTGAGATATTTCATTAGTTGAATATGTACACACTTCTCCATGATCTTAGCTAGTGGAGACAGGATTGCTATGGGCCTGTAGTTAGACAGTTCAGTGGAACTGCCCCCTTTGTGTAGTGGTATGACGTGTGAGATTTTCCATATGTCAGGGATTATGGCTTCTGATATGGATTGGTTAATAAGGATGGAGATGGGGTATGCAATTGCATCTGCAGCTTTTTGTAAGTAGTCAGCTGGGAGGAGGTCAGCAGCCAGGGTGGTTGGTCTTAGTTTCCTAAGTAGGGTTTTGATGAGTTGAGTAGGGACTGGTTGAAGGCTAAAGGAAGTTGTAGTTTTGGAATTGGTAGTGCTCGGATTGGAGCCAGTGGGTGAGAGTTGGTTAGCTAAAGTTTGGATAGTTTCAGTGAAGAAGGTGTTAAAGGAGTTAGCAATATCTTTGGGGGAGCTTTGATTAGCGACAGATGGTTTTGGGGTGGTGGTTTGTCCTGGGTGGAGTAGTCTTTTTACTCCCATCCAGAATTTCTGAGGTTTAGTTTTTTGAACCTGTTGTAGGCGGTTGTACCTTTTGAACCTGTTGTATACAAGAAGAGTAGTGTCTTATAATGTAATGTTCTTAGTTTTTTAATTTTACCTCATTTTGAGATACCATTCTGACAAGAAACATCGCATTATGGCACAGTGGCCCTGCCCCAACTTGAAACACTTGGTTTCAGGCCCCATGGGTAGTCTGGAATCCCTAGACAGGAAGTCTACATTATGATGCATTGAGCCTAGTCTGTGTTTCACTGTGAATTTAAAAGGCTGCAAGGAAGGTGCCTGGCCACATAGCTTTGTATCTATTCATCCACAGTGATGTGGCATAGTCTATAACCAGTACAGATCCTCACCCAAGACGGCAGTACATTAATGAAAATAATGCGTACTTGACTGTCAAGCATTCCCTTTCAATAGGGAATACCTGGCTTCTGTTTACTTGGTATTTCACTCAAAAACATAATGGGAAGCTCTTCCCTATCAAAAAATCTATGATGACTCTGTCTCTAAGCCTTTATCTGATGTATCAGTATATGCTATAAAAAACTGTTGAAATCTGAAGAGGACAATACAAGCTCTGAACTTAGTACTTTCTTCAACTGATTAAAAACATTGTCTGCCTCTAGTTTCCACTTCACCTTAAGAGGCATCTTCCATTGCTCAAATCTGTAACAGGGCAAGTTATTGTTGTAAAATCGGGTGCACATTTTCAGTAGTACCCAGCTAACCCAAAAATGTCCTCACTTGTTTCTTGGTGTGAGGAATAGGCCAGTTTTCAAAGCTTTATTTTTCTTGTCTTTTTGGGGCATTAACAGTCAACCTACTTTGTCATATCAAAGTCCAGCAGTATATTTGACATGGAGTTTTAGGATTCTATCCATTAACCTTTGATAGGTTTAAGGGACAGCATTAACCTGACAGGAAAAGCAGTATGTTGGCACAGACCCACTGCATTTAACCTGACAGAAAGAGCAGTGTATTGGTGTAGGCCCACTGCATTTAACCTGACAGGAAGAGCAGTATATTGGTATAGGCCCACTGCATTTAACCTGGCAGGAAGAACAGTATATTGGCACAGACCCACTGCATTTAACCTGACAGAAAGAGCAGTGTATTGGTGTAGGCCCACTGCATTTAACCTGACAGGAAGAGCAGTATATTGGTATAGGCCCACTGCATTTAACCTGACAGGAAAAGCAGTGTATTGGTATAGGCCCACTGCATTTAACCTGACAGGAAAAGCAGTATATTAGTATAGGCCCACTGCATTTAACCTGGCAGGAAGAACAGTATATTGGTACAGGCCCACTGCATTTAACCTGACAGAAAGAGCAGTATATTGGTGTAGGCCCTCTGCAATTAACCTGACAGGAAGAGCAGTATATTGGTATAGGTCCACTGCATTTAACCTGACAGGAAAAGCAGTATATTGGTATAGGCCCACTGCATTTAACCTGACAGGAAAAGCAGTATATTGGTATAGGCCCACTGCATTTAAAATGACAGAAAGAGCAGTGTATTGGTTTAGGCTCACTGCATTTAACCTGACAGGGAAAGACGTATATTGGTACAAGCCCACCAGTGCTGAAAATTGTTGTTTCTTTGGCATCTGCCATTAGAGGGATTTACTGATACTGTTAGATATACTGTTGTCAAGTGTCTTGCTTTCACCAACTTTTCTATTAGCTCATCAATCCAAGGCAGTAGATAGCTGTAAAACTTTGAAACACTGTTTACCTTCCCAAAATCACTATAGAGCATGATGATTCCATCAGGCATTGAGGCCAGCACTATGAAACTGTTCCAGTCACTTTTTTAACTCGTATATCATCTCAATCTTAAGCATTTTCATGCTTCCTCTTGTATAGCCTTTCTCTGTGACTCAGCTGTTCTATAAGCTTTTAACTTAATCTTTTACCCTGGAGTGATGTTAATATGATGTTCCACTAGACCAATGGCCTCATTTCAGGAGAGATCTAAGGTGGTATTCATACTGGCTAGAAGAAATTGGGCCAGGACACAGGGAATTTCCCCTACTCTTTTTGATAAGTGCTGTAGGATCTTTTATATCCACCTGAGCTAAAACAAACTCAGGAATCATGAACCTCACGTTAATGTCTCATCCAAAGGACTATTTATATCATTAAATGTTTCTACTTTTCCAAATGGACAATTTGTCAAGAGCAAAACCATACAATTGACAAAGAGTATAATGAGTAAATAAATGTTATGACAGAGCACTTTCTTCCATAACACAGTAAAAGGATTTCATTACATTTTCTGTTGAAGTCCTTTTAATATGTTATGGATGAAAGCACTAGTTCATTAAATTAATTTTCTCCTTATACTCCTAAAATTGTGTTGTTTTGTTCTTGGTTTTGGTTATTTTCTGCACACATCCCCTGTTAAACTGATTTTTTTTTTTTTTTTGGTCATTGTACCCTGACATTTAGCCAAATTTTGTTTTCTGAGGAGGGGATCCAAACTAACACCAGGTATCCAGCTCTGAATTCCCTGGTCCTTGTATTTTTTATTATATACCGTTTGATGAATGGCCTGCATTCCTTCCATGTGTTCCTATAAAATGGACATTATCACTTCGAGCTGTTTTGTCAGTTGGTGTGCTGCTCTGACACTTCAAAATGGGCATTTCTCTTCTTCCTAAATTTCTCTGACAATATCTAAAAACCATGAGAGTGTCTGTCATATAATAACTCAAATGAACTAAACCCTGTCAAAGTTTGTGGTACTTCTGTAATGGCAAACATGAAGTGTAGTATTAACTGATGCCACTTTTTACTATCTTCCTCAATAACTTTTGTCAGGATGGATTTTATTGTTCAGTCAACATGGTCCACTAGCCCATCTGTCTGGGAATGGTACACTCCGGTTGTTAAGTGCTTGACCTTAAAACAGTTGTAGTGTTAGTGCATTGTTTTGAACATAGGAAGAGTTCCCCTGGTTAGTGAGCATTTCCTTAGGTATATCTTCTCTGAAAAAATAATAATAATTCCTTAGCTTTAGATTTTACATTTGCCATACATAAGGGAATAGCCTGAGGACACATAGTTACATAGTCCAAAATAACCAAAATGCTGGATTTTACCAAAGGAAACACAACATCCACAGCAATTGTTTGAATAGCACCATCATAACAAGCACTGGAATCAAAGGATTTTAGAAGCCTAGTTGACAGACTATCTTCTGGCATTGACAGCATCCAGCATGAACATTACAAATGTATTTATTTGATTATTTATTTACTTGCTTATTTATTTTGGTTTGTTTGTTTGCTTTCCATGACAGGGCATTAATCACAAATGACTAATTTCAGGCACAGCTCAGATGATTACAAAGATAACACATAACAAAGCAAACTGCAAAGGCAAGCAAACAATAGCAGCAATAAGCTGAAAACAATATACAGTGGACATAAAACAATGGAAATGTTGCTAGCATCCATGCTTTAAGTTTTCTTTATTCCTTTGTGTCCTCCTAGTAAATTTATTTATTTTTATTTATTTATTTATTTTACATTTGTTGACCAGGATAGTCCGACTGGATACTTGTCCATTTTCAGTGGAGGCCCAGGGAGAAAAGCTCAATACATACATACAGAAAAACTGTTACATTAAGCAAGTTAAAGTACTGTTACAGATACAATACACAGGATAAAAGCCATTCATTCTGTCATATATAAATCTTTATTATAGAGTAACAATTAGGAAGCAATGTAGGGGTGGCCAAAAGACCTCTTTAGCACATGTTTATATTGCCAGAGTTAGTCAGGATTAGAGCAAGGACATAGCCATTCCCTTTTAAAGTACCGTTTTAGATTTTTTTAAATTGGGTTAGAACGGGTTCTGAAGTAAGCTCAGGAAGTGAGTTCCATATTTTGCCAACATAGTTGGCATATAGAGAGTCTCCAGATGAGTTGTTGCTTTTGAGGGTTTGGACTAGTAATTTGTTGGATGAGCGAAGGGTCTTGAGGTTGCTGTAAGGGGTGATACTTTTTGTAAGTACGGGTGTGTTTTCAGGTTGGTAGAGAATTTTATGTGCTACTATTAGCTGATTGTACTGAAGATGGATAGGCAATTCTAGCCACCCTAGATTCTTTAGGTTCAGACAGTGGTGTGTTCTGTGTGCTGCTCCAGTGACAAATTTAGCAATATGATTAAAGCAGCTAGAGAGTTTATTAAGGTCAGACTTACTCAAGTTCGTGAAGAGAGGGGATGCATAAAGGAGGGTGGAAAGTAGATGTGTACGGGCAATTACCTTCCTAGCTAGTGGAGTGAGGAAAGGTTTGATCTTGTATAGTGAGCCAAGTTTTTTATTAACTTTTTTAATAGTTTGATTAATATGCATATCAAACTTGAGGTTATTATCAACTGTTACACCTAAGAGTTTGGTACAGGGATCTAGGACAATGGCAGTGCCATTATTAGATTTTATAGTAAAGGTTGGACCTTTACTATAACCTGACCATGAGATCTGTAGGACCTGTATAAGCACATAAGTACAATGCGGCTTTTTTTTTTAAATACTTTCTTACCCTTGTTTCTGCCTTCAATATACAATTTTTATGTAGTATACTGTTAGTAATCACTTTTTGCAGTCTTTTCGCACATTAACCTTTCTTCTGCCAATTTTTTCCTATTTTTATAGTTTTAGGGCTGTTTAGAAACTTAGATATGTTCACTAGGACTAAGTAATTATGTGCTAACTTTATCAACAGGTTTCTTAAAGGTTTAAGCATTAATAGTTGACATGCTACTTCCTTTCTGTCATTAATGTTAACAAAATAATTTTGTAACTTAAAGCATAGATAGGAGGTAGGAACATTTTGTTCAGCTTCTTTCCATACAACTGTATTTATCTGGCTTTCCTTGTGGTCAGCCATGTTGGGAGTTTCCTCAGGGTCACACTGTCATGATGTAGAAGTCTCAGCCTATGCTCCTTCATTGGCAGTGGGATCTCAGTGTCTAACACTTGTCATAAGAAGAAGACATCTTCCCAGCATTCTTGGTTTTCTGTATCTGCCATACTTGTGTTTTTAGCCTTTTCTTCTGTAAATCAAATGCACAGAGCTGCTTCTTTTGTATTTTTATGTTTATGTTCAACATTATCTTTTCTGTAAGTATAAATTACAATCTCCTTTTTTCTTTTCTGACTTGGATTTCTCTCTTTCTCTCTGTCACAATGTGAATGACAACCACCATCCCACTTTCTTTTTCTTCTCTGTGTTGCTTTCCCACTCCAAAAGGTGCTTCAGAACAAACTTTATCTTTAGATTTACTTTGTTACCTACATTTACAGATGCATGATGCCTCGAGTCCTCCCTAAGTTGAGTTTTCTCTCCTACAGTGACATAAATGGGTTTAGAACTCTGATCAGATACTGTTTCCTCCTCTTTTACTATACTAGTGACATATATCTCATTATTAAGTTTCCCCACCTCAGCATTCCACTACTGCTTAGCATTCTGTATTTATAACCTTGACAGAAAATTTAGAATTCTGCTCAGGTTGTACACTTTCTAAACTTGTAACTTACTTACCCTGAAATACATCCTCCCAGTGACTGATCATTCGGTTTACTTCTACAAGTCACTTCTAATCCCTATTTTGTAACATTTTCAGACTGTGATATTTAACTGTGCAAGATCCTTCCTTCCACGGTTCTGTTCTTGCAGGCTGCTCTGCCTTAGGTATGTCATATAAGTGGTACAGTTCTTCTCTCTGTAACCTTATCGAAGTTTAAGTACAATTAGTGCTTTCTAACACTATTCCTTGATCACTGTTAGACACACATACTCCTATAAATGTGCATGGTAACTACTCCCCTCCCTTTCCTAGGTTAGATACAGGTGTATCTATAGGGTCCCTATTATATGATCAAAAATGCATTCTTTTAAATGCATATTGTTCAAACTTGAAAGCACGAAACGGCAAATACCGAAACAACATATATGCAAATTCTTTCCCTGGGAAAGAAATTGCTTGGCTGCCTTCGTTATTTTGCAGTTTTTGTCACTGTAGTGCGATCTCGGAGTTGGTATATTCAAGTAGGGGGGGTAATGTTTTAAAGTTGTTTTTTTTTTTTTTCTTTTTTGGAACAGCGATTTTTTTTTTCCTGGGAAAAAAAATCACTGTTCTAAGTATTTGGGATTGTAAGCTTTCACTTACATGGGGTCGATAAATCAGCGTTCACTTTTTTAAGCTTTCACTGATTTAATATAGACCCTATCTATATGCTTATTCACTTGATGGCTCTCCTCCCCATGCTGATAAGGTGGTTTATCAAAAGAATTATGTTATTCTCTTTGCCCACATAAATCACTAAAGTGGGAAAAATCTTTCCCAATTATCATATCATATTTTAAATTGTGAAATACAACACCAGATTATACTATCTTCCCAAAAAGAGTTGGTATTTGTAATTAGATAATGGGATACCGTTTTCAATCTCTGCGAATACAGACTATATCAGCGATTCTTCAAGGGTTTCCTTTTTACACATATACTATGCCTTTATAAACATGACCTTATTAACCTAATAGAGTTGTCCCTGCGGCTCCCTGCTATTAATAAATGCATTGTGCTTAACAAAGTAACACATTTAAGCATTGTAACATCATGGCTCTAGCAAGATAAACTGTGGTTAGTTCCAAAGAGCCAACATAGTAAAAATACATTTTCTTAAAAGTTAACCTTAAAAGCATATGCCAAGCAAACATAAGCATCTTCTGAACAGTGAATGCTATTAAAAATATACAAACAATGCTACTAGTGATAAATATTTGCAGTGACAACAGTTAGTGAATATACACTATTTACCATACTACTGTAATATATTATAATGCACACAAACCCAGAAATATATAGTGCCTTAAAGTTTCACAAATGGCTTTTCATACCTTGGAAATTATACAACCAAGACACATAGAATCATAGCATTTTTGCTTAGTCATACCTTAGATTTCACATGGCAGTAAGAAATTCCATGTTGAATATTTTCTACTGAGATATTTAAAGAGCTATGAAAATGATGCTCATTTGTATAATAACAATATATATAACACTGAATATCTCTCACAATGTGCAATCAACACTCTAAATGTCATTGACAGTTTTCTTCAGTATCATCTATGGCCCCAATTCCAAAATACTTGCTCTTAGTGTAAGTTACCACTTACACTGAGAGCAGGTGTTTTGGAATTTTGTCCCTGCAGTAAGCCTAATAATAGATAGTCCTTACAGAGAAGCAAGACACTTAAACTGAGTGTGCGTCTTTCAGAATTAGGACAGACTTACACTGAAACCAACTCTTTTGGAATCTGGTCCTAAGTTTTCACCTGATGCCATGCAATAGTTTATAGGTCACTTAGCTTTGGAAATGTTAATGCACATATGGAAATATTGTTAGTAACCAGTAATATCTCCAGTAGAGTATATTACACATGGAGAGTGGCAATGCGTGTTTCTGTCTCCCGCTATTACATTTTACACCATGCCTTTCAAAATAAGATATGAAAATACAAGTAAGATGTGACAAACATTGATTAATATCTCTACTGCAGGACATCCCAGATTAATACTTTCATTTTGTTACCTATAACTTGTCATTTCTAATGGGTCCTATTATTATTTGGTAAGTCACTTAGTTAAGGAAGCTAGCCCCAAAAGTACCATGAAGCCATAAGGAGCTATAGATGAAAAATAAAAGTTTATAAATAAGGCACTACAGATATAAATGAGTTAATTAACTTTGATATAGCACCATACCAAAAGGCTGACTCTACAATTTGATGAAGCACAATGACAAAATGCTGACTCTGCTATTTTTAGACAATTCATCACCCCCTTAAGCATAATATCATTAGTGGTATGTTTTCCACTGGTTACAGGTTTCACATGTATAATAGTGTTACCATTACTAGTATAGGATCAACCATGCAGCCCCATTTCTTATTTAAAATATAATAATGTTACCATTACTAGTATAGGATCAACCATGCAGCCCCATTTCTTATTTAAAATATAATAGCATTACTATTACTAGTATAGGATCAACCATGCAGCCCCATTTCTTATTTAAAATATAATAGCGTTACCATTACTAGTATAGGATCAACCATGCAGCCCCATTTCATATTTAAAATATAATAGTGTTACCATTATTAGTATAGCATCAACCATGCAGCACCATTTCTTATTTAAAATATAATAGTGTTACCATTACTAGTATAGGATCAACCATGCAGTCGCAATTCTTATTTAAAACAAAATATGCCTACAGTTGATACTTTCTGTTTGCCACCATAATTTGACACATTGTGTATTATATATTAGGACCACTGTTTTAATATTGTGATTTTACTGTGTTTAGATATTAAGTATGCAATATTTTACATCTCCGCTAAGAAAGACATTCATAGATTCATAGATTAGCACTAGGCTAATTGCCCTTATGAGCCATTTTAAGCCTAGCCAATTACCCCATGTGAGAATCAAACCCTGCACCTTGTGTCTGCAAGATAAAGACCTTAACCATTCTGCCATCCTCCCACCCACATCATCTTTTATAGCAGATCCTTTATAATTTATTTAAAAAGTAATGTTTGCAAAGAGTGGTTTCTTTCATTACAGATACCCTTGGTGGGGATGTAATTAAAGTGGTGTCAATTGTTAATGCAGGGAATCATTTTGATGGCAGCCCTCTCTATACTCCATCACTGATGAATCACAACAGTGACTTTGAGGGTTGGATCACATAAGTTCATAGATAAATACTAGGCTATCAGTCAGCAAACTATTATATGCCTAGCCAATAACCAGAAGACAGAATCCAAGCCTGCACCCTGTATCTGTGATGTAATGACCATCACCATTATTGCCAAACCAACCTCCCTAAATAATGGGTTTCTTTATAGGATCATAGGTGAATACTAGGCTAACTGCCCTGAAGGGCCATTTTAAGCTTAGCCAACAACTTGACGTCACAATCAAACCCCCTAACCTTATACTTTGTGTCTAAGAGATGAAATTGTTAACCATTATACCAAACTCACCATTACCCCAAAAGAATAAAATTATTTTTATGAGTTACTTTTTATAAAGGATAAACTAGACAAAGAGGGACAGCCTATACCCATATTTACCTGACTTCATGTCAGAATACTGATGAAAACAATGCCAACTTGGCTGATCTCCAGATAAGCCATATCAATTTCAGGAAGACCCAATGGGAACACAATCCACTAAGCAGAATTAGAAAGACTGTAGCAAGAGTGAATGAGGAAATACAGGACAGATCTGTCCCACTTCATAGTCATACTTGAAATTACCTGCTTTTTAAGGTAATCAAAGACAAATAACAGATATTGAGCCTGTTATTAGTGCCAAGGCTTTTTATAAGGGTTCATATTATATGATCGAACGCTAGAAATAGCAAACGATTTATTATCGAACCCAAATGTATGAAACCACAAAATGTCGAAGGAACAGATCACCGAATTTTTTCCCAGGGAAAAAAATTTGCTGATCCAAGAAAAAAAAATGTACAGGCAACATAACAACCCCCCCCCCCCCACCTTAAATATACCAACTCCGAGATCGCACCACAGTGAAGAAAACAGCAAAGTCTGGAGAACAGCCCAGCAAACTTTTTTCCCTGGGAAAAAATTTGCTGATCCTTTCCTTCGATATTCTGTGGTTTCGTGCATTTGGGTTCGACAAATGAGTGTTCGCTATTTCTAGCGTTTGATCATGTAATAGGAACCCTTTCATAAGACTTGTAAAGAAGAAGCCACATTTGTTTAGTCATTTAAGAATAAATAAGACAAAAGTTAAGATTTGAGTTAGGTTTTATTGTGCAAGTATTATGAAGGACATACAAAGATTATGTGCAGCTTGAGTACAATATCAAAAAACAACACCCAACTCCAGGTTTCAGAACCCTTGGATACCTTTACCAATTGTTGAAATCCCTTTTTAAAGAATAACAATGGACATTATAAGCCTACTTGTAAAACATATTAAGGGCCATCAGTATATCCCAGTATTTACTGATTAAGCAAAAAAAGTCACAAAGCTGTAACTGTATGAAGACTTAACACAAAGCCCACAGCAAAAGATCTAGCACAACTTTTTTTTCTAGAGTAGGACTCCCACAAGAAATTTGTACTGACTATTGTATACTTTCATGTCAAGAGTGATGCATTAACATTTTTTTTACATTCAACAGCCAAGGACATCTGTATACCAACCTTAAAAAAAAAACTATTTAAACTGTATGTTATAAAAGGCTATAGAACTGGGTAGAGAAAAAAAATGATTCCAGTTGACTCCATATCTTCTCTGCTGTAAGGGAATTACCCCAAGCCTCCACTGGGAATTACCCCAAGCCTCCACTGGGTTCATACAGTTTGGACTGCTGCATAACTGACATCCTTGAGGTTTGTTAGATATAGCAAAAAAAAGGGGGCAGAGGAAAACATCGCAGGTTAACTCACCCAAGTCATTGGCACCTTTTTGCATACTTCCAGTTCTCACCCATACCACCTTATGGCATCCAGATCTTTGCCAGCCAATAATAGTCAGTATTGGAAAGAACAAGGAGTTATTAACAAAATGGCACTAAAATTGTTAATCTAGGAAGTCCTATAGTGGAGAAGTTAATCACCATTTTCCAATTATCATTCGTTTTTCGTACGTATGCACATAGTCTCATAACTGAGAGGCCTATAGACTGTTGACTGGTATAGTGTAAAATTCTGTGGTGGAAGACAGGAAAATTAATAGTAAATGTCCATTTATATCACATTATACTGGATATATTGCTAGTTGTCTGTTAGTACTTACAAAAATAAGCAATATTTTCATATGCACTTAATACTTCAAAAAACAAGTGACTTCCATACTATTGCAGGGCATCAAGTGAAATCTTAGATGTAGTTGAGGGAAGCTGTGTTTGATACTTACACCATAAATTGCACATTTTGAGGCATACTCAGTGTTATTTATATTGCTAGTTATACAATTAAGCACACATTTAATATTTCTATAATTATCTTAATAAACATGAAGTCAGAAAGGAATTTCTTGATATCATGTGAAAGCTTATGACTGGTTAACAAACGTGCTCTAACAATGTGTGTTTAGGTTGTATGGTTTCCAATATATAGAAATTTGCTTGTAAAAGTTTAGAAAAAAATATAATTCTGGGCGTGAGTGAATTATTAATATAGTATAGTATTTATGGAAAGACTATGAATGCATTAGCTATAATCACTGTAAATAATGTTTCTTACTGTTAATATTGCTGTTTGTTCAGTTTTAATAGTTTTTGTTTTTCATAAATTAGTTCCATTTCTTATGTTTTTTTTTAAGTTGATTTGACAGAAAATGCTCTGGAATGCAGAGATGTGTATAGGCTGCTATAGCTGTGACATTTCACACAACATAGGTGTTAATGAGAACTACGATGCCTGTAATAAAAGAACATGGATAGAGACAACACAGGAGAAACACCAGAGAAAAGCATATAACAAAAATATTTGCCTCAGAGAATATAAACCAAGAGGACAAAGTACTTATGTCACTTCCCACTGCTGAAAATAAGCTTCTTGTAAAGTGACAAGGATGTTTTCAAACTGTAAAAAAAAGAGAGAGAAACAAAAAAGAAAAGAAAAGCAGGTGAAGTGAATTACAGGCTTATGTCAACCTTCCCATCTTAGGGGGAGAACGGTGGTCCTGGCTGGGCAAACTGCTTCCATGCAAAAAAATGCTAGCACAACAACAATGGGCACAGAAGAGAGGAAGAGGACTTGGGCTTTGCTTGCCAAGTTGGTGATGATAAACTGGATAGATGTGTGTTGGAAGCACAGACATACAGGGGAGAACACAGAAAGCTCTCACAGTGATATAGATGCTCACGTCAGCCACCAGAGGGCCGAGTTAGGGAACCAACAAGAAAACCCTTGATGGCTGCCTGTATGAGAACTCACGAGATGCAGAGGGCTGATGGTCAGCAGGGAAAACGGGAAGACAAAAGGATGTTTGGTTTCCTCCCACAGTTTGAATGCTGTTATAAGCAATGCACACATGTCACACACAGCCTGCACAAGCCCCTTTTTAAGCAGCATCTATCAATCACCTAACCACTCAAAGAGTTGATCTAGTGCAGTCACTGATAGGACCTAGCTGTGTGCAGTCACTGATGGGACCTAGCTGTGTGCAGTCACTGATGAGACCTAGCTGCATGGAGTCATTGATGGGAACTAGCTGTGTGCAGTCACTAATGGGACCTAGCTGCATGGAGTCATTGATGGGACCTATCTGCCTGCTGTCATCAATGGGACCTAGCTGCATGCAGTCACCAATGGGACCTAGCTGCATGCAGTCACTGATTGGAGATAGCTGAATACAGTCACTGATGTGACCTAGCTGTGTGGAGTCACTGATGGGACCTAGCTGCATCCAGCCACTGATGGGACCTAGCAGTGTGGAGTCACTGATGGGACCTAGCTGCATCCAGCCACTGATGGGACCTAGCAGTGTGGAGGCACTGATGGGACCTAGCTGTGAGCAGTCACTGATGGGACCCAGCTGCATGCAGTCATTGATGGTCAGCAGGCAAAACAGGAAGACAAAAGGATGTTTGGTTTCCTCCTGCAGTTTGAATGCTGTTAAATGCAATGCATAAGTTACCCACAGCCTGACCCAGCCCTTTTTTAAGCAGCACCTATCAATCACCAACCTATTCAGAAAATTGATCTAGTGCAGTCACTAATGGGACCTAGAAGCATGCAGTCACTGATGGGACCTAGCTGCATGCAGTCACTGATGGGACCTAGAAGCATGCAGTCACTGATGGGACCTAGCTGCATGCAGTCACTGATGGTATCTAGCTGCATGCAGTCACTGATGGGGCACTAGCTGCATGCAGTCACTCCTGGAACTTAGTTGCATGCAGACACTGATGGGACCTAACTGTGTGGTCACTGATGGAACCTAGCTGCATGCAGACACTGATGGGACCTAACTATGTGGAGTCACTGATGGAATCTAGCTGCATGCAGACACTGATGGGACCTAACTATGTGGAGTCACTGATGGAATCTAGCTACATGCAGTCACTGATGGGACCTAGCTGCATGCAGTCACTGATGGGACCTAGAAGCATGCAGTCACTGATGAGACCTAGAAGCATGCAGTCACTGATGAGACCTAACTGTGTGGAGTCACTGATGGAACCTAGCTGCATGCAGTCACTGATGGGAACTAGCTGCATGCAGTCACTGATGGGACCCTAGCTGCATGCAGTCACTGATGGGACCCTAGCTACATGTAGTCATTGATGGGACCTAGCTGCATGAAGTCACTGATGGGACCTAGCTGCATGGAGTCACTGATGAGACCTAGCTGCATGGAGTCACTGATGAGACCTAGCTGCATATAGGCCCTAACTGCATGCAGTCACTGATGAGAACCAGCTGCATACAGTCAATGATGGGAACTAGCTGCATGCAGTCACTTGATGGGACCTAGCTGCATGCAGTCACTTGATGGGACCCTAGCTACATGCAGTCACTTGATGGGACCCTAGCTGCTAACTTTCTTGCCACAGGCTGAGGTAGAGCTAATGTTATAATGGCTGCTTCAGAGGAGAGCACTGAGCACAGATACAACAGCAGCTTCTGACATTCTGGACTTTTTTCTCCTGACTTACAAAAGCTCTGCATCCCTCCACATAATTTTGGAAGCAGGGATATAGCACATTTTATCAGTAAGCATTTGCACACTTCTTAATTTGCAAGTAGCACGAATGAATTACAGCCATTTTGCTAATGCTTGTAAATCTGATATATATCATTTTACCCAGCACATAAACTGCTTTTGATCTTTGGCTCTCGATACATCATTCTGAGATGCATTGTACACTGCCAAATGTCTGCAGAGCAGGCATTGGAAATCCCTGTTTAGGCACACTGCCCTCAACAGACAAGACCTAAGACTTTTTTGACAAATTATTTTTATGATCTATCAGTCATGAATTAACTTGTAAGTATCTTAGATATGATAATAAATTCTCTAACAGTGCAGCATGAGGAATTGTTACCTTTAGAACTAGCCAACACCTCAGTTATAATAACTGGAGCAAGGAATCAGAGGAGGTGGACATGGGCTAAATTCAGTTATGCAAGGACTAGCTAGAATGACAAAGACAGTGAGAAAGCAGAGAATGGGTGGATTTATTTAATTGTAAAATCCCAAATTACCTTTTTAAATACCTGCCAGCCATCTAAACATTGAAAAATAAAAATAAATAAATATATCTAAAAATAAAAAATATATAATCTTTCCGCCATTAGCATATTAATAAATGCAGTAACACACCAAAAAAAACAAAATCAGACAAAACTGCACATCTTTGTCAGCAAAACACCTTATTCACTTTCATTACAGAATTAATACTTACATCAAGGGCAGAGGAACATATCAGATAGTGTATTCAAGAAGTCAAACTGCTGAAATCTGTTTTGTCACTTTTACCTTCCTTGTGCTGTGTTGTGTGGAGTTTGTATGCTTTGTACCATTTATATGTGAGTTTCCTCCCACTTCAGAGAAATGCTGCTTAAGTTCATTGATTACTGTTAACTGTCCTCACGCATGTGTATATGCACATGTCCATTTGTGTGTGTGTGTGTGTGTGTGTGTGTGTGTGTGTGTGTGTGTGTGTGTGTGTGTGTGTGTGTGTGTGTGTGTGTGTGTATGCGTGCGCGCGTGAGTGCACATGTATGGCACATAGCAGTGTTTGCATTCTGTAATAGGCATAAAATATTGCTAACTGCAACCCTGAAATGGATTAATCAGTTACTGATGACAGATGCATCCTGTGTGTGCAGTTGTATTTCAGTCTTGAGATTATTATAAAGTGTGAAATTCTCCATAGGGATTTCATAATATAATTTATCATGCAGCCATCGTATCCATGATATTTGTAATGAAAATATCAGTCATTTGCAAAGTAGAAAGCCAAACAGTGCCAAAATGAATTTCTGAGCAAGACATCAAAAACAAATTTCTTATGTGCATCACAGTAACTATAAACAGACAAAACCCTTAATGGTTTCACTAACCACAGAATGTTTTAAGAAAAAAATCACATACATGTGACAACACTTTTTTATGATATTTAAGGCATGTCTACAGTTGTCACACTAAACTTGTTTACAGTTTATGGAAACTGAATTAGCTATCCACCTGAAAGAGCAGTTGGCACAATAATTAAGGTATTTGCCTCCCATCCATAAAGTGCAAGGTTTGATCCTCACCTTCGGTAAGAGCTTCATTGAGTGAAGGGATATTTTGTCAAGCAGAGTACCTCATTAACCCTTTTTAAGCACAACCTGGATAACTGGATGGGCACAGAAAATACACCCCATGGGATTCCACCTGAGTCCCTACTGGACAGGGGCATCATGTGCCGACTTGTCGGAATGTGGGCTAAACTCTTGGCTAGGCTTGTAAGGCCTCAGGACCAATAGCCTAGTAACTTCCTTTGATCCTATGATTCTTTCTGGGTCTATATTATATGAACAAAAGTTCATATAAGCGAACGCTCAATGAGCGAAAATCCAGGACATCGAAAAGAATATTGTAGGGGGCTGCACATCCCACATCCCCCTGCTAAATATATATTCCAACTCCGAGATCACACTACAGTGAGGAAAGGACAAAAACCCCAATCTTTACTGTACTGAGATCCCACAACACACACCTCCATGTCCGGGAGTTTCGCTCATTAGAGTGTTGGCTTATACAAACTTTTGTTCATATAATATAGACCCATTCTTTCCTCTGTGTTTTTATGGATACATTTGGAACACTGATGGTTGCCATGCATTTACTGATACAAAGAAAAACTTATAGGAGGCAGGGAGTGTCTATTTTATTGAAAGAAAATACCAAGGTATACAGCTGTGGCATACAGCAAGGTATGGATTAGAATGTTGTGACATTTTCTAGTAGAATAAAAAACATTTTTTTTATAAATTAGCTTGCAGGATAACAGTACCAGTATTATAAACATGCATCCAGATGTGGATTTTGAAGTATTAATTTATGGAACTATTTTGTCAAAGAACAACAGACAGGCTGGATGAATAATCCAGCTTAGACACAGAACAGCCTGTTCAGTGCAGGCTTTATCTACCAAGAAAATGGATGATATAGTGTGAACTACAGAAATCACACAGACGTAGTCAGTAATATGAGGCCAGCACTGAACACTGTACTAGTGAAGCAGAAGCTTTAACTCCAAAGAAGCCATCCACTTTTGCAGGTTACATTGCAAAAGCTACACAAAGTTGTACAAAAACACATTCAGGAGTCCTCCAAATAGTTAGAGATTTCCCCATATTCTGATCCTGTTTGGTCTCCTACTTCTCAGATAGATAATTATGAAGAGATACTTCCTGGACATTAAGCCTACTATTTCTCCCCTGCTGCTGCCCACACACCCATATACTTCTTCAGAGCAAGACTGATGTTATAGCTACATCTGTCAGAATATTCCTAAAATGAAGCTGCCTTGAGTTTGTTGTGCCTGAAGTGCAGAAGCAAACACTAGAAGTTCACATGCACAAATCTGGCTCACATGGATTGACGTCCAGCTACAAACCAATATTTCTGATTGGCCTGCTTGTACAAATCTTCAGAACAGCTCTTTATAAGTGACTTTTAAATTATATAACGAGTGCTGCCCTTCAGTCTGATAAGAAACATGACTTTTAATTTTGTCATACAGAGGACATAGTTCTCCTAGACATGACTGATGACTCACGTTTTCAAACATAATTTCAACCCTGTTTCTGGAATGCAGCAGCAGCATACTCAGGCTATCTATCTGCGCAGCTGATGATGTTAAGTTCATTTAGTTATTCAAGTGCCAAAGGGGCAGCTGGGGGAGGGTCATAAGTGACTGATGTCTGCTTGCCTTCCTGAGCTATCAGGTGGAATGACATTTTGTCACTGATTCCTTGTGTTGGCTGAGAGTCACCTTTTAAGATCTGTGCTTCTTCCTTGTGCAGTTGTATTTCAGTCATGCATGGAAGGACACTTATCAAGTTACCAAAGGAAGCAGCACACATGCTTAAACTCTGCATGGCTCCATTGCATGCCACATGCATGCATGATCTTAGAAAAGAGGTATAAGACAAAAACTGTCCCTTGAACTCATTAAAGCATATGGGATTTAAACCATACATGTCTGTTGCATGGAACGTACATAAAAGATAGGCAACTTGTGTCAGATACTAAAGCAGTGAAAATACCTAAGCAGACTGGAGATAAAAAAAAGATGCTAGGGCTACAACCAAGTTTCATTTACCCCAAATATGTGGCATTATATGTACACAGCCAAGCTTCCAATGAGGCAGTTTTGGTAGTGAGTCATCTAGCATTTAGATAAGTGGAGTTAGTTTTAGAAAGTATTGTAAATCCATAATGGGACAAATGAGGGGGGACTTATATCATCAGGACTAGAATTTAACTCAGCCTCATGGCCCTGTAAAAAAGATACAGAGACAATATTATAGGAGCAGCTTTAAATAATACTGATGGCGGTACTGAATGAAGAGAGCATAAATATGCTAGCTTTTTTCTATTATAAAAACTGGCAGAAGTTAAGCAAGGAGCATGTCGCTAATCATACCGTAGCTTAAATAATAATTATAGAAGTAATATAGTGCAGACTTCCTGATCTATAAGCATAAAATAACATGTCTGAAATAACCTCCTAAGCTAGGTAGACAGGAACTATTTAAAAAAAACTTAAACTTCTAACTTAAAGGGTAAGTTGGCAAGCAAGATGGCAGAATAAGGAATACATGCATGAAAGGCTCACGTTTAAAATCTGACATATTGGTCACTCAGATGAGACTGTACTACATGAGGAAAAAGGCCTTTACCAAGAGAGGTTTATCTTGCATAAAAGAGAAGGAGGTACAAAATTAGCAATTCCTTTCCCCTCCTTATTTAATATTGTCAACTTTTTCAAGCAACAATAACATGACACTAACCTTCTTGTTTGGTATTAGTTATGGGTGAAGTACATAATAAAATATTAAAAAATATTTGTAAGTTTCAGACTACTCAACACATTATTAAATATTGCTATCGAAGAATGGATATGGCAAAGTATAATTATAATTCAGTTAATTTCTTGTTAAATTATATGTTTTCAAAGAATGACTAGACAGCTATTCTAAACAAACCACTGCCACTATGCTTTCTGCTTGTGCCCCATCAATAATCCCTTTTCTGTGTGATTTTTACATTTTTTATTTATGTGTTGCTTTTTTTCGTATCACTAATGCCATAGTTCTGAACCAGGGCTGTTTGGGACTGTTGTTTGGATTTGGGAAGCTTCTAATTTACAAAGAAAGATGAATTAAAATCCCTGTAATTTATTCTAAATTCAGGATTATAGACTTCTGATGAAGTAGCAAACTTGAAACAACAAAGCAATTTCTACTTGAACTGTATACAAAGGAAAAACAGGCTGATTTTCAGATCATAAACTAAAACTCTCATACGCTTTCTTTGTATCATCAGCAACCACTGGCTATTTTAGTGACTTAATGGTAATATGGTAATAGTTTTCCCTAGAAAGTGGTTATAAAAAGATTATTAACTTGCAGTTAGAGTTATTCTGCCATTAATATATGTTTAAAATGTTTAATTTCTTCCCTGTGTAATCTATTTACTGGCTTGCATATTAAATTGGTCTTTAATCTGTCTTATTTATGCTTTACTAAATTTTCTCTTAGCTGAAGTGTTTGTTTTCATTTATTCATTTATGAAAATTTATGGCTGCTATCTTTTTTTTTTCATCCTCACACAATACGCCCTCATGTACCTACAGCCATTTGTTTCACAGTCATAGGAGCTGGAGATTCCCAGGCAACTGAGACCCCTACAGTCCATTCATTCCTGCCCAGCAATCATTCATGAGCTCATCCACTGGTGGCAGGAGTTGAGTGGTACGCATACCTCTCAACTCTCCAGAGTTTCAGAGAATGCCTAGATTTTTGCCTCATATTTTTGGTCTGTTCCTCATAACATTTAAGGTTTTCTGGCAAATCAGTGAGGACTGAAGTCACTAAATAATGATGTACAATTGAGTTTCAGATTTCATATCCTTCAGAGAATGCGTATTAACACAAAACCTTTTATAATACCTACTTCCTAAGTTTAAAGCAATATTTAAAATTTGTCCCTATTTTGGGCCTTTGCCCAACATAATTTCTGGCATTTTCCAGATTTCTTGTGCTAAGAGGTTGAGAGGTATTGTGATAGGGAGCAGGTCAGCATTGCTGGTCCTATGGGGCAGCCTATCTTCTCCCAAGCAGGGTGCCCTCTTCTCTGTGGCAGCTCTTCCAAGCTCTACTATAGCTTTCCTCTGAGGGTTCCCCCTTGGGTCACAGTATGACTTGCAAACAGCAACATGGACTCAATAGACTTGAGATCCATGGCATGGGCACCTAGTACCCTTCTGGTGTGCTATAGCCACATCTCTTCCCCCAAGATGGGTGAGTAGCAGTGGACGCTCACTTCTATCTTCCCCTGCCAGCCCCTACAGGAGCTTGAGCCACTATCCAAACTCAGATCCCTTGTGACATAGCTTGTGACTGCTATCCTATTTATTAGTTTATATAGGGGTAACCTTATAACATTGCAGTGGCTGTTGGCATCCACCATTTTTGAGAGATAGACCATTTCACTATAAGCTACTATAATTCAGTAAATTGGTTTGCTCATTGAAGTACTGTTCAGTAACTTTACTATTAGATTGTTAGTTTTGTTGTAGTGAGTACTAACAGCACAGAAATTAGGTACTGTCACCAGTGAGGCATCACCAGCCCCTCTTAGGAAATACTGTGGTATGAGTGTGTGCGCGAGCGTGAGTGTGTGTGTGTGTGTGTGTGTGTGTGTGTGTGTGTGTGTGTGTGTGTGTGTGTGTGTGTGTGTGTGTGTGTGTGTGTGTGTGTGTGTGTGTGTCTGTCTGTCTGTTGTCTATCTGCCTAACTGTCTGACTGTCTGTATGAAAAATATAGTTTGGTTAAGTGTCAGTTACTATTGTTAAGATTGTACTAGAAGGCACTGGTCTCAACCTGACAAGAATAAACGCTGGGGATCTTTTGAGTATATCCCTGTTCTGTAGCTGTACACTGTAAAGTTTGAGTATGGTAGGTGTTAGCCACATCCTGTGGCAGGAGGGAACATTTGTATTAAGCTCCTACAGGAACTCACTCCCTTATATTCACAACTGGTTGCAACAGTATGGTGGTTAAGGCTTTTAACCCCTATTTCTCACATATTTGGCACCAGTGATACAGATTTAATGTTTTTATCCCTGCTTACCCTGGTAAAAAACTCTCCAATAGCTTTTAGAGTTTCATCCATAATGCTAATTTTAAGATTCAGTATAAAAGTCAAGCATTAGAGAAAAGATAATAATAATAATAATAATAATAATAATAATAATAATAATAATAATAATAATATGGTAGGGAAGATGTATAGCAGATGATTTAATGGATAAATTTACTTATGGTGATGTTAACAAACTTAAGAGGGTTTCTACTTGGAAAGCACATATTAAACTATGGTATCTTCTTCTTTTAGCTTTTTCCCGGTTAGGGGTCACCACAGCAGATCACCTGTCTGCTCATGATTGGCAGTGGAGTTTTACAGTGTTGAGTTGCCAGCCCGGCGCCCAACCTTCCACAGAAGGCACACACATGTCCACACTCACACCTAGGGCCAATTTAGAGTGGCCAATCCACCTACAGCATGTCTTTGGGATGTGTGAGGAAACCGGAGCACCCGGAGGAAACCCAAGCGACCACAGGGAGGACATGCAGACTCCGCACAGAAGGCACCCCAGCCAAGAATCGAACTGGAGAACCTCTTGCTGTGAGGCAGCAACACTAACTGCTGCACCACCGTGGCTGCCCATTAAACTACGGTATCTAAGCTGTTTAATTTACTAATAAAATCAAGTGGCTTAGCAATCTGGCAGTTTATCATGATAAATCACTATGTGAAAATTGTATGTTTTAAGTCATGTTTCTAAGATTATTGCAAGCTAGATTCTAATTCTTTTCAATGTACTTCTTCATTCTGGGTACTTAGTGGACTTACAGGTTGCTACCAAGACTATTTACCTGATTTATATTCTTTAGAGTATATTTTAGTTTCAGTTTCAGATATATCTGTGCATTTATGTCATAAGATCATAGGAAGTTACTAGGCTATTGGCTCTGAGGCCCTTATAAACCTAGTCAAGGTTTAGTCCATGTTTAGACAAGTCAGCACCCAAAGCCCCTGTCCAGCAGGGATACAGGTGGAATCCCAGGGGTGTATTTTCTATTTCCCATCCAGTTATCCAGGTTGTGCTTAAAAAGGCATAAATTGGTACTCTGCTTGACATGCAGAGGGAGTCTATTCCACAGATGGGGGAGTCTCTGGGGCACAAATCTGTCCCACCAACAAGTCCTATTGATGTCACAGACTAGGTTGAGGTCATGCACACGAGTTACTTGAGTGGAGCTTGACTTGTGGATATGCAGCAGTCACATCAACGCAGGGTCTGAGATTGGTTTGTATGACAGACAGAGGTAACCTCTGAGGAGTCTGTATGAAATTGAGTAGAGGGACAGTGCTTTTAGCCTGTGTAGAGTAGATGTTTGAGGCCCTGGATTCTCCTGCTGAGGTACCTCTGTGATCTCTCCAGCTGCTGCATGTGCTTTGCGAGGTACATGCTGAAGGGGGCATTGTAATCAATAATTGGCCTTATAAGGGAAGAATACAGGGATGTTATGACCTCCTTGAATGAGATATGCTTACTTATGAAGTGAGCCACATAGAAAGCTTTCCATATAACGGAAGCAACATGGTGGTCAAAAGTCAGATTGCTATCAACCTGGGTGCCCAAATCTCTCACGACTGATTGCATGCTTAAGGCATTGTTATTAATGTGATAATATGTGGGGACATCACTCTCCCCAAAGGGGATGATGATGATGCATTTTTTGGCATTCAGCTTGAGGCCGTGCTTCTGGCACCAATAATTTGTTTGGGTGAGACCCTCTTGGAGGACGTCCACATCACTTGGGGAATTGATGACCACTCCCAGTTTGCAGTCATCTGCAAACTTGGTCAGCCATAGCCCACTGGTTTTGACCTGCACTTCAGAGAAGTATATCTCAAATAACAGAAGCCCCAAGACAGATCCCTGGGGTACGCTGCTCATTACAGGTCTACTGCTTCAGGTGGCTTCCCCTATTTTGATTAAGTGGGTTCTATCAGTGAGCCAGTTTGCTACGCATCTGGTAACATATGGATTTATGGCTAGTTGAGAAAGTTTATCTATTATGCCCGAATGGGGAATAGTGTCAAAGGCTTTGGCCAGGTCAAGGTAGGTGGTGTGCAACGTCCTTCCCTCGTCCATGGCTTTGTTGACTGTCTCAAAGAAGTCGACCAGATTTAGCAGACATGACCTCCCCTTGACAAACAGAATAAAAGCCACACAGAAGCAAGGACTCTTTCTCCAAAATTTATTCTTAGCGCTTTCATCTCAGACAATGACAAGACTTCATCAGATAAAAATATAAACTCAAATGAACTTTAAATACCCATGAAGCCAGATGACATCAGCATCTCTTCGCACATTTAAAGAGAAACATATACAATCACTCTAAAATACATATAGAGGCATACATAAAAACCTTATTATAAACAATTCAAATAGAAAAAAGAAAGTAAATAGCTAACAACAATAACTGTTGAATTTATCTATGTTCTGCTTTCGATTTTAAAATACATCCAATGGATGCCATCTCATTCATCCCAGGCCAAATTACTGGTCTCAATCATAAAATCCAGTACAACTCCCTTTGCTCAAGAAGAAGTTGCCATGGTCCACCCCTAGGGTTACGTTTAACTTGTTCAATTGCCACAAACTTAAATTGATGCTCATGGAAATCCAATAAGTGCTGAAATAGGGCATTGGTCATTTTTTTTCTTATTTATTTCATAAATGTGTTCATAAATACAATTTTATAATTTGCGCTCAGTCTTTTCAACATAAAATACCAGGCAGCATTGACACAATGCCCCATATACTATTCCTAAGCTGTTACAATTGTACTTCCCTTTAATGTTCAACTAGTAGCCATTAATATCAATGAGTTCCCCAATATTGATATAGAGACAAAAATGACAACACTCACATTTGGACATCTGCCAAAGATTTTGTCTTTAAAATTCTGTGGGCAAAATGACCTCTCCATAAGATTCTTTAGGTTATTACCCCTCTCGTATACAACCACCAGCTTAGAACCTATTTTGTTCCTTACCACACAGTCTTCCATAAACACAAACACATTTTTAAAAATAACACCCTCACCTGTTTGAAGTCCGCAGTAAATCTCGTAATGAAGGCCAACCTAAAATTAATGTCAGCATTTTGTTGTATAGTCAAATTACTTTCATGGACCACATTAGTATGTTCAATGAAATTGTGAAAATCATCAGCTTACAAGATCATTAAAATAGGAACATAGACTCCCCTCCCCCACTTATTTATTACTTCCATTTTAATCTCCCTCACAAATTTTTTAGGGTAGTCTCTTTTAAGAAACATCGATTCCAGTAAGGCACATTCATTCATAAAATCATCTAATAAGGATACCATCCTGGCAGCCCTGATGAATTGTCCTTTGACAACTGCTTTCTTTTGGGACAAGGGGTGTGAACTATCAAAATGCAAGAATGAATTACAGTATGTGGGCTTCCTATAAATGGTAGAAACATATCTACCATTGCCCACATCTTTTACCAAACTTACATCCAAATAACTAATACAGTCTTCATTTAACATGTGTAAATTTCAAAAACTCTGTAGTATTTAATATATTCCAAGAATAATTCAACATCACTCTTCCCACACTTCCAAATGATGAACAAATCATCCAGGTATCTGAACTACAATACACAATTCTGAAAAAGAGCATGTCCAAACAAAAACATACTTTCTCATTCACACACCCATTTGTTTGGGTGAGACCCTCTTGGAGGACATCCACATCACTTGGGGAATTGATGACCGCGCCCAGCTTGCAGTCATCTGTAAACTTGGTCAGCCATAGCCCACTGGTTTTGGCCTGCACCTCAGAGAAGTATATGCCAAATAACAGAGGCCCCAAGACCGATCCCTGCGGTATGCTGTTCATTATGGTTCTACTGCTTCAGGTGGCTTCCCCTATTTTGATTAGATGGGTTCTATCAGTGAGTCAGTTTGCTACCCATATGGTAACATATGGATTTATGCCTAGTTGAGAGAGTTTATCTATTATGCCCGAGTGGGGAATAGTGTCAAAGGCTTTGGCCAGTTCAATTTAGGCGGTGTGCACCGTCTTTCCCTCATCCATGGCTTTGTTGACTGTCTCAAAAAAGTCAAACAGATTTAGCAGACATGACCTCCCCTTGACAAACAGAAAAAGCCACACAGCAGCAAGGACTCTTTCTCCAAAGTTTATTCTTAGCGCGTTCATCTCAGACAATGACAAGACTTCATCAGATAAAAATAAAAACTCAAATGAACTTTAAATACCCATGAACCCAGATGACATCAGCATTTCATTGCACATTTGAAGAGAAACATATATAATTACTCTAAAATACATATAGTGACATACATAAAAAGCCTTATTATAAACAATTCAAATAGAAAAAAGAAAGTAAATAACTAATAACAATAACTGTTGAATTTATCTAAGTTTTGCTTTCAATTTTAAAATGCATCCAATGGATGCCATCTCATTCAACCTAGGCCAACCTACTGGTCTCAGTCATAAAATCCAGTACAACACTCTTTGCTCAAGAAGAAGTTGCCATGGTCCACCCCAGGGTTAGGTTTAACTTGTTCAATTACCACAAACTTAAACTGATTCTCAGGGAAATCCAATAAGTGCTGAAATAGGGCATTGGTCATTGGTGTTCTGATGGGATTTAAAGAAAGGGGTGGAGGTATGTGTGTCTATTGCCCTGAAGAAGGCTTTGTAGCCGAAACCTGTATGCTGTCATTTCTATTTTTACCAGTTGGAATGATATGAAATAAAGAGTTTTATCTGATATTTGAGTGCTGGCCATTGGCGTTTTGGAGTTCTACAGTTTTTTCTGTTGGCCGTGCACCTGTTCTTTACTTGTGTGGTACTGGTTTTACGGCTATATCAGGATTTACCCACAGCTGGCTTTGTTTAATCACTTAGGCTTCGCCCTCATGATCAAACCATGCCAGCCATGAGTATATCCTGATATACCCACACCCAGTAATGGATTATTGCTTCAGGAGGAAAATACATTGCATTGTCTTTTCGGTTACTACAAAGTACTTTTTTTACACAGCAATTACCAGTATTTTTTCTCTTTTACAGGAAATGTTTAAACATATTTTTCTAGAAAAAAACAGCAGTATCATGTAAAGTATTCCACTGTTAATTCAGTATCATTGGTTCTAGCTGCTGATTTTAAATATTCAATAACAGAGATCTGCATTTTTTATATCATTTCACCAATGCTGTGAATTTATGGGTTTTCCTGTATGTAGCCTACAGCCAGTACAATGAATTTTTACATGACTACTCCTCAGAGAGTTTCTTCTTTTAGAGTCATTCAATTTAACCAATGGACCTAGAAATATTATATTAACAGTGCCTATGTTCTTAACCAAACATTTCAAGTTCTCTCTGCCATTTCTCTTTAATTGGAGAAGCTAAACACTTAGGATGGCATCAAACAACAATGTGATTGAGATTTTTCTGCTGGGAAAACAGTACTAGCAATTGCTATCATCTCATAATTTTGGTTATATGTAGTCTCAGGAATATTCAAAAATTTCATTACAAACAAAAACATTTAATTTTCTACTGATCTATAGGAAACATTTGAATTGAATATAGAACATTATCCTCAGCCTCCTCCCACTTCAACATCAGGTCATGAAAAGATTGATGATAACACTACCATATTTTTTTAAAAAGGTCAGTGATGTTACTGCTATCATTATCATCATCATCATCTTCATCAGTATCAGTAACAGTATTTCCAAAATGTTATCATACACATGATCCTGTTGTTGGTGTGGAGGAAGTCAACTCTGCAACAAAAATTGTTTATCAAAAATGAACTGTTTTTTTGTTTTGCAGAGCCTAGGCCAGCATGTTGGTCCAGAACCAGGGTATCCATTTGAATCGCTAGTAGCATGTTTTCAGCAGATAACCTGAGTAACAGAACTTAAAATGGAGAGGATGAAGTAGCAAATGTGTAAGCCTCTTTGCACTACTGTTAGGTTCCCCCATTCAGAGCTGTGCCTGGTTAACATTAGATGCTGTTCTTGTTTATTATGGGAAGGTTAATAGACACCACAGCTGGTTCATACCACAAAGTTGCTTCACAAGAGCAAAGCAAAGCATGCTAACACACATGGAAATATGGGTACAACTGCATGCATATACCGCATGCTGACAAGAGGTTAGCTACATTTGGGGTAAAAGAAAAAAGTAATTCTAGTTCTCACATGGCATAGACTACTTCTGTCACCACTTTTTTCTCATCTATCTTGACCAAGTCAGACTTATGTACAAGGCTATGTAGATCACTATAGATAGATAGATAGATAGACCGACAGACATAGATAGATAGATAGATAGATAGATAGATAGATAGATAGATAGATAGATAGATAGACAAGGCTTTGGTTATGTGGTGGTCAAAGGCTAACAGATAGAATGAAGAGACTAATGATGGGTGCAGGCCATCCTTGGTAGGTAATCAAACATGAGCTGGGGCTACAAAAATACATTTAAAAAATCCATAACCTCTGAAATAAAAGGAAAAGATAAAATGGAAACTGGGCCCACAAGTTAAAAATGGCCTCTGGGATGTAGCTAAGTCAACAACTGCTGCAGGGGCAGAATATAGCCATTACTAACATAACTTGTATGAGTCTTCAGTGAAAACTTAGAGCCTGTAAAAGATGGAGTGTGTCTGTTAAGAAAGAGGGCAATGCTAGTATAGCTTGCTGTAATGCTGGACATATTAGTGTGAAGTAACTCTTTTATTCCTATGTATCTGTGTTAAATGAGTAGAAATTTGCAGTCATTACTTTTTACCTGCTAACCATTTAACTCACATTGCTTAAAGAAAAGTTGACTTCTAATTATCACTACATTTTTCCTGAAAATACCCTGTGGAAGCTTTCAGTTTTATTGTGCCTGACAAAACACAGCATTCTTTAACCATTCTTAATATTTCTCTGTGTACAACTACTCAAACATTTTTTGATCATCATCATCATCAACTTCCCTTTTCCCATTTTAGACAAGAGGTCAGGGTGTCACTTCAGCTGTCACCATCAGTCTTGATTCAGTGCCACTTTCCTACATTCTTTAACAGTCATTCCTAACTGTTGCAGATCTTCTCTCACACTGTCCACCCACCTCTTTGCTGGATACCCTCCTTTCCTCTTGCCTTCTTCCTGTCTGTCCCAAATCTTCTTCACCAGATTGCCTTCTGCTTTTCTTGCATATGTGCCCAAACCACTGTAATCTGTTGTCTATCACCTTCACTGCAATTTGGCTTCTGCATTTATGTCCTCATTTCTTTGTTTGTCCCATAGTATGCATCCTGTCACCCATCTCAGGCATGTAATCCCTATCACCTTTATCTTCCTCAGCTGCTGTATGTTTACTGCCCAGGTTTGTGTACCATATAGTAGTGCTGGTTGCATCACTGTTTTGTACACATTATTTTCAGCTCCTTTGGCATTCTTTTGTCTTACATCACTTCTGACACTGAGCCAGCTGACTTATCTTTAGGCAAGTTCATCCCACGTACCCTCAATTTTGCATTCCATTCCCCTACCCTTTGCTGAATTTTTTTCTCAGAATCTGCCTGTAATGCCACATCATCGCATTGAGTAACTTTGGTGATCTGTTCCCTTTGACCTGTTTGCTAATATGTGGTCTTTTACCAGTATGAACAGCAGTGGGCTCAAAGCTGAACCCTGATGCACACCCACTCTCACTGGGAACCCCTCTCTGAGACTGAACCTGCACTAACTCTACCAATGTGTTTGGGACATCAAACCACCACATAACTGCCTAAATAAGATTTCTTGGGACCTTGTCATATGCTTTCTTCAAGTCGAGGAATGGCCTGTTGGACTCTTTTCCTCATCTTTAGCTTCTTCTCAACTATCTGTCTTACTGCAAACATTGAGTTGGTTGTGCTGCATCCTGATCTGAATATGAACTGCTCATCTCCCATATTCTGCATATTCAGTACAAGGCTTCAGATGCATAGCTAGGGTGGGGCAAAAGGGGCAACTGCCCTAGGCGCAAATTGTTAGGGGGTGTGGTCATCCAATCCTGATCACTGTTTAATGCATACCAGCTTTTAAAAAACAGTATTGCATTTGGGGTCAAACCTGCTACAGTCTAAACTGCTACTGTTTAAAACATTTCTTTTTTTTAAACCTGAGCACTGTAGTGATCCATGCAGAGTATGACCTGCAGCAACTGCTTGCAGTTTGCTACAGTTTAAAAGAAAAAAAATCACCTACAAAAATGTGAGGAGGGATGGGGGCAGGGGGCAGAAAAAGGTCTGGGGAAATGACCAGGAGCAAACCTTTTTTTTTGGAGGTTGTGGATTGAGGACTGGGTTCTGTATTGTTTCATGCAGATGGCAGATTTTTTTTTTTTTTTATCTTCACTTGAAGAGTTGTGGAAGTAGGGAGCAAGGAACCAAACCAAGTTCCACTGGTATTTATTCCAGCTACTTTTTGGATTACTGTGGATTGTTTTCCCAGCCTGAAGCTTGTTTTTCTTGAAGTAGGGAGCAACATCATTGGACCGGTACAGGGTGCTAGTTAAACCAACTATGCCTCTGCTAGGTTTAGAGTTACAATGTGCCTGTTTATGACAGAACAATTCTCTGTTGTGAGGAAGAGAGCAGCATAATAAATTCTGAATTAATAATCAGTGGAAAATTTAACAAGTTTTGATGAACAACTTGTTAACGGCAAAATATTCTGTTGCTATAACATTTTCTGAAAAATTCAACAAGAAGCACTGTTAAAGATAAGACCTCCCAAAATCTCAAAATAAGTATTGAATTTATTTAACAATAAGGTCAGTCACAGACATTTGTAACAGCTTAATTCAAGTCTCCAAAATTGGCAAGTATTGCCACTATAGCATGCAGATTAATCTTGTTAAATTTAAGTTGTGAAGCATGTTTTGCATGTGACATGTAATAATCTTCTTTGATCAACAGTTTTGAGGCAAGTAGATAACACTGTGTATATAAATTTAAGAACGTTTTTGACAAATAAGTTTTCATTAGTCTTACGTCTAATTTTATAAAATTGCTAATGTTAAAATCATGCTTACTTGTATGATCAGTCCCAAAGCCTGCACTTTACTAGTCCCTTGTTTACTGCATTATTTTCTGCATCCAAATTCATAAACATCAATAAAATAACAGCCTGATTCCAAACTCAAGTGACCATTATGTCTATTCAGGTGATACTCAGTGACTTCTCTTCACTCCAAAGAAGGAAGAAGCCCTGACAAGGACCTGGAAAACTGAATCAGATTAGTGATGCAGCACTGGAGGAGGTGGGCAGGGAAGGCTGGGAGTCTGTGCCTAATGTCAGGGGGAGGGGGGAGAGGGAGGTGGTCTACCCTGCTACACAGCTGACACCTAAAGAGGAAGAGGTGCATGGCATATATTTTGCCAACCAGACACAGTCATGCATTAGCCTTCATGGAACATATGCAGGAACACCCACAGAGGAAGGCATAGCAGGCTCTTGTATATGTGAGTGTGCACAGTAGCCACCATGAGAGGTGTAGAACCGTACAATAAAAACATTAATGTCTGTCTCGATGACAGCCTCTTGTGATTGGTTCTTGGCCCACGAGGGAACAAATAAGCCAAATGACTATGGGGATCAGTGAACCAGAGGTAATCACCCCATCTGCTACTGTTTTTGCTTACAGTGAAGTATATAAAGCATATTCAGGTTAAAACAGTTTCACATTTTAGCACTGTCCATTAATCACTACTTTATTTTTAATGCTAAGATCGTTAAATAATTACTTTAAATAAATACACATTTATCAAACTTTGTCACAGTGTCTGAATCCAAGACATCTGCCTTTATGAAATGCTGTTTCAAATAAGGACATATGTATATTTTAATTAGTAAACTCTAGTATACCTATATCAATAATATGATACTGTGTTTTTTCTAGAAATGGCTTAAAGATTAGACCTCTTTCAACCAACCATATAATTCCTCTCTTCATTCTACAAAGTTTGGTTACAGAGCAAATCCTTCATACAGATCAGTTATCTCACACGTCTTCAGACTAAAAATATCTGATATATATACCTTTGTAGTCAAGCATGCAGCCCTAATTACCATCACTACTTATAATCACTACTTGGTTCCAATATACCCAGAGCTGCAAATTGTATATGTTTAAGCACTAGCAAAGGCATTACTTACAGACACCTGTCTAATATTCTACAGACATTCATGGGTGATGGGTTTGCAAAATTCTTGATAAGGGTCCAGAAGTAAACTCAGGGGTCTTGGGCTCACTCAAAGGTTTATAGGTCATTTGGGCTAAAATTTCATGATTGTTCTATAAGTAGGCTTAATTTTTTATACAAAAAAGTGTGCTTGTAAATCTAAACAGCATGTCACACTTTAGTCTCCATGTACATATATCAATAACTTACGTACTTAAGTTGAAGCTACAATATTTATTTTAACTTTACAGTGAAGGTAAATTAAGCAAGCACAATCAATATGACCATTTTGCAAGCAGTTAAATCACTGTACACAACGCATGCAGGTACAGCCTTATCACTTCACCTGAGCATGTAAATTGCATAGTGCAATAGACAGCCATCATATCAAGATTCGTTTCAGTCCCTGGTGACCACTGACTCATGGGATAGGCTCTGGCTTCCCCAAGACCCTCAGCTGTCTAAAGGGGATATTGGAGAATGACTAGAATGAATGAATGAATGAAGGAATTGTAAAATGGTCCAGTAAATTGATTGGTGAGCAGCAAATGTTTCTTACACCTTTGTGTTTAAAATGGTTAGAAAGAATAACTAATTCAATTGTAAAGGATGAGTTGCATCCATTATGTTGTGAATTCCAGCTTCTTCCATTGGGAAAGAGGTATATGTTCCCAAGATGTATAACAAAAAGGTATAGGAATATTTTTTTCCAGAAGCAATCAAACATATGAATAATAAGAATGTTACATCTTAAGAGATGTTTTTAACTCAGTATAGCTTCAATTTCAGCACCTTTGCACTTTTTGGTTTAAATCAAGTGCAATATTGGAATAAGGGAAAAATGGTAGTATTTATGGTAGTTCTGGAGACCAGTTTTCTTCTTTATTGTATGTATGTTAAATGTTAACTGTTTTTTGTTATGTTTTTCTGTTTCTATTTTTATTGTATTTATGTGAATGTTGAATGTTGTGTCTGGACCAATGCTAATCTTGTGACTGCAAAAAGAATTTACACATGGGTATGAATAAAAGAAATTGAGTTGAACTGAATTGAATTTAAATTATGTCTTATTTACTAACAACCTGAAACAATGCTATATACTAGCATGTCTGGCAGTTTCTAAGTATGAAAAATCATAACACTAGCCATTCAAAATCATAACAGATTCTCAGAAAGAGGAGAACTGAGAGGCGTGGGCAAGATGAGCACTGAGTGACAGCATTTTTACTCAGCTCTGTCTTTTCAGAAATATTTTGACAGGAGTTTTTGTTTTTAACTATCTCAATACAGAATTTTTATATCTAAATAATTTTTTTAGAACAATTTCATTGATAAATCTTCAGCATCAAAAGGCAAAATGAGTTACACTAAAGCTTCTCACCAAGAGACAATTCTAAAAAGGAATTACAGTCCTTAATAACTAGCTTTCAAGAATTGTCAACTAAATTGGACAAAATGGATTTAAAATTGGATGACTTCAAAGAAAAATGCACTCAGCAGATGGACACCATTCATGAAGACCTGTCACAAAAGAAAAAAACTAATTTCAGGAATAGAAACTGCTCTGAATGACATGGACAGCAGGATTAAGGAAGGTGAACATAACACTGAATTTCTCTTGAAACAGAATTCTCTTCTACAATCAAAAGTAGATGAACTCGTAAATAGATCACGTAAGAATAATGTAAGAATATTTGGTCTACCAGATAACATAAAGGGAAACAGTATGGAAAAGTTCCTAACTTCTTGGTTACCTGAAATTTTGGAACTCCCAGAGGCAGTATCCTATGGCATTGAAAGGGCTCATAGGTCTTTGATTTCTTCTAAAAATAACAAAAGTAATTCTCCTAGATCTGTCATTGTGAAATTTTTATCTTCTCATGCAAACAAATGGTTTTAAAAGCTGCCTGGGAGAAAACACCAATTAAAATGAAAGATAATATTATTATTCATTTTGATAATGATTATTCTCCTTCTGTCATGTCTAAAAGGAAAATATTTCTACCCTTAATCAAAGAACTTAAAAGAAATCACATAAGAGTCCATCTACTATTTCCAGCTAGATCGAAAATCTTCCATCAAAATGGATTTAAAACATTTGAAGATCTGGACTCAGCCATTTCACTTATAAGACTCAACAAACTATTAGAAAAAACTGAAGATATGGAGTGGGCTAGTTCCAGTCTTAAAAGAATTGCTGATAATAGTACATGGAAAACTGCTGAATCCAAAAAGAAACAAAAAAATGAGGAATTACCATTATTCCATATTATTGTTTTTATAATACCTAGAAGTTTCACAACTCTCACACATTCTGTGGATATATGCTAAAACTTCAAGATTTTTGGCAAACTTCACATTAGTTCCACTAATAACTGACCCTTTAAGTCGGGGAAAGTAAACTGGACTTCCAGGTGAGGATATTTTATTTGTTAAGTTATTATTATAACTGGATATATTTTTTCTACTTGTTGTTGTTTTGCATGTATATTAGCTAGTCTTAATGATTAAACTATGGTAGATATTATTCATAATATACCCTGGTTGTTATGATACTATCCTTGCTGTTCTATGTTTGCATTCTGCTTTATGGTTTATGTATTGTTTATTATAAATATGGTGGGGTTGGAATTATTTTGTAGTCAAATTATTGTTGGATTTCCTCAATATATGAGCTCACCTGGAAAACATTATTGTTTGAACAGTTATATTGGCTTGCTTTCAGGGTCATTTTATGTCCGGAGCTGCCAGCTTGATTTGGACCTTATTGGAGACATCATTGTTTGTCTGTATATACTCTGGTTTGTGTTCAGGGGAGTTTGCGATAGTTTGCTGGAGCCTGGCTTGTGCTGTGTGGTTGCTGTTCTGGCAAGGCAAAATAAAAAAAAAAGAAAGTGTTTGGGTTGGTGGCTTGCTTCTATGAGAGAGGTAGGTTTTAGGTTGTGATTTCTAGTTGAATTTATGGGGAAATGCACTCGGTGGTGGTGTGTGGGAGGGTGATGGGAGCTTGTGTACGCATTTTTTCTCTTGCTCTTCTCCCTTTCCGATTTGTATCATGTGCATTCACTTCATTTCCCTTTCTGTGCATTGGTATGTTGTTAGTGTTTTCTGAGCTCTGACTCTGTCTCGTGCTTGCATATTTGCCTGTGAGAGATTAAAAAAAACACTTAGCTTGCTTACAAGTTTCCCGCTTGAATAATTCAGGTTTGAATTTCACTTGAATCAAGCTCAAGAGTCTGCGGGTGCTCTTCCAGATGAAACGGGTGCTTTCCACTTACATCATATAGAAACTGCTGAGATAAGACGACCTTTATGCATGCAGACCAGCAGTTACATAGTAAATAGAATTTTGAAATGCTGTAGAGTGTTTATATTCAATAGACCTTACCTTTGAGGAAGATTTAATGGACAAATGCCTTCTTATATGAAGTTATATTATTTGATATATAATTAATTAAAATTAACTGTCTTTACATTCACATACAGCCAGCTGAGTCTGTACAAATCTCGAGCTTAACTTCATTATATTATTAGATAAGGAAGCAAATATTTAGCTATGCTGATGGTCTACATTAATGTAGTGCTGGTGAAAAGAAAAATGCTATATACTATCAAATCCCAGAAATTTATTATAATAGCTTTAAAAAGCAAACATGTTAATGACACAGTTTCATAACTGATTCCATTCCAGGGAAGCTGTTTATATTTATTTGTATATGAGATGACTTAAAGGTATATTCTCCTTTTAAATATATTAATTTGTCATTCCATACTTTTGCCGCTTAGTGATATTCAATAAATAGAATTGACAAGATATAAAAGTTACATTTAATTTAAATATTAGAATACATTAGAATACTTGATAGTTAGATACATTTGTTTGTTTGTTTGATCTTTCTTGTCAGTTGTTAAAATTATTTAACTCTGATAACATCAGATATGTTAAGAATTCTACATATTCTTATTAGTATACCCTAGAGAAAACTGGTATGAACTAAAATTAATGTCATTATTAAGTATATGAGTTGCATATGAGGGAATAGTGAAGTTGAGTAATATTGGAGAGAAAGAGGTAAATGTTACCATGGAATGACATAGAATGACTTTAGCATATTCTATCTATATTTCTTTGGTATCCCTTTAAATGGAGATAGGTGCTTGTACAACTCTGAGGATTAATGTTTTCTTTTTATGACAGATGCTGATTAGATGCTGTTACTAGATTGAGAGGCAATTTAGGTGATAATATGTCATCTGAATTAGGAGTTTTAAACTCCAGAGGGGTTAAGGTTGTATCTAATATAACTAATTTAAGTTATAAAATATTTTTTTATTAATATTTTTAATGTTCACCATTACTTTACAATATGCAATGTCTCAATAACAGTCTTCTTAGTTTTATTGTTCCAGTTAACTAAAGTACTAACCTATATTATCTCTTCTAGATTCAATGGTAATATAATATTAAGATCAATTGATTTAAATCTTTCAAAATATCTCTGGTATGTCAATTCTAAAATGAATTTCTGTTAACATCAATGGCTTGAATAATCCTAGTAAAAGACAAAGTTTATTTAAATATCTTAAACTTCATAAATCTCAACTAGTATTTCTATAAGAAACCCATTTAATATTGGAAGACATTACCAAACTTAACATTAAACCTTATTTTTTGCTAGTAAGTTCAGAACACTCTCAAAAGAAAAGGGGGGGGTGGCAATTTTATGGAATAATACACTACCCTTGCCTAAAGTACTAAATGTCTATAGTGATAATAAAGGGATGTTTTGTTCTATAAATGTAGAATTAAACAATAAAATATATACTTTTATAACTATCTATTGGATTCCAGGTATTGGAACCAGCACAGTAAAACAACACTTAGATCAGATGGTACATTTTGCAAAAGGAAATATTATACTAGCTGGTGATTTTAACTGTATCTTAGACCATAAAGATTCTACTTCCAAAGGTAATAGATGAATTTCAGCATCTGCTAAATTACTTAAAGATTTTATAGATTCTTATTTTTGAAAGATATTAATAACTTTAGTTAGCTAACAAAACAAAGAGGCTAAATAAAATTAATCACATTAATGAGATATTCTCTCCAAAAAAGAAAAAAGATAGTCTCGAATTTATATAATATTCTAACTGAATTTAGGGAATTCTTTCTAAGTATTAATCAGAAACCTAATATAATTGACACTAAAGATGGCATTATAGCTTTTATTACTAAATATACTAACAAAAGATTATCAGAAAAGCAAACACATCTTATGGATAAGCCCATCTCCTTTAATGACATTCAAATACAAATTGTCAAATTAAAACAAAATAAAGCCCCTGGTAATGATGGTATAATACCTGAAATATATAAATTATTACTTAATAATGCTTTAAAATTACTTCACAAAGTCTTTAATATTTCCCAGATTAGCAACGTAACCCACCTTCTTGGAAGTATACCTTTATATCTCCTATACTAAAATCTGATAAAGATCCTACTAATTGCTCCTCTTACAGACCTATTGACCTGCTTAATATTGATTATAAAATGTTTACATCCATCTATGCTGACAGATTGAAACATTTTTTACCAATTTTAGTTGATAATGATCAAACAGGATTCATAATGAATAGGAACTCATATGATAATATAAAAAGAACATTAACACAGACTGAATCTCTCAAACATTTAAAGACAATTTTAACACTGATTAGTTTGGATATAAATTGCACTTTTGATTCTATTAATTGGGACTACTTATTTATTCTTATGGAATTTAAAATTTATTATTTTTGTAATAAATTTATTAATCTTATTTCACAATTATATAACGGCAGTCAAGCTTACATTAAAATTGGCTCAAGTATTTCTCAAAATATCCCAATAATTAAAGGTACCAAAAAAGGATGTCCATTATCCCCTTTACTATTCACATTAATCATGGAGCCTTGGGCTAATTTAATCAGATGGGAAAAGGATATTGTAGGTAATAAATTAAACCCTAAAGAGTCTTCTAAAATACAGATGTTTGCTGATGACATTCTTCTAACCCTTGGTGGCAAAAACTCCTCCATTCATGCTCTCTTTAAAAATATGAATTTCTTTCAAAAAGTATCTGATCTAGCTTTTAACAATAATAAAACCCAAATTATTTTTATTGGACCAAATAAGTTTGATTTACATGATGATTTTAAAATATACTTTCCACAATCTGATCATATTTTGTATTTAGGTATTATAATTTCTAATAATATTAAAAATATTATTCAACTAAACTATAATAATAGTCTTCTGACAATAGAGAAACTAATAAAACAATGGAATAAAATACCATTTTCTATGGATGAAAGACTTTCTATCATTAAAATGATTCTTCTTCCAAAAATGCTATATATACTTCAATCTATTTCATTACCTCCTCCAAATTTGATAATAAATAAAATCAATTCAATGTTTCAAAAATTCCTACGGTTCCCTAATAAACCAAGAATTACATTAAAATATCATATGAGAAGCTGGGATAATGGGGGCATAGCTATGCCAAATTTAGAATTTTATGTATTCTCATCAGTAATTAAAACTATATCCCTTCTTATAGACATAAAATATCAAGCTAAATGGAAAACTCTACTTGAATTATTAGCAATAGATACTATAAAAAATATTCCTCAAAAACTGGATTTATTTGGCTTTTAAACGATTATTTCTCAGTATCTTCTTCTCAGAATTTCAAAAAGAACTACTTAACACTTCTTTTAAATTATTTTAAAAATTATATTCTTAAATTTAGTTTGTATAAGGATTGGTTATTTCTCCTTTTTCCCACAGCATATTCACAAGGAATTTTTTTTCTTCATATTTACTAAAAATGACCTTTTTACAACAAAAACAATTTTTTTTTAGTATCAGATGATGTCAAATAATAATTTGAAATCAATAGATACACTTAAGGCTGATTTCCAGTTTGACTCATGTTTCTGGTTAGACCTACAGGAAGGAAGGGAATATATACTAAACAAAATCGATTTGATGCCTTCTTCAAATAAACAAGTAATACCCAGTTTAATACAATATATGATATTATCAATACAAAACATTTCCCCTACTAAAAACAAATTTTCACATATATATAAAGCTATAAAAAAGGATTTAGATATTTTACCTGATAGTCATTGGAATTACTTTCTCCTAATCAATAACCAACTTCCTACGAACAATGACAAAATAAATATAGTTAAATCAGCCAGTGTAACTACATCATCTTTTAAATGGAGAATATGTACTTGGAAGTATTTATATAGATCATTTATCACTCCTCTTACTGTGAGTAAAAGCAAAAAAGATGTGATATGTTGGAGATGTAAAATGCAATTAAATGCTGATTGGTCCCATATGTTTTTTGAATTTATAGTATCAAAAACATTTTGGGAAGAAGTTAATATATTTCTACAAGCAATTTTTACAGATTACTTCACATTATTCAGATCACTGGTTTTATTCAACACACCAGTTCCTGCTTGTATTAGTGTTTCCAACTATCCATTAATTTGGTTCATATTATCTGTTGCCAGAAAGACAATTACAAAGAATTGGAAATCTACTTATCTCCCTCAATACAAGAATTTAAAAATTTGCTTTCTGATGTTTGTCACTTGGAAATGCTTACCATTGAATCTAGATCCACTAAGACTAAGACTATACCTTATTCCTGGAACAAAATATACACTCTATTAGAAAAATAGTTTAATAATCTTATAAATATCTAGAATATTGTAAATACATCTGTACATTTATTTTACTCTTATGGTGAATGTTTATGTAAATAGTTGTTTAGTAACAGTTGAATTTTGTGAATTTTTATTCTTATATATATTTAAAATTGTTCAGTTTTTCTGAGGTTTATTGTCTGATCAATATTATTTCAATAAAATTGGTTTTACAAAAACGAAAGAGGAGAACTTTCTTATTTTTCTTAATATACCTTCTGTCTACAGTAGACCTCATTGAGTTTGTTTTTGTTCAGTTATTTAATCAAATGTTGGATTACACTGGAGCTGAAAGGCAGCAATTGTGGCTAAAAACATGAACAATAATATAAGAAATGAAGCAGCAGAATTAAAGAGCAATCCTTCACTGTTTTTAATATATGTTACACAAGGTATATGGCTGGTAGACAACATATCTTCCATCTTGATCCAGTTTCCCAAAATCATGTCTCTGTGTAGTATCAGTTGTGCTGCTTAGGAGTGCTAGACATACTGAAAATGAGTCATGTTGTTGACCATTCTTATACAGTATAAACTTTGTAATTTTGTTGGCCTCCACATAGTTCAGCTACAGTGCAAGCCACCATTTAGCACTGACAAATGAGTCTAATTTTGCTGTTCTCCCTCAAATGACAATAGCTGTATTAACTCAGTATACTATTTTTTCTACATTCATATCTTATTAATTCTGTAGAGAAAATGTGAATCTCTTGCCTACCAACCTCATCCACTCAGACAGCAGACTACAAAAAATACATCACAAAAAGGAATGCCAAAGAAATTAATGGAACACTCAGAAATTGAGTATCTATATTGTTTAATCACACAAAAACGTAATGCTTTTTGTTTACTATTGCTTAACTGAAATTAGAGAATTGGTAGCATTATAATAACTCCGAAATCTGTCGCCTAAAAACTGGGGGTTCTAAAGAAATTATATATATATATATATATATATATATATATATATATATATATATATGGTGGATATAAAAAGTAAAGTGTACACACCCCTGTTAAAATGCCAGGTTTTGTGCACACATCCCTGTTAAAATGCCAGGTTTTTGTGATATAAAAAATTAGACCACAATAAATAATTTCAAAACTTTTCCCCACCTTTAATGTGACCTATAACCTATACAATTCAATTGAAAAACAAAAAAATATGTTAGGGGAAAATATAAAAAATAAAAAATGTGCACACCCTTAAACTAATACTTTGTTGAAGCATATTGCTGTTTAGAAGCATGAAAGTGCTTACCTGTTGTTTTTATTTTATGTCTTATTTAGGTTAGTTGTTTTAATAAAATATATGATTGATGTTGAAGCCTTCTGCTGGATTTCTCTTTATCTTGCTGCAACCTTTACGAATTTAACAGCTTAAATGGTTCTGTCCTTTAAAACCAGCTCTTAAGAAATGGCCAATTAAATGAATGAATTAAGGAGTTGCGATAGCTGATTTGTTTGCACTATAAGAGTAAGATGGAGCGGATTTTTAGTTAGGTCTGATGAAGTGCTGTTTAGAAGCATGAATGCCTTACCTTGTGTTTTTATTTTATGTCTCATTTCAGTTTGTTGTTTTAATAAAATATGTGTTTTATGTCAAAGCCTTCTGCTGGATTTCTCTTTTTCTTGCTGCAGTATTTTATTGGAGATTCTACTGCACGTTTGTTTTTGGATTCGTAAAGGTTACCACAGAGTGTAGATTACTTGTACACTTATTGTGATCTTTCTGAGTGACTAAAAGGTGCAAAAAAATGTGTTAGAGATGTTCCTTAATACAGATTGTGTACACTTAGTGTAGGTATTATTGAATCTGGCCCATAATGCTTTTAAAGGAAGACAACATCCAGTCTTAGTAGTCTGCACTCTGCACTACCTTTTGCTGATTAACAAAATATTTAAATAACTGCTGAATCTAGTAGCTGTCACTCAGTATAATACAACACCCCTTAAAATCCCCACATGGTCATTCCTATAAAGTGCACATAGGAAGCAGAAAGGGTTTTGTAAATTCAAATATTTAATAGTGGCAAGTATTTTTTCATGATATGGTAAGCTGGAAGATGACTTCTTGCAGGCAAGACACTTAATTCACCCAGTGTGTGTAATATGATGAGGGTATGTTTTATTGATTAATCCCAAAGGAAATGAATTTCTTTGTAAGCAATGCACATTTATTTCATTTCCTAACAGATTAGAACATAATTCATATTTAACATTTCTTGCTATTTGAAGAGAGCCCACTAAAGGATGGTTGCTTCTGAATGCATATGTGTGTGTGTGTGTGTGTGTGTGTGTGTGTGTGTGTGTGTGTGTGTGTGTGTGTGTGTGTGTGTGTGTGTGTGTGTGTGTGCAACAGTACTTGAGCAGTTGTTTCATTTAGCAGAACTTATCACTCAAATTAACTTGCCCCCCCCAAGAACTCATTTTAGTGCTTGTTTATAAGTTTTGCAAGATAGGTTTGATAGTTTCTTTAAACATGCTGTTAGAACATATTGCAGAATGACAGAGTAATCTATATGTGGCAACCATTTGAAATGTCTGGACTCACTAGTGCATGTTCCAAACATACCTCTCAACCTCTTAGAGCAAGAAATCTGGACAAAGCCATAAATAAAAGTGGGACAAAGGCCCAAAAATAGGGAACATTTTTAAATATTGCTCTTGCAAACTTAGGAAATTCGAACTTCATCAGACAAAACACCAAGTGAACTGTTATTTTTTAAGTAGGCTGATACATCAACCAGCTGACATATCGAAAATTCGAAATTTTAAACAACATACCCTATTAAAAATATCTATATTATTAAAAACTTTATATTATAAAATACAATTATCCAAAATAATTAGAAAACAGAAGTTATTTTAAAGTTAAAATTAATAACTTCCCATTTATAAATTCTTTAACAGTAAACTATTAAAACACATACTGTTAAAATACTATAATAAACATTCTTATCCAAGCAGCAATGGACAGTTTTAAATATTACATACATGATGCAAAATAAGCTACCAGATCTATCATCTGTTAACCAATAAGGTAACCCATTATGCCCTCCACTAAATCTTATCAAAACCAATCTACAGAGACTCGTTAATTTTAGCATGGGCATAATGGAACACATATCATTAAGGCCTGGCAGGTTATATGAATATAAACAAATCTGCCATAACAATTCTAGCCTTTCTAATTCTACTTCTATTGGTCCCCCTCTCATATTTGGCACTAACTGGTCCAAGATCCAAAATTTAAATATATGGGTGGAATATTCAGAAACATGCTTAGCTAATGCATTTTCTTGTTTGAGTTTATTTATATTGTAAATGTGTTCGTAAATTCTATCTTGCAATCTACGAATTGTTTTACCCACATAAAAAACAGGGGCAAAACTGGCATTTAGCTAAATAAACCACCATCTTTGAATTACAGTTAAAATTACCCTTACTTTTCAAATCCAAATCATTAATACTTATAGACTTACCCACTAAAATATATTTACAATAAGGGCAGAATCCGCAGTTATGCATACCATTCCTATTATGGATATTATGATTGTTTTTATGTACTCCCTCAAATAGTTCTTTAAAGTTCCTATCTCTCCTTATAAAATTTGGGTACTTCCCCATCTTTTTTATTATTTCCTTACTTTCTTTTAGAATATTCCAATTTTTGTATACAATATTTCTTAAATAATAGAAATCAGTATTGAAAGTAAGTATGAAACTATGTTCAAATCGTGAGGTATTTTCAACCGCAATTAAATTAACAGTAGAATCCATTATTTCACAGTTAGAATTCTCATTTGTATTTATTATTGAATCTTGGTTTTCTGCCTCTAAATTATCTCTTTAACAACTGGTGTGTAGATGCCTCTACATCTTTTCTCCTTAACCTCATCTATAATACTATCTAAGAATGCATATGGATAAGCCCTTCTAAGGAACATATCTTTTAAATTTCTGCATTCATTAGTAAAATTATCTTCTCTTTAAATCATTCATGCTGCCCTCACCAATTGACCTTTGACTACTGACTTTTTTTGAAAGGTGGGGTGAGCACTTGTATAATGTAGGAAGGTATTGGAATAAGACGGTTTCCTATAAATCCTTGTTTCATACTTTTTATAAGTATTATTCTTAATCAATAATACATCCAAGAATGAAATTTGTTTCTCATCAAAGTTATATGTAAACTCGAGAAAGTCAGTATTTTCATTAAAATAATTTACCAGGTCCTTAGCCTGATCTTCATTTCCTTTAAATAATATAAATATATCATCTAAATATTGCATATAATATATTATTTGCGAATTTATATGTTTTTTTATTAAATATAAAGGACCTTTCCCAATAATTCATGACCAAGTTTGCAAAACTTGAGCCGCAGGGTGAACCCATTGCCACTCCACTCTTCTGATGAAAAAAACTATTCTTGAATGTTATATAGTTATGTGCCAATACTATATTAAGTAATTCTTCCACTAGAATCATTTTAGATGTAGTTGCACCTTTTTCTTTTAAATTCAAAATAACCCACTCTATACCTAAATCCTGTGGGATTGAGGTATAGAGGTCCTTCACATCCACTGTTAATAAGTTGTTATATTCTTCAAAACTAATTTTATTTATCTTTTCTAAGAAGGACCAAGAGTCTTTACTTATACATGTTTCAGATAACACATACTTCTTAAGAAGCCCATCAACTACTTTTGCACATGCGTAAGTTGCACTATTTCTGCCATCCACAATAGGTATGAGAGGTGGATCACTCAGATTCTTATGTATTTTAGGCACACCAAATATAACTGGAGCAAGAGGTGCTGGCATAATCAAATAGTTATATAAATCAATATCAATTCTCTGTGTAATAAATAGATCATTGATATAAATTTTAATCCTATTGTTTGCCTGGTTATATTAATTCAAGGACACTTTATCATATGATTCAGATGTTAACATACCTTCAATTTTATTCTCATAGTCTACCTGGTCCATAAAAAACAGTCCTCCACCTTTGTCTGGTTTCATAATACGGACCCTATCCTTCAAATATTTAATCCAATCTAGTTCCTCACTTGAGAGATTATTCTTACTTCCATTACCCTTCCTCCATTGGTCCATGTGCCTAAAATCGAGTTCACACAGTTTTTCAAATATGTACAAATAATGGCAGATGAGTTGGTCTTTTTTTTTCCTGATGTAGGCACAGAAATGTCAGATTTTACATAAGGATTTGCTATAGCTGAGGCTGGGCTCCATCTTGACCTGGCACCTCCCACTGATTTTATATATATGTAAAGATATATATATATATATATATATATATATATATATATATATATATATATTTTTTTTTTTTTTTATTTTATTTATTTTATTTTATTTATTTTACATTTGTTGACCGGGCTAGTCTAACTGGAGATATTTCCATTTTCAGTAGAGGCCCGGGGAGAAAAGCTCCAAAGCAAAACATACTAGAGTTTAAAGAAAGTTTTAAAAGACAGAAACTAACAACTCTACAGTTACTCATTATTACTAGTGAGTTTAATACTGACTCACATAGTTACAGACAAAAAAATACTTATATAATTATAATATACTAAGTCTGATAAAGATAACTAAAATACACACAGTTTTAACTCAAAAGACATCATATAAAGTTAAAAAAATACTTTGAGAGATAATGATAAGATAGGAAGTATGAGAAAGAGAGCTAAGAATATGAGAAATTAGAAGAGGTAGGTTGTAGGAAGGAGAGCGAGTAAGATAGTTAGCAAGCAATGAGAGCTAGAAGCCAGTTTATAAGCAAAGAAGTAATAGGAAAACAAGTGGCAGAAGAGGAGGAAAGCCAGGTGGATGATAGAATAAGTAAGAAGTAGGAGATAGTAATGAAGTAGAGTCTAAGTAGTGGAAGGATTAATCAGGTTTACTACAGTAATGAAGTAGAGTCTAAGTAGTGGAAGGATTAATCAGGTTTACTACAGGTGCACAGCCAGTGATTTTGGAAGTGAAGTTTAATGTTTAGTTTGAAAAGAGGTAATGATGCAATGGTTGTTATGTTACTAGGAAGTAGATTCCATTTTCTACCTACTGAATTGGTGAAGAGGGAGTTGCCAGCAGTGTTATTTGATTTTATGGAATTAGCCAATAGTTTACTGGAGGAGCGGAGAGAGTTAAGATTATTGTAGGGGATTATGAGTTGAGAGAGTATAGGGGTGTTTGTAGGATGGTACAGAATTTTATGGGCAATAGTGAGTTGTTGGGTTGCAAGATAGTTTTGGAATTCTGGCCAGCCTAGTAGTTTCAGGTTGAGACAGTGGTGTGTTCTGTAGGGGTTTCCTGTAGCGAAGCGAGCAATGTTATTATAGCAGGTAGTAAGTTTGGTAAGGTTGTTTTTATTGAGGTTGGTGAAAATGGGACAAGCATAGAGAAGAGAGGAAAGAAGATGGGAGTGAGCGATCCTAGTTCTAGAGGAGGGAGTTAGAAATGGTCTAATACGATATAAAGATCCTATTTTCCTATTGACAAGTTTTATGGTGTTGTTAATGTGTTGGTTGAAAGAGAGATTATTATCAATTGTAATACCTAACAGTTTAGTAGTAGAGTCGGGAGAGATGATAGTGGCATTGTTAGAGGAGATAGTGAAATTTAAAGGGGCGGTCCTGGAGGTAGGGGTAAAGAGGAGGAGTTTAGTTTTCTTAGCATTTAGTAAGAGAAATCGGCTAGAGAACCAAGTTTCGACGGTATTAAAGACATTTTGAGTAAGAGATCTAAGTTCTGAGGTAGAGGATGCAGAGCAGATGAGTGTAGAATCATCTGCATATTGAATGCAAGTAGCTTGGGGGATTGTGTTTTGGAGATCATTTATGAAGAGGGAAAAGAGAAGTGGGCCAAGAATAGAACCTTGTGGAACTCCAATATATATATATATATATATATACTATATATATATATATATATATATATATATATATATATATATATACACACACACACACACACACACACACACACACACACACACACACACACACACACACACACACACACACGTGTTATGAGCCATGTTATAGTCTCCCTTGGAACATTTGTGTAGAGGGGTACATAGTGTAAAATATTCACTTGATAAATCTCCTTCCAAAAGACTCTTTCATTCCTCCTCTATAATTCCAAGTGCTTATACCTTTTCACAATCATTTCGTATATCAGTAACTGAAAAACTGCTCCCATCCCATATAGTAAGTTCATATTATGTAGTTTTCTTAGTGCTGCTTTCATGGGAACAGTAGTCAGATGAAGGTTTTGATTTTTTAAAATATAAGAAATGAGCTTTGTTCTGTTTAAGAAGTATTGTACATTGGATAACATTAAAAATTGCAGTTTGTATTCTAAAGGCAAATATTGCTCAAGTTTCAAAATGCTAAACCCTATAATATTCAGTACAGTGCTGTACATAGCTAATTATTTAAGATATAGATAGATGTCAGTAAAATATCTTTTCACTCTCACAAGAAGAAAATTATACAGTGACAAGCTTGAAACGTACAGGTCGCAAATTCACATCATAAAATTCTGGTGTGCATTCTGAGCATGTGGACCTGCAACATACATAAATGCAGGCAGAGGTTGAGATGTGACTACATGATGGACAGAGCTAGGCAGTGAGACAGCAAGATCTAGCATGCAACAGAAAGTGTGATATGACCCTCGGCCTCCCCCCTGTTATACACAACCAGGGGATCATATTTCATAAGTAGTGAGGGCTTATGCAATGTTTCTATATCATGAAGAGTATCTGATACACAACATATAATACAGTGTAATGCAAATTTTCCTTATTTCATGAATTGCTTCTTTTTCAGAATTCTTAGGTATTCTATAAATTAGTGTTTCAGAGTAGCACCCTCTGCATTAATCTAAAGTGAGAAGACATCACTGCAGAAAAGGTGTGAGTGGGTCAGAATACAGAAGGTCACTATCTTAACATGAAACATGGTGAAAGTTATAAGGGTTCTGCCCTAGACATAAGTACAACCTGGTTTTACATTTGCGGGGAGTTATAGGTTATCCTAAATGCAAGCTCTGTCTCTGTATTACAGCCTGGAGGGTGGGGAGGGGCCCACATTAGGTATGTCAGCTGCCTTTTACAGTAACTTTCAGGAAGATGATGGATTGATGTTTGAATTGCAGAAAGTGCAGGAGATGGGTTAATATACTATTGGGGCAAGACTATACTGATACAGCCTTACTATACTTCCTTTTGGTGAACCCAGCCAGATTACACAACAAAGATCTACTACACCACACAGCATTAATCTGAAATATCCAACACTAAGCATCCCCGTCTTTGGTGGATCGTCTCAAGTGGCACTGACTCTGTTATGTAGGAATGGATTAAAAAAAAATTCAACAGTCAAATTGCAAGAACAGTTTCACCCCTCTGTAGTACAGAACCAGTGAGAATCCACAGCCTTCTGATCAAATGATCATACCAGGAGGCTTTTATGCATATTTAGATGATAAAAGAGCAGAAGAATGGAGCAAAGAAGTTATGTTGAAAAATAAAATGGCTGTAGAAACTGAAAAAGGGGAGAACTTTGTAGGTACTGGGCAAGGAGTGGTTATTATACTCCTGGATAACATATTCAGTGGATTGAACTGTCCAGTGCATTTAGCACCTAAAATGTGACTACTGAATACATACTATGCACCCTGCTCATCAGTGTTAGCTTTATCAGTTGGCTAACATCTATCTAGCCTTCTAAACAAGGCCAGATTTCTAAATCTGCAGATACTAGTAGGCCTTAGTATTATCTGATATGTTGCACAGGTTGAATAGATTGGTATAATAGTTAATAATGATAGCAGAATACTGAAAATGCCAGTATACCTGCGGTATTGCAGATTATCACCTTCTGTAAAGGGCCACTATGGCCAAATAAGATAAAGCCCAAGTTCATCTGCAGCAGTTTGATGAAACAGTGTACAGTATAATAATATACAATTACTGGTCTGTCAATAGGCCAAACTCAATTTAAACAACGCAATTAGAAGAAAGCTAGCCCCACCCTTATTGTGTCTAGTGTACCATGACCTGTGCAATGTATCACAGAGCAGAAGCGGGACATCAGTTATATTTACCCATTCAGAATGTTGAACTCCATAAGAGGAAAACATTAGGTTGAACAACCTTTTCCAGCCACAGCAAAATATGCATTCATTGTAAAAACAAGTACTCTTCAGGAAATCCTGCTGTTTGGCTTCAGAACAAGCAGAGAGTTAAACATATTGTACTGGGCTGTTAATAATAACTCCAATACCAAAAGAATTCTTAGATCAACTCCAGATCTTTACAAATTCTGTATTGGTTTGTTTCCAGTGCTTGATGAAAAAAAAATACAGAAATGTTCACATGAAGCAGACACAAAAATAGAATCAAACATAGCCAGCCTATCATGAAGTGATCCAGTTAGCAATGGATGTCCTATAAAATATATCTTAGTTCCGACTGAGGAGATACAGAGGCCATGAATTCGTGCACTCACTATGTGACAAAATACAGAAATGCAAATATGCATTCATTTTCCTGTCAGCCTCTATGTTTAGACTCACGGGAGCTAAACAATGGCTACAAGGTACTAAATCTGCAGTAAGCACTATTGTTTTCAGCTGTGTTTGAGTAGACATATACCATGAGACTCATTTAACACTTACAGTCAATAAGGATATCATTTTATCAGAGAAGAGTCATTATGCAATGCTAAGTAGCTACAGTGACCCAGCTCAACAGTGGGAGTAGCAGAACACACCATTGTATGCCACAATTATTTGATGTCAGTGTACCAAGTCATTTAATGCCAGGGCATTCAGTTCCAGTCCTGTCTGATGTACTGACAGCCAAGGACTGGTTAGAATCACAACGGCACATAAGTCACTTCTCATGCTGTTTATACATCTCATGAAACTCAGCAGAGTACAAACACATTCTGTAACACTTAAAAAAATTACTCTGTGTTTAAAGATTTTCACATGAGGTCTTCAGAATATGAATGCAGATGAGCAAGTCATGTTTTTTTCCAGTGACAAATGTTGTAGCTGTCAAAGCGGATTTGTAATTATTGTGTAGCCAGTTTTGTAGCATACTGTGTGCTCTATCCATCCCTGTTCAATGTACTTGAATGTTGTGTACCAAATAAACTTTTCGAAGCATTAAGACTACAGTTACACCTTTTATAACATACATCTTCACTCCATTTCATGTATAATCCTTACAGGTGACTTGTGCTTTGTTTGCAGAGCCATAAAGTGATCTGTCATAAAACAAAAAACATAATTCAACTTTATGCTGAATTTTCAATGAAAAGTATGAGATCAAATGAGCAATTATTTGAACTTAAGCCAAACAAACAGAAGTTAATGATACAGTGGAAAATAGCTTACTGTAAGAAGCTACCATTATATGTTAGAAGTACTACAACACTTACTAATTTTGAAGCCTTTTTGAGTAAGCTTATAGGCAATAAGAACTGTGTGCCCATGATAAAGATTTCTCTGCTACTTGAAGGCTTCCAGCAATAGCCACAGAATACAGACTATGAAACAGTGGATGCATCTGTAAACTCAGCCAGTGACTAAATACTTTTATTAGTGGACTGTATGGAGGACGGCTGTCTGACAGAGAAAGAATGACTGGATACCAGCATGCTTTCCTCATTCACGTCTGCAGTAGTGTCATCTAATGGAGAACAGAGAAAGCTGCCTGCAAATCCCACTGTATGCAGTTGAGATGGTCACACTAACTGCATGAAGAGCATATCTGAAAAGGGACAACCAGCATGGAGAGGGAACTACAGGTGGTCACACACACACACACACACACACACACACACACACACACACACACACACACACACACACACACACATACACACACAAAAATCCACAGCATCAGAACGTTACTCCTCTCCACCCTGTTTCTCAGCCCTCAACCAAGTTAATAGGTTACATATTGGTCAATGAGCAATCATCTAAGGACTACTGACCTACTTACTGGGAGGAAAAATATAATATCTGGACAAATATTTACTACAGTTCCCTTACTAAACTAAAAAGGTTCTACTGCTTTAATCCTGAATTACTTATATATAAAGGAACTTTTGAAATCCATATATAAATAAGCAAACATACAGTAGAACCATAGTTCATTATTATTCATTATATTTGTCATAATGTTCTTCACTAGTGTGGTGAGCACAGTGATGCTAAGCTATCAGTCCATATATTAAGATAAATGTTTAGTCAGTATTTCATTACCACTCATCTGTTGAGCTGTGAGAATTTGTAATTAACTGGGGCCAGGTGTAAAGCAGTTGCTTCATGACACTGTAAACTGGCTGCTTCTTGGTATATAGACTAAAGAGGAACTCTGAGTTATATTTAGCAATGTTGACAAAAACAGTGATGTGTTAGTTGTCATTGATTCTGTTGTCTTATTTAATTAATTCTAAAGAAGAAATATGGGAAGTCCAGAGAAAAAATATTGTGGATCATTTTTATTTAAAACAACAAATAATTTCAATAATCTTATGTCTGACAGGAAAAGAGCCAGATCAGATCAAGGATCTCTCTCAGTCTCTGCAGTGACAACAATTCACCCTGACATTTCTTCAGCTATACTACAGAAATCTTTCTGCCATCCTGAATTTAGCAAATCAGTTTTTCCAAATTCAGCTGAAGAGAACAAGTACAGTAGCTTTCGCTAGTGCGTCAACAGAAAAATAAAAGCATACAAGTTGCAGTGTGAAATACAATTAGGAGAACACAGGAATATGAAGACTTTGTTTGGTATTCAATGTCACATTCAGAATGACTGTATCCAAAATAGAGGATGTAGAAAACAGAGCCAGAATAAATAATATCATGTTATATAGTTTAGCTAAAAAATCTAAAATTTCTGTCAAATGGCTGCTTTTGCTCACCTTTCTAGAATACAGAATTGCTTTTTTTTACTAACGATAGAACACAAATGCACTCATAAGAAAAATGTATAGATGTAAGACAAAAACATAGAGCTGTAATTATTAAAGTCATTCTGTACCAAAGTGAGTGTCTCTTTCCTGAAACAATGTGAGTAAAAAAAAATATTTATTACATTTATTGTCAAATAAGAGTGGATGCTCATTACACTTGTATACTTTTACAACAGGACAGTTCTGGTCCTTACAAAACCACTGAAAAAAATAAAACAAATCACATTCACAGCATCCAATAAAGCCTAAAATTGATGGCTATCTCAGCGAGATAGAAGGATGAAACCTTGATTATCACCTAGATGACCAAGGTTTGTACTGGAGATGGCAGCAGACAGCAGGCAGGCGTGATGAGGTTATGTCTGTGTGCCTCTTCCTAGGGTGAGTGTTAGAGATGTGCATGCCTGGGTTCCTATTAGATGACCGAAGATGTATTCTATCAACTGTGTCTTGGTCAAACTTAAAACAACGAAAAGGCAAAATAGCGAAGTGGCTTTTAAGTGAATTCTTTCCCAGAGAAAGATTTGGCTTGGTTGCTTCCATTACTTTGCTGTTTTCGGCACTGTAGTGCGATCTCGGAGATGGTATATTTAAGTAGGGGGTGTTTGGGAGGCACAGCCCCCCACATTGAAGACGTGGGGGGCAAAACCCTCAACTTCATGTATTCTTTCAATTTTTTTTTGTTTTTTGGAACAGCGATTCTTTCCCAAGTTCTGAGCTTTCTAGATTGTAAGCTTTTGCTTACATGGGGTCGATTATTCATCATTCGCTTTTTTAAGCGTTTGATGATATAATATAGACCCGCATGCCTTGGGTGTCACCCCGCAAGGATGTGCAGACTTTGAGGAAGTAAAGCCACATGCATGAGTAAGGGAAACATCATCATTCCACCCACTGTATACGTACCTACCTCATGTGCATTTGGTCAGTTAGGGATAGCGCTTTTAGTAAACTTTTCATGATGATTGCCTGGTTAATAGCTGCATCTTTATTAACTATTAATTTTCTCTAAATGGATAGGAAGGGGAAAATACAGTGGCAGATCAAATACTCAGCAGGCAATGTGAGACAAAAACTGTTGGAAAATTCTACAAAGCAATAGAGACATGCTTTTGTTGAGGCAGCTCACTTTTTATAGAAATTAGCATTATTTTACAATTCTGAATAAATTAACTGTTCTGATAGACAAATTAAGGTGAATTCAAATAAATGTTCAAAGAATATTAAAATTACAATAAAAAAATTGCAAAAACTTTGAAACCTTATAATGTATGTGAAGAAATGAAAACACTGTCAGCATGTTTGGCAGGAGATATGTGTATATTTTCAGATTAACTTTCATTGTATGGCAGCAAGTCTAACTGTGAAATGTAAATACGTTTTTTTAATGTTGAGTATTTCCCTGTTTACAGAGAATGTTCAAATAATCTATCAGTGTTTTGATACATTTCTAATTGCACGTTTGTGACGGACATTCTAAAGTACAAACTGCAGTGTATCAGCTGAACAGTAGGTGATATTATTAGAATGTTCCTGGTTGCTAGGAAAAATAACTTTTTCAAACAGCTGTTATTTTTTTTTTAAATAAGACAGTTGAGACTGTTAAGCTGAACAGTTTGGGAAGTGCTGAGCAGTTTGTGAAGAACAGCTGTTAGTGAAGAGTTGAAGTCAGTGGACACCTATGAAGGAGAACTCAGCAAAAATTGTAAGTCTTTGCCTTGATGTTATGTTATACATTAGATCAGGGACGGTATGATCCAGTTAGATTAGGAAAGCTTAGTTATTCAAATTTTCTAGAATGATGGTCTTCTGTCCTACAGATTAATTTTATATTTCTGGTGATTGAATTCTGGTGTTTATTGAATGTTATTGATTTACATTCTTGTAATCATTTTACTTATTATTAAATGTTTTCTATTACTTTACATTGTGGCTGGAAACCAATGCTTTTCTTTAGAGATTAAAGAGTGCTTAGACCTGCTTGATACTCCCCAGGTCACCTCGAAGGCCAGGCTCCTTCTGGTCATAAATATCATTTACTTTGATATTTAATTTTCATAACTGAATACCCCTTTAGTAGGCCATGAAGACATTCTGATTGGAGGCAGCATTACCATATTATTTTGGGGAAGGGACACAGCTGGAAATCTGTATCAGGCTTTCCCAAAGGTGTTTGGATATTTGGGATTTAAATATACTTTGAGTGTGAGTGTATCAGAGGTCTTAAACTGGGACACATTGCTCAGAAGTGTGTAATAAGGAGATACATTAGGAGGGGACAGAAGTATATAGTCCAGTCCCAGACTAATGAGCATGTACCTGTTGTCCTCTTAGGGGAAAATTGTGAAATATCACTCCTGTTTAAGTGACAGTCTCACACTGGAGTCATTAGTGAGGATTGAAGCTCTTAGTTATTAACCTAGGATAATAAGAGATGTCACAATTAATTGGTGCAGTCCGGTGGGATATAGCCGAACGTCACACTGCACTTGAAAGTAATAACATTAAAACAGTAATAGTAAAAGAGAAGATTCTAATATCAAGCAGCTTTTCTCAGCACTATTATCTGAACATTTGCTTTCATGCATTAAGATCATATTTCTGGACTAGATTAATGTAATCTTAATATTCTTATTTAACTATATTTAACTACTGAGGTATGCACAATTGTCAGATGGAACAGTAATTTACAGCATTAATACACAATAAGCGCGCTGCTGACAAATCCACCACATAAATGAATTCCAGCCAATGAGTAGTTAAACAGACAAATTTAATCATACAACAAAATAGGTTTAGTGCTTTCATCCATACAAGTAATCCAGACTTCATCATTACATTATTTATGGTATTACATTACATATAATTTATTTTTTGCATATATTCATTGTAGCTATACATTTTAGAACATTGTAGTTTTACCAACAGTTTTGATTTATAACTAATGAACTCTTTTATTGATAACATTGTTTATTATTATCCATTATTTGTTATAATTGTATACCTTGTACTTGGCTGGATAATGTATTGTGGTCATATGACTACGATGTTATAAAATGAGGAGTGTTACAGGTGTGGACTTGGTTCTGATGAAGTCTGAATTACTTGTATAGATGAAAGTGTTAAACCTATTTTGTTGTATGATTGAATCTTGGATGGACTTCATTCATTTGGTTTATATGTTGGCGCCATGCTTGTTTTCAATTATTGCTTGCTTCACTTTGCCTTTTTAGTGTGTTTCTTAATTTGCAACATTATTTCAGAATGCATAAATAACAAAATGCTTAAATACCACTTAAATGTTTAAGTAAACCTTGTCAGTTGTAAAGCTTATTGTCTTCTCCATGAAATATGCATAACACACGCTACACTGTTTACCTGCACCATTTTATATCTCAGAAAGTGAAAATAAGTAGTAAGTCAATCTTCAAAAGTTACAGAAATAATTTACTGCAACTAAACCAGAATACCAGATACAATCAGCCACTCCTTTAAATAGTATCAAACTAACCAGTAATATTACTTGTTTGTCAGCATCCATATTCAGGTCTATATTTAGCCATTGAACGGAAAAATCACAGAATGGCATTACATTGTAAATGACACTCACCAAAACCTCCTCACCCCCCACATCCCCCACTAGTTATATATACCAACTCCGAGATCACACTACAGTGGGAAAAGGGCAAATTTCCTTATCTCTACCATAATGCGATCCTATTTGAATGGCTTGATGAACAGCATGTTTGACGACATTTGCCTTTCTATGATTTTTCCATTCGATGGGCCGTCATAGATCCTCTATATTCATTTAAGAGTCGTAGGGGGATACACTATGGAAATGGTAACAGATAAAGGAAACTAAATTCCAAAATACTCTAGCCAGGTAATCCAGCTAACATATTTCAACTTATTAGTTCAGGAAATCTGGATAAAGTCAAAAATAATGGAGGGACAAAGGCTCCAAAACAGGGACAGATTTTAACTACTGCTCGTATAAACTTGGAAAGTTGCTAGAATGACAGGTATTGAATTAACATACATTTCTGCATGATATGAAGACTGAAATTGAAATATTTGTCATTATTTATTGACTTCAGTCCTCAACAATTTGCCAGAAAACATATTATTTTTGATGAACAGACCAAAAATAAGAGGCAAAGATCTAGACATTCTGTGAAAATCTGGACAGTTCAGAAGTATATACAGCATATTTTTTTGAAAAATAGACCATCGTTCTTTTTAAACAATGTTCCTTTCACTTTTTGCCTAAACTTTGCTGCATAAACTACACACCAGCTTCTTATTTTCAGTACAAAATGTTTGGCTACATATTACTTTGACATTGTTATTGTGTCTGTATATTTCAAAATTCTTAATTTGAATTTATAAATTGCTCCCTGATGGTGGTTTAGTGGTGCATTGGTGACTTTACTGCCTCACAGTGTCTTGTTCTCCCACTAAGTTCCCAGCCACAGAACTTCCTATGTGGAGTCTGCATTCTCTCCTTGTGTTCACAGTGGTCTTCAATAAGGCCCACAGATTCCTCACATATCACAAAGACATGCCACCAGGTGAACCGGTGACCAGATGAATTGGTCATAGGTGTGCGGTGAGTGTGTGCGTGCGTGTGTGAGGGGTGTATACTGCAATGAATTATCATCCCATCCATAAGTTTGAAGAAGGTTAAAAAAGGGTATTGGAAAATGAACAAAAAGTGCAAATACATTTTTCTTAGTGTGTGTGTATGTGTGTGTGTGTGAGTGTGTGTGTGTACATGTGTGTGTGTGTGTGTGTGTGTGTGTGTGTGTGTGTGTGTGTGTGTGTGTGTGTGTGCAGATATATATCTATATCTATATATATGTATATGTATATTTATATTTTATATATATATATATATATATATATATATATATATATATATATATATATATCTATATACACCCACACCCACACCCACACACACGCACAAACACACACACACACATATATATATATATTATATATATATATATATATATATATATATATATATATATATATATATATATATATATATATATATATATATATATATATATATATAGGTTTACTATTGAATATGCGAATGCACTTTGTTCGAACGGCCACCCCATCGACGTGTTTGCGCGAACCTAAAGCACGAAAACTGTTCGCTAGCAAAACCCATTCGACGTTCGACATTACCGGCCGCACAACACCTCCACACCCATGCTACCATAGGTCAAACAGGGGCGAGGTTTTGCCGTTCGCACATTTGGGATTCGGTGTGGTGACGATCGCATTTTCGACTTCGTGCAAGTCGAGTCGCCCATGTCAGGATCGACATTTCAGTAGTAAACCATATATATATATATATATATATATATATATATATATATATATATATACATACATACATGGGTCTGCTACAAACATTTGAGTCCCAAGTTCAGAGGTTCATAGGTATGTACTAGGCTCATGGCCCTGGAGCCTTTACAAGCCTAGCCCATAGGACTACCCTGGCATCGTGCCACCCGACCTTAGTTCCTAGTGCCTCTGTCAAGTAGAGCCACTGGAGTGATCCCTGAGTGGATTTTCTATTTCACATCCACTCATCAAGATTTCTCTTGAAGATGGCCAGTGAGGTACTCTGCTTGACATGTATGGGAAGACTATTCCATAGCATGAGCAGTCTCTGGATTATGAACCTGTTCCTCCAGCATGTTCTGTTGAGTGTGGTAATGAGGCTGAGGTCTCTGGAGCGTCTGGTGCGGAGGGATTAGGATTTCTTTAGATTTAGCATTTCTAACAGAGCTGGGTCAGACATGGCTTTGTAAGTCAAGCAGAGATCACCTCTAAGTAGGTGATATGAGGCAGAGAATAGTTGGAGATTTTTGAGTCTGTCCATATAGGACAATTGTTTAAGGCCTAAGATCCTCTTTGTGAGGTACTTTTGCAGTCTCTCCAGTTGTTGCAGGTGTCTAGTGAGGTACATGCCAAATGGGGCATTGTACTCGATGATTGGCCTAATGAGGGAAGAGTAGAGGGAGACAATGACCTCTTTCTTCCTGGATGCAAAACCCTCAGTAATGAGATGTGCCACATAGAAGGACTTTCTGTCCACAGTGGCAACGTGGTGGTCAAAAGAGAGGTTGCTGTCAACCTGTGTTCCCAGATCTCTTATAATGCCTTCTGTGTTCAGTGGACTACCATCGATGTGGTAATTCATGGGAACCGGATTTTTCCCAGGAGGGATGATGACACATTTTTTGGCATTGAGCTAAAGGCCATGGTTCTGACACCAGTCATTGGTGTCACTGAGGTCTTTCTGTAGGATGTCAACATCACTTGGGGAGTTAATAATAGCTCCCAACTTGCAATCATCTGCAAACATTGTCAGCCAGAGTCTTTTCTTGTTAGCCTGGACTTCAGAGAAGTAGATACCAAACAGGAGAGGATCCAGGATCGAACCCTGTGGGATTCCACTCATGACTGGTCAGTAGTCTGACTTGGAGTCAGCTACTTTCACACTGTGGGTTCTAGCTGTGAGCCAGTTTGTAACTCACCTGGTGATATAGAGGTTGATGCCTAGCTTAGTGAGTTTTTCTATGATTCCTGAGTGAGGAATGGTATAAAAGGCCTTGGCCAGATCAAGGTAGGCTGTATGAACCACCTTGCCTTCATCCACAACTCTGGTGACTGACACAAAGAAGTTGACCAAGTTGAGCAGGCATGATCTACCCTTCACAAAACCAAACTGTGTAGGATCCAGAGTTCGGAGATTCCCTATATCCTTGTTTATTAGGTCCATGATGATGCATTCCATCCATATCAGACTCATCAGGCTAATTGGGTGATAATTCCCTGGGTTTGTAATTGTTCCTCCTTTGTGAAGAGGGATGACTATAGCAGTGCACCATTTGGTAGGGACAAAACCTGAGGTGAGGCTGTGATTGAACAGGGCACACAGGTAAGGTACCAGTTCACTCTGTAGTTCATGGAGAACATAGTCAGGGATATTGTCAGGTCCCATAGAAGCTGAATTATTGGCCTTGGACAGTACTTTTTTAACCAGTGCAGCAGTAATACTAGGTGCCTGGCAATCTACTGGTAGTGTGATTGGTCCTTTGGGGGAGGAGGGGTAAAGTTAGCACTGAATCTGTCAGCCAGTATATTGGCAATATCTATTGGCTCAGTATAGGAGGTACCATTGTGCAGTAGTTCAGAGCAAATCTGGCTATTGCAGTGGTGATTCTTTACATAATTATAGAAGGCCTTGTGGTTGTCTTTACTATCTGCTGCAATTCTGTTTTCATAGCTAGCTTTAGAGGATTTGATGAGGGATCTCAAACTTTTATTGAAGGTGATAAGGGAGTTTTTCCAGTCTTGGGACCAAAGGTGCCGGCAGCTGTTGAAGACTGGGGGGGGGGGGGTGAAGGGTGAGAGGGGCACTTAGTGATCTAAAAGGGGCAATTTTTTATAACTATTTACTACCACAACATAGATTCACTTGGAGGACTTTTTAAGCTTAGCCAATTCCCTTTTGGTGCTTGATTCTTGAATTAACATTTTCTGATTGGTCTTACCTATCCCATGGCTGATAATTGTATATTAGCCCTAGTGAGAATAACTGTGATCATTCCATAGATAATTTGAGGGGATCCATATAAGGGATGCAGCATTTAGGAACTGCCTCTATCCATTAATGGCATGAGGCTGCCCTCATCATGAGGGGCAATCCTGGAGTACATTTTCTATTGCCCATCCTTAAATCCAAGTTGCATTTCTGGATTTTATTTTTTTACATTTTGTAGCACAATGCACAAACATTAACAGATATCTGCTAAACAAAGCAATACTGTCTCACAATGAAAATAGTCTTGGCATTAAAACTTCTCTGCCCTTGAAACTCACATTCATTGAAACAACATTAAAACCCACACCACATCCAAAGAAAATACATCTGGCCAGTGGTGGATAAAGATTACCTTTGGGCTGTTTTCAAATCAGAGGCCCCTTGCACACAAAACAAGAAACATACATGCGTTCTTTGATACACCTTCCTGACTTTATTAAATTATATTCCTTGTATAATACAGCACACTTGTTAGACTTAAGTTAGAACACATTTTAAATTTATTGTTTGAACATTTTTCCAGTAGGCGATGAAGCAAAATGCATGCACCAATAACGACAAAACTGCCCTATTCAGAACATTTCATGATAAAAATGTATTGTTTGAACATTTTTCCAGTAGGCAATGAAGCAAAATGCATGCACCAATAATGACAAAACTGCCATATTCAGAACATTCCCATGATAACAGTCTACTTCTACACACAATATATATTATTTATATATTTATTTATTTATTTATTTGCAGTTGGTTTACCAGGATAGTCCATTGGGCCATTTGAACCCGTTTTCAATGGAGTCCTGGGGAGAAAAGCTCCAATAGCACTCTAGGTTACAATAGTTTAAAGATTATATTTATACAAAGGTTGCAGTTTTGAACAAGACCTTTACAATTAATACAGCAAACATTGCAAGTAATACACACTAATGATGAGGTTGGAGTTAAAACTGACTGGCAATTGAACATTGCATTGTACAGCAGAGAGGCATTTCTTCTTAGGAACATACAGTTCATAGTTACAGTCTGATTCATTGTTTACAAAACGCATATAAGTAGCAGCAGTCTGATGCAATATTTACAACTAACATACAAGTACTGGAATAAAAGTATATGGAGAGATGAATAGAAGGAGAAAGTTTTAGATGAGAATAAGATCGAGAGAGAAGTGAGAAAGAGAGAAAGAAGGAATCTAAGGCCTTGAATGAGGTGAAAAAGGGGTTTGTTTTCCATAGAAAGAATGGAACAGGAGTTTGATATCATTTGTTATGTGGGGAGAGAGCAGGAGCATTCCCATTGGGATATTAGGTGTGAGTGAAGAGATTTTGTAAAAGAGTAATGGTTAGAAGTAGTACGAATGGAAGGTGTAGGGAGTTCCAGAGACGGCTAAACCATAAGATAGAAGATTTTTGCCTGGTGGACGGGATGGTTTGTGCACTTCTATTAGATTTTGATTATTGGACCTTAGTACTCGATCAGGAAGGCATATCTTAAAGGTAGAAGAGAGGGAAGGACAGAGGGTGGGGTTAAAAATGAGCTTATGTACAAGAGTTAGTTGTGTATAGATGAGTTGATTTGGTAGTTCTAGCCATTTTATTTTTTGGAGAGAAGGGCAGTAATGGGAGGATGACTTTTGGCTGGTAGCAAATTTGGCAATTTTGTTGTAGCAGGAGGAAAGTTGAGATTTAAGAGAGGATTGTAGGTTAGTGAGAAGAGGAGTTCCATAGAGAAGGGAGGGGATAAGAAAGGAAGTAGAGAGTTACTTTAGTGGCAGGGGTAAGGTAGTTATTTTGTCGGTAGAGCATGCCTAGTTTTTGATGGGTCTTTTTGATGTTTAGTTGTAAGTGAGAATGGAATTTAAGCTGGTTGTCAATTTGGACCCCAAGTAATTTGGTCTCTGATACCAGTTCCAGAGGTATATTGTTTTGGCTAGTGATAGTGAAGGAGTTAAAGTTGAATGAGGTAGTTTTAGAGGGAGTAAATACCATTAGTTTGGTTTTAGAGGCATTTAATACAAGGTGGTTTCTTTTCATCCATTGCTCAGTGGTTGAAAAAGCTTCTTGAGTAAGTTTTAGGAGTACAGGGGTAGATGTGGCAGAGCAGATGATAGTTGAATCATCTGCATATTGGATGATATTTGAGAAAGGAATACAGTTCTGGAAATCATTTATAAATATATTAAAAAGAAGGGGACCTAATATGGATCCTTGGGGGACTCCGGTTGGGGTATTAAGAAATGAGGAGGTGACCTTTTTCCATTTTACTGCTTGATATCGGTTAGATAAGTAGCTGGAGAACCAATTCAAGGAAGAAGGGGATAGGTTAAGTTTAGAGAGTTTAGTTAAAAGCAGGTTATGAAAGATAGTATCGAAGGCTTTAGAAAGGTCTAGTAGAAGGGTGGAAACAATAAGGCCAGAATCCTGGGCTTTATTAATAGTTTCAAGGAAGGAGAGAAGGACAGTCATAGTACTATGATTTGGCCTGAATCCATGTTGTGTGGGTGTTAGAAGCTGTTTATCTAAGAGGTGTGGAAGAAGTTTTGTTGTATGCATTTTTCTAAGAGTTTAGAGATAGGAGACAGGATAGCAATGGGACGGAAGTTGGTAACATTATTATTGCCTCCTTTATGTAATGGTATAATATATATATATATACTACCACTGTACATTTCACTGCCAAGTCTTGGACCCAGAACACTGTACACTACAGTCAGAACAACATACCACTAAGCTAAGTCAGCAGTTTCCTGAAAGACAGGAAGACAAACTTAAATGGCAATCATTTAGTGAATTCAGTTCTCACTCATCACCATAGCTCTCAACCTCCTAGCACAAAAATAAAGAACAAAGCCAATAATGAGGGAATACAGCCCCAAAATAGGGACACATTTCAAATACTGATCTTATAAACTTAGAAAATTGCTAGCATAAAAGGTTTTGTTTTACTGCTCCTGAAAACCAGAGATTTAATGAGGAACAGAACAAAACAAAAATGTAACGCATAAATTCACAGGTGATGGTGGCTAGGGACTTTAGGCTCTTTTTACCTGCACCCAAGGTGCAGGGTTTGAGCCTCTGTACCTCTCACAACCTGTCCATGAAAAATGTCAGAGATGGCTAGGATTCATTTTTGCAACAAGTACTCCCGAGTCACTTCACGTAAAACTGGCAGCTGTAATCAATTCACAGTCAGTCGGGCTATGGAAATGAGAATAAAAAGATCAATAAATAGTGCTAAAATGGAAGCTTCTCCTGGCACTGCAGAGCTACATTTGCAAAAATCCAATTAACTGCTGGATAAACTTGCATTAGTGAACAGCAGAAAGAAGCCATTGAATGGCATGCATTTTAAAATTTTGTGCAAAAAAATATTGCTTGGCAAATTCTGAATGGAGTCCTACTTTAAAGCATTTGGCACATGTCACCCTCCATAGATTAATACCATGTAGGAAGTCAGCCAAAGAAATTAAATCTACTGACTGTACATAAACATAAATCACAATGGGTGGCGTGTGTGTGTGTGTGTGTGTGTGTGTGTGTGTGTGTGTGTGTGTGTGTGTGTGTGTGTGTGTGTGTGTGTGTGTGTGTCTGTGTGCGTGTGTGTATATGTGTGCAAATAAATAATTTGTGTACCTGAGAATTTTCAGTTTGTGTGGGAGGAAAAGACAAGCAGAGGATAGTCATAGATGTGAAAAAAAGAATGAAATAAATTATGAATCAGGTTGTCTCCTCTGTAAAACAGCAATGACATCAACCTTTAACTCCTCACACAACTTGAAGAATGAGTAAATGATTGAACTTAGCTGCTTCTCACTTATAAGCTTCAAGTCTGCACTGGTAAGAAAGCAGCTACTACCCTTTTTGTCCTTGAAAGGAGGCAGAATTTTACTTTTTTTTTGCCCTTAAAAGCAAGCTACTCAGAAGTCACTTTTACAATGACATTCTTTTGGGGGTAGTGGCAGTGACAAGGCATTGGGAATCAGTGATCCATGCCTGTTTAGAAGGGTAGAAATTCAGCAATTTAGCTCTTTTCTCATTTGGACACAAAGGGGCAAAGAGATCTGTATTATGTTGTGGGGGTGAAAGTGGAGCTTACTGTAAAGTTGTGTGGAGTGTCACCCCACTTCCCCACCCGTAAGTACAGCCATGATTACACAGGAATTTCCACCTGTGCTTTACAGCTTTACTGTGCATTGCTTCAGAAAAGTGGAGGAATGATGGTTTTCGGAGGCAACACTAAAAGTTCATGGCTTACAAACAGAACCATGACAGTTGGTAAACGTCAGCAATATTGATAATCATAGACAAGGTATATATAGTAGGAGGATGTTAGTCAAAGGATTGCATGGAACCAAATAGTACTGTTAATAGGCATTCACAAAGTATCACTTTTTCTGGGTGCAAAAGCCACTGACTAAAGCATCACAAGATTTGTTCAACAAGGTCACATAACTTTTAATGTGGTTTTCCATACTGAAATTAGGATAACATGGGATCACAAGGCAGGTGTTTCAAACTTGCATTTACACAGAACTTGAAATGCACAAGGGACAGGGATATTTAAGACTGCGAACAAAATGACTGTAGAATGGACTATAACTGAACAGTGCAAGTTCTGGTAAGAAGCTGCCTTATATTCCTGAAAGTAGGCAGGGAGTGTTGTGTTTGACATTTGTGCTGGACATCCACTTGCTGATGACATGAGATTTACACCCTTGAGCTACTTGTCATTCTGAGTGGCAGGAACAAGATACTAACTAAAATTATATAAATGATCAGTGTTTATACCTTCATCCGTCCCTTCACACTGTCTCAAACTGAGGCCTTTACTCATGTAGACACACACCCACACACACAGTACCTTCAGCTCGAATGTCTCTGCCATAAAGAAATCTGCCTGCTCGCCCGAACAGTAAATCTTCTGCAGACTCTGAATCTGTAGCTTGGCTCTGCAGTAATAAATCCTTCTGCCATGAAGAAATCCCTGCCTGAACGTCTTCTCCTGCTGCTGTGTTCAAACGGCGCTGAACGGTAAATCCTCTCCTGCTGCTGTAAAGGAGAAAGGACTCTGAATCTAACGGCGCTGAATGGTAAATCCTCTCCTGCTGCTGTATTCAAATGGTGCGCGGCATGCTGACGCAATTGCGCATGTTATTCGGGACGTTGCAAGTGCTGCAAAAGTGGGGGGGCACACCTCCCCCCTTGCGCTATGGTTCCGGCTCCCATGCTTGGGACTTCGCCTTATTCCGCATCAGTTTCCCCCTTCTGTTGTAGAGTTTGTTTATGGCAGAGGACCACCAGATTGGCTTCCTTGTTTTGGAGGAGAGTATCTTGGCTCTATTGGGTATGGCAAGATCCATGCATTTGTGTACATGTTCATACAATGCATTGGTGTATGATTCAGCGGTCATACAACTATTCTCCATTTGCATGGATAATAGTTGCATTGGTGTATGATTCGGCGGTCATGTAACTATTCTCCATTTGCATGGGTGCCGTGAAGTTAGTCACCTCTGTTTGTAGGACCCCAAAGTTAGCTTTGTAGAAGTTTTTCATGGTGGTCACCTTTGTGGGGGGGTGGGAGGGATGTGGATTTCCAAGGTGATTCATTTGTGGTTGGATCCAACCAGGGAGGAGTAAACTATTGCTGTAGAGCAATGGTCACTCATGTTACTAATGACCATATCAAGGATGTTGCTACCTCTAGTGGGGGTAAGAATGAGCTGGTCCAGGGGATTGGAATTAATGAGTTCCAGAAAGCATTGGGCAAGTGTATTGGTGCATAGTTGTTTTCCCAGTTAATGGAGGGGTAGTTGAAGTCACCCAGTATGAGAGTGTTAGGTTAGACCCTAATATTCTCCAGGGTGCTTAGGAACGTGGAGTGTGAGTCTTGGGACATGGTTGAGGACCTATAGCAGGCTATGACCTGAATTGCTGTCTTACTCAATGTTAGCTGCACCTGAAGTATCTCAGATGTGTTATGTTGGGCTACTAGTCTGGAGGTGTGCGCATCCTTTATGAATATGAAAACTCCACTGCCTTTGGAGCGTCAGTCCAAGTTTTGGGGCCGAAAGGTGTGGAATGAGTTATAGCCTGGTAGTGCACGGGTGCTTTCTACTGCCTTGAACCAATTCTCAGTTACAGCACAAACGTCGATGTTCTCCATTTTAAGGAGTACTTCAAGCGAGTGCATTTTGAGATTTCGACTTTTAGCATTGAACAGCATGACTTTCAGATTGCATTTGTTTACAGCTACTGTGGTAAATTGATCTTTGGAACACCGCCTAAAAAAGGCACTATGGGGTGGCAAGAGCCTTGGCCAGTATCCAGAAACCCAGGGGTGACAGATGCAGGCCATCTCTATCAAAGCATCGAGGTCTGTCAATCATGTCATCCCAGGCAGACAGATACTGGACACCCTTAGAATGACACCAGAAACTTAGCCAATTGTTGAAATCAATAATTTTCTGCTTGTACTGTGGTATCATTCTGGGTGATGGCAGGATGCTGCTCAGGGCTAGGGTCATACCCGCCTGGGCTACATAATCCAAGAGCTCCTCCATGTCTCTTTTCATGTAGTCCAGGGAGGTACGTCTCAGGTCATTCACACCCACATGTACAATGACAGAGTCATATTTGTACCTGTTGTTGAAGGACCTGAGTGCATGCGTTACATGGTGGATCCTGGCGTCTGACAGGCAGCTGACTATTACTTTCTCCTTATTCATCCTAGTGAGTGGGACATCAGTGTGCCTCACTATTGAGTTACCTATGACTAGTGTGTTGGGCATGCTGTTTTGCCTTAGGGGCTTTGGTTGAGTGCGTTAAAAGCAGGGAATTCAGGGCCTTGAGTGCATGTAGGCTGATGCTGCTGCTGCTAGCACTAAAATTCAAATATGAGTTCAGGTAAGCAGCTGCCGTATTTCATTTGAGTTCAAGTGATGTAAATGCAGCAGCCATGGAGGGGGAGAAGGACGGCAGATTTCGGGTTAGGATATGGGAAGGGAGTTTTAGTGTTTAGGAACAATTACGGAATTTTGGCTTGGGGGTTGAAGTTTTAGGTTTAGGCAGCAATCAAGGATTTTAGGGTTGGAGAAGAGGAGTTTTAGGGTTAAGGAAGCAAGGACTGGGGTTGGAAAGTGTGTGGGAGTTTTAGGGTTAGCATTAAGGTTCTGGTAGGTTTATACAGTTTTATAAGGTCAGATGTTGGGAGGGCTGCATAGAAAATAGGATACTGGGACCGTTGGAGTTAAAGCTCTTGCTTTTTCAAGCTATTAGCAGCAGGCAAATATGCTGAAAGCTACTAGCATGCAAGCACCTGTAGTAGGCCCTATATACAGATACATATATAGATACATGCAAGTGTAGATATAGATATAGATACAGATATAGATTGTCCTTGAACACTTTGATGAGGTCCATAAATTAGGAATAATGATTCAATTTTCTTTTTTGTAATTTAATACATTCAACTTCCCAAAGCTTAATTTCACAAATGTCAGCAGCACTTGTATAAGTTATAAACATTTTACATTATTCCATATCTTGTAAGAAAAGTAATGAACCTTGCCAAAATAAATGGCGTACAGTTTCAGTACCATGCTCCTCACCAAGTGACTTAAACTTCTAGATACTTTCCCTTTCCCAGAGAAAATCATTGATTTCTAATGAAATATTTTACTTAAACAAGTATTGTTTATTTACATGTTAAGCTGCCTCACTATATTATCAACTGATTTGAAAGGGTTATGAATGAAGATGCTACACAATGCACCTAACTACATTACACCACATCTTTGTTTAAATATGTGAGGTCTTATCACTATCTCATGTATGTTACAGAAAGTGATCTACATACCTAAAATAGAGTAAAATGCAAATACCTGACAAAATATAGAGAACAGTATAGTGTAATGACACTACCATACACAAAACACACACACACACACACACACACACACACACACACACACACACACACACACACACACACACACACACACACACACACACACACACACACACACACACACACACACACACACACATACACGCACACACACACACACACACACACACACACACACACACACACACACACACACACACACACACACACACACACACACACACACACACAGACACACACACACACACACACACACACACACACACACACACACACACACACACACACACACACGCACGCACATGCACACACACACACACACACACACACACACACACACACACACACACATACACGCATGCATGTGAATGCACGCATACATTTCAACCACTACTATAAATGGTTTATCTTCATTTGGTTATGTAAAATATCTCATAGTCCTTTGACAACTGGCTATAAACGGTGAATCAGCAGAAGTCTTCAGACTGATACCATTTACCTGTCTGCTGCTGTAAGCTGAAATAACCAACAAAAAACAAGAGTGTCATTAGTTTATACCTACCGTCCACTTACCACCCAGGCCTCTCAGTATAAGTGCTTCTTTAGTATAACCTACAGTGACAGGTAACAAGAATTTCTTGTTCGACAGTAACAGCCTGGTAATGTCACGATATCCTGGAATGTGTGTGGGTCTACTGTGTGATACTGCATAATATGACGTTTTTAACTATAAAACTGTAAAAAAAAAAAAAAAAAACAAAGAATGAATTTAAGGATGACTGGCGAAACCCAAGATCCCTAATCTTACAGTACAAAACATGTTATATGTTAATATAAAGTGGATATTGTTAATATCATTTCCATTTTTCTTGTTTTCTTAAATTTGAATTACTGTTTCCCAATTCACTTCAAGAAGATTCATTAACTACATAAATTCTAGACTGAATATGTCGTTAAGTAGCAGCTTCCATGTTTTTGAGGTGTTTTATATCCCACATCTGAAGTACTTTTTGATTTTTATTTATTTATTTAGTTAGTTATTTGAGTATAAGTTCAGTTTTTATTTATTTTAGCAATGGGATAAAGGTTATTCCAGGAAGTGTTAGCATTATCATGTAATTATGTTTTTAGTTAGTTTAATTTTAGTAAGGATACTTAAGAGTCATATCCATTTTGTTGTTAATGCCAATTTTTATACTGGCTATTTTTATTCAGTGTTTTAGCTGGGGGGTTGTTTGTTTGTTTTTTTGTTATTGTTTTTTGTTTTTTAAGTGGACATTATTATTTTGAGAGCTTTGGCATCATATTGTAGGTTATTCTTGGGCAGAGTGTGAGAAGTCACTTTATTACATTCAAGTAAAACGCAGATGTGGTATGAGTTTTAGTTTAGTTTTCAGTTTATTTTACTGTTTTTTTAAGTAAATGTAGATTTGGTGTATGAGTAGTTTTAGATAGACTAGGGCATTTTCTTGTGTGTGTGTGTGTGTGTGTGTGTGTGTGTGTGTGTGTGTGTGTGTGTGTGTGTGAGCGTGTGTGTGTGTGTGCGTGTGTGTGTGTGTTTGCAAGTAGATTAGGTTAACTTCACTTTTAAGTAAGTCACATAAATTGGTAAGTTTTAAGGAAGTTTTAGGAGGTCTGATGATGCTCCAGTGATATAGAGAAACCTCTGATGATATTCCAAGAGTATAAATAAAAAAAGGTATCTGCAAAGTGTACCGGTTATTTTTTTTAGCACTTCTGTTATCTCATGTCTATTATTAATGTTGGTATTCAGAAAAATAGTCACAGCAGCACCCCCCATGACCTGGAATAGGAATAGTGACCAACTGTATACTAACTATAGTGTTTCTTTTCCAGGCACAACACTGTTCTAAGCTCATTAATAATTAACACAGTCAAAAAGCCATGTGCAAATAACAGCTAATTAAGAAACTCCCTCACAGCCAGAGTAGGGCTTGTGGTAGGGAATGTATCAGTGGTGATAAGTAACGTGATGAGGAAATCTCAGGAATATAGTGTGTGTAATAGTGATTCAGCTCGGCGCATTCAAACTCCCACATGAGCGGCAGGATAAAAAAGCAATTCCAAGCTCATTTCACATGCTAAATCTGTTTTGACCAGAATGAAGAGTGGAAATGACAGTATAAGATACTAGGAAAAAGGGAAAGCATGCAGATTTAAGTAAACAAGGGAAACAGTTAACGTATGACGGGGATAGGAGAGGGAAGGGAAAGCTAATACTGTTTTTGCAGGACAGGTGCCCATTGTCTATATACAAAGATGGTAAGGTGGGGAAGTTGAAGGAATGGTAAGAGGCTTATGGAAGGTAGCAGGGGCAAACGCACAAACATAGAACAAAGACAAGACTGACAGGGGAAGTGCTGACACCCTGTGGGAAAAGGAGGACATTGGATTAGGAGTCATAAGACAAACAGAGGGAAGACAATGGTGATGGGAAACACTGGGCAACAGAAAAGGAAGGGCAATGGCATAAAAGGTAGAACATAGAGATGGGGGGATAGGGTGGGTATGACTCCCAGTACCACTCTGCCCAAGCCTAGTCCAGTGGGAATCTACACACCACCTTATGCTCTCTGATCACTCCAGCTTTAATGAAGCTGCAGTGGCAGGCAGGGACATAACTTTACAGGCTGAAAGAGGAATCTTTCCAGATGTCTAATTCAGGCATCAAGATGCTGATTCAACAGTTTCCCCACCACCTCAACCAGCTGTCTATGTTGACATATTGCTCACCCTTGGCAAACCCACCAATGGAAAAAATAGTGCTGCTGACTGGTGAAGCTCTACTAGGGACAGAGCTATGGGTCTATCAGCCTCCCCTGTAGGTGACACTGGGAAGGCAGCTTTGGCAGGCTCAGCTGCAGATTCCTCTGGTGGTGTTTGCCTGTGGGGGCTGTCAGTGGTCAGTGATGCAGGCACATGCACTGATATAGTTGCTGCTATATAGACAAGTAAAATAAATGGAGAGAAATAACGTAACAACAATAAAATTTGAAAAAATAGCAACATGGGGGGTGAGAAATACAGACATAAAATGAAGTACATTACAACATAGTTATGATAGTATGCAACACTGTTAAGAGAAAACATAACTGAAATGAACTGTAGACTACAACAAATACAGAGTTGTCTACTGATGTACTATGTTCTTCATCTGTAAATATGTTGTAAGTAATTGCTATGTAAATTGTTATTCGCTATGTAATCCAATGTAACTACTGTCTGTTTGTTTTAACTGTGGAGCTTTTCTCCCCGGGCCTCCGCTGAAAATGGACCTACATCCAGTCGGACACTCCCGGTCAACAAATATAAATAAATAAATAAACTATGCATACTAAACATGTCATATTATTTATTTATCCTTTGTTGATCAGAATAGTACAGGTAAGGCTAGTGGCCTGCTTTCAAGGAAAACCCAAGGTGGTATTTATAACACTATGGGAAATTTGACCAGGGCATTGAGGAACTTCCCCCAGTCTTTTCATTGTAGGGGGGAACATTTTTATGGTTGCACTTTCTGTTTCTGGCACAAAGGCTGCTCAGCAAAGTAGGAAGTTACAGCAATGGAGTCAATAGAGTTTTTTGGTGGGGATTTGGAGCAGAAGGAGGCAGTTGAACCTTCAAGTCAGCTTAAAAAATGTGTTGAGAGGTAACAGGAGAGAAGAGAAAGTAGTTGAGCTTTCTATATCTGTGTCTGAGGACAGATAATTGAGAGACAAGGTATATATGCCTTCTACTGGAGTTTTGGAGTGGTTGGAGGTGATAGCAGGAAGACAGTCGAGTCTTCTATTGATATTTCTGAAACAGCAGAAGGGTGCATAGTTGGAGAAAAGGCAGGAAAGCATTTTCTAGATTCATAAGAGATCTTCTAGCAGCAGCAATTCCAGAAAGAAAACTAGTGTGATTAGGGATGTATTATTACAACTCTCCAATCAGGAGGGATGCAGGATGTTTTATTAGAGAAATTATGTGAGGAAAGTGAACCTGAGAGTGGGAAGGATGTGGCACTGGCACTTTTGATACAAAAAACAGGAGATGGTTAGACAAAAACATATGCTGACATGGTTAAGAAAAAAGCAAAAAAAAAGGAACATTAGAAAAAGAAACTGTTACAAAACAAAGACATTATACTGTTAGGATTTGTTCCAAGGAAGAAAGAGAAATAGAAAGGTATAAGGTATGGCACAATGTTATTTCACCTTTAGGAACTTCTCCAGCAGAGGTAAGAGCTTTCATTCATTTAAGCAAAGAAACATTTTGTAATATAATTTTGAAAACATTCAGGCAATGGAAAAATTTGGGAGTCAAAATGAAAATAAGAAAGACTGTGTACTCCATGGCATGTTTATGTAGTTAAAACTTTTTTTTTCAGAGAAACTAAGAAGAAAATTTATGTTCAATTTAGAACAGAGATTGAAAGAGAGACTTTGAAAAGTCATTTAAATAGCACATGTAAAACTGTATTGAAAATTTCTAAAGTATTCGACAATAGTGACTTATGGACTATGGGCTGAGATTGTAATGTACTAAAAATGGAAAATGATAAAATCATTTATAGCTCTAGTATTATAAATATAGATGGTCAAAGAGGTGTTGTTAAATATTTTGGCCAACACGTAACTTGTTTCTACTGAGAAATATCACATCATTTTATTGTTGATTGTAAAAAAAGAAATGTTTTATATGTGGTAGAATAGGTCATGATACAAAAAAATTGTCAAAATGTTATAAATGCAATAAGGTAGGTCATATGTGGATGGATTGTAAATAACAGACAGTAGAAATACATGACACTACTGTGTCTGAACACATTCAAGGGGTTATGTTAACAGTAAGTAAAGAAGAACAGGGACAAAGTCATGTAGAAAAAATACAGAGGTAACAGTAAAAAAATGATAAAAGTATGACACACAAAATACAAGAATTAAATATAGAAGAAGGTACTACAGTTAGTGACAAAGAAGATATTAACTGGAGTATACTAAAAAAGAAAATAATCTATAGGTAAAAGAGTGAGAGAGAGAAAGAGAAAAATTACTGAATTAAACAGAAAGAAAAAGAAAATGAAATGGGTAAAGGTTTTATTCTTTTCCTAAGAACATTTTCCTGTATAACAATAATGGTAATTGCAGGGTATTAACAACAAATGTTAACACTTTTAAGAACACAGTTAGATAACTATCATTGACTGGTGTAAAAAATGTGATAGTGATATCATTGTTCTAGAATATACACAAGATTTCTAACAAAATAAGAAAGATTTCAAAGAGAATGTCTGTGGGGTAATGAGATATATAGGAATATAGGACAAGATTTATGTTCAGTAATAATACTTACGTAAAAGGCAGTTAACGTGCTTGATATTACTACAATTTTAATGGGTAGGATTGTGGTTATTGATGTTAGAGAGATAAAGTCTATAGGATAATTGCATTATATGCATATGTTTTGCATGGTAAAAAAGAGAAGACTTGTTCGCTTTAATATTGAATTACATTGTTATTAATATGAAAATTATTATAGTAGGAGACTTCAGTTGTAATTAGAAAAATAAAAAGAAAAGTAATGGTGTAAAAACGTTATAGAAATTATGAGATGTGAGAAGTTAAGAATATGGAAGAACAATTCATGGACATATAGTAGAGGAATATATTGAACACAGAGAGACTATTTTTGCTTTCACTAGGATGTGAAATAAAAAATGAGGGTTCATTAGACACAGGTTTTTCAGATCATACAGCTATCTGGATAGAATTCAGAGAAAAAGTTAATAATGATAAGATAGGAAAAGGTCTAAAAAGAATTAATGAAGTATAGTGGGTAGGTGAGGGTGAAAAAGAAAGTTAGATGGGAAGATCACATAAGTATGTAATAGTTCTATGAAAATTTGTCTGAATGGTGGATGTCTTTTGCAATTAAATATAAAAAATGTTATCAAGGACGGCAAAGTTAAAAAGAGAAAGGAAGTGAAAAAGAGTTACAGAAAGTTAAGTGAAGAACTTTTTAAAATTTTAGAAAAGGATGAAACTGAATATTTTAAGAAACAACAAAACTTATATGCAATGAATCAAACAGAAAAAAAATCAGTTGTATAAACAAAGATATTGCCTACAAGGTAAAAAAGTAGAGATCACTCCTTATTTAAATAAAATAGTTAAGGAAGATAGTATAATGAGAGAATTAATAGACAAAAAAGGGGTAGTACAGAAAGACCAAAGAGATATAATGGGCATTGCTGTAGAATATATAGAAGATTTATTTAAAGATATTAAAGAAGAAAAGATATCATGGGAAGTGAGAACTTTCTCTGAGCAGAATAACTGGATATAGTATTAAGACATGCTACAAAAGGGCCTCACTGAGACAGATGCCTGGTGTCAAAGCCATGGCCTCAAGCTCAATGCCAAAAAGTGCATTGTCAACCTCTTTGGTAAAAACTCTGTACCCATGAGCTACCACATAGGTGGTAGTCTACTTAACACCGAAAGTGTGATAAGAGACCTTGGGACACAGGTGGACAGTAGTCTCTCCTTTGATAATCACATCACCACAGTAGTCAGGAAATCCTTCTACATGGCACACCTCATCACAAAAGGTTTCTCAGCCAGGAAAAAAGAGGTCATTGTTCCCCTCTACTTGTCACTCATTAGACCCATTATAGAGTACAATGCCCATTTTGGTATGTACCTCACAAGACATCTACAACAACTGGAAAGGCTGCAGAAATACCTCACAAAGAGGATTACTGGCCTCAAACAGATGCCCTATACAGACAGTCTCAAAAAACTCCAGCTTTACTCTGTTGCATATCGCCTACTCAGAGGCGATCTCTGCCTAACATACAAAGCTATGTCAAACCCAGAGCTGTTGGACATGCTCCACTTAAAGAAATCCCAATCCCTCTGAGCTACACATTCTAGGGACCTAAACCGTGTCACCACAATAAACAGAACATGCTGGAGGGATAGATTCCTGTCCCAGAGACTTCCCATACACTGGAACAAACTACCTATCAATATCAAACAAAGCTCCTCATTAGTACTCTTCAAGAAAAATCTTGATGATTGAATGGGAAATAGGAAATTCACCTCGGGGATCACCTCTGTGGCTCTGTTCGACAGGGGAACAGGAAAATAATTTTCTTGGGTGGTGAAAGCCAGGGTACCTTTTTGGCTAGGCTTATATAGGCCCTAGGGCCAATAGCCTAGTACCTACCTATGAACCTATAAACCTATGAAGACAAGTAAATTTACATACAGCAGTTGGCCTGAATGGCTTAGAATATTAAATGTATAAGAACATGACAGTAAGTCAAAATATGTATTTCACAGAAGTATTAAATGTGGTTTAATGAATGTTTAACACATAAGGAATTATGTAGTGGAATTTTAAAATTTGTTTGGAAAAATGGTTGGAGAAAAGATTTAAGAAATTGGAGGCCTATTGTTTTGGGTAATACTGATTATAAAATCTGTATGAAAATACTACAGAAAAGAATGGAATCAAAACTTCAGAATATTCTGTTAGAGTCAATATAAAGTGTTAAATGAAAAGGATGGCAATAATTATTAATGATTTTTAGAGAAATTGTAGATGACATACTAAATAAACAAGAAGAGTCTTTAATTATTAATTATTATTGACATTATTCAGCATAATATGTTATGGGATATATTCAAAGCTTATAGTTTAAGTGCAAAAATAAGAAATGTGTGTATTACAGCATACACACTATACAAAATTAAAGTTTTGATTAATAGATGGCTGTGTGAAGAAACAAGTATTAAAAGAGGTATAAGGCAAGGATGTCCTTTTAGTAACATTATATGTTCACTAGTTATGACTGCAATAACTAGTTATATTAGTTCAGTAGATGGCAATGTTAGATACACAGAAAAGAAAGGTATTGATATACCTATAATGTTATCATATACAGATAACATCATTCTATTTACTAAGCATTTTCATGGAATGGAAGAAGTTATAAGCAAGCTGAATATGTTTTTAGATAAAATTGGTATGTGTTTGAACATAGAAAAAAGTAAAGGTTTAAGGCATGAATGTAGTATTAAAGGTATTTGAATTCAGCTTTCAAGAAATAAAGTTATTAAGTATTTCATTTGGAAAACAAGACGTATTAATTCAATGGGAAAATGTTATGAAAAAATCAAAAATATGTTTTCTTTTTGGAGGTCTTTTAAACTTTCCTTCAAGAAAAACATTTATTTGCTTAACGCTGTTGTATTAGAAAATATTTTGTCTTTAGCTAGTATAGCAAGTAAGTTTATTATGCTGTTGTCAATTGAAAAGATATTATTAATACTACCTTCTCCTTTATATGGGGATTTTGTCTTAATCCTGTAAAGATAGGTGTGCTATATGTAGCAAAAGAGGATGTCGGTTTAGGACTTATAAATCCAGTGGTATATGCAGTTTTGTTACATCTATGAATGGTTAAAGAAAATAAAACTGTCATTTAATAAGGTTATTATTAGAAAACAAATATAAAAAATATAGGATATGATGAAAAGTAAAAGAGTGAAAGAGTATATGAATGAAGAAATGCAAGCATATCAAGAGAAAATTGTAATATGGAAAATAAGTATAGAAGATTTAGGAGAAGAAAGAAAAAGTGGTATAAAAAGTAATGGTGAAATATTTTTATGTACATCCATGGAAAGAATTGGAGGAAGTGAAAATCAGAGCTATAAAAACAAGAAATGACAAATTTAAAAAGAGAATAGAATGTAATGATTTTTTATGGAGACTGGCAATAAGGAAATTACCAATCAAAGCAAATATGCCATATAAAAAGTGAAAGAATGCGTAATTATTGTCATACAGAAGAAACTACTAAACACGATACATCATGGACTATGCTAGATGAGAATCATTATCTAGAAGAAGTTAAGGGACACAAAAATATTACTGTGGATATGATTGAATATGTTTTTATATAAAGATAAAGTGTTTATTGAAAAGGCTGATAAAAATATTTAATGTTATATGAATAATTTGAAACCAAAGTGCAAAAGTATGTGCTGCATACCACTATAAAAACATGTCTATTGTAATTTGTGTGTATACTGATCATGTCTAAATATCTAAATGTATCTGTAATTTTTCTGTGTGGAGCTTTTCTCCCTGGGCCACTGCTGAAAAAGGGCCTTTTTGGTTCAGTCAGACACCACAGGTTATCAAATGTAAAATAAATAAATAAATAATAAAATATATTATGTATAATGCTAAATTAAATTTATCAGAAATGTTAAAAAAATAAGATTTGGGTTGTGGGAAGTAGAGTGGGAGTACTTCTTATTCCCATTGCCGTTACTATCCAAATACATTTTTCCTTTGTTATTTGACTGAGACACACTTCCATTTCTACATGTAATTCAATTACCTGTACATTTATAATTACTATATTGTAGTATCACTCCTAAAGTCCACTGCCATCTCCATAGCTTTAAGAGTGCTCAGTTCCAGATAATTCTGACTACACCAAAGGGCCAGCTGCTCAACCTCCTGTCTCTATGCAGACTCATCACCATTCTTGATGAGCCTGATGATAGTTGTATCATCTGCGTATTTAATAAGTTTGACAGACGGGTCCTTAGAGGTGCAGTCATTAGTGTAGAGGGAGAATAGCAGTGGGGAGAGCACACATCCCTGGGGGGGGGGGCACCCATACTGATTGTGCAATAACTAGATGTAAATTTCCCCATTTTCGCCTGCTGTTTCCTGGTGGTTAGAAAATTGGTGATCCATTGACAGGTGGAAGTAGGAACAGAAAGCTGGGAGAGTTTCAAGTGAAGAAGTTCTGGAATTATTGTATTAAATGCAGCGCTGAAGTCCGCAAACAGAATCCTTTCATATGTCCCTTGGTTGTCAAGATGCTGCAAGATATAGTGCAGGCCCATATTAACTGCATCATCCACTGACTGGTTCTCTCAATAAGCAAACTGAAGGGGGGTCCAATGAGGGAGCTGTAATATCCTTCAAGTGAGCTAACAAGAGCCTCTCAAAACTCTTCATGACCACTGATGTCTCTCAAAAGTCTTTATGACCACTGATATTAAAGCAACAGGCCTGTAGTCATTCAGTCTTGTTATAGTGGATTTTGTAGGCACTGGAATGATTGTAGCTTGTTAGAAACATAAAGGAACTTTACACAGCTCTAATGATTTATTAAAAAATCCAAGTAAAAACAGGAGCCATTTGATCAGCATGTTTTTAAACAGGAGGGTGAAACTCCATCTGGACCAGCTGCTTTCTTAATTTGCTGTCTTTAAGAAAAATGATGCACATCCTCCTCAGAGATAATTAATGCAGGCTGAATGTGAGAATGTGTGGAAGAGAGAGTCATATAAGTCTGAACACTGACAGAAGTGGTAACAGTGTCATTTGTAGCCTGAGGCTTATCAAACCTGCAGTAAAAAGCATTCAGGTCATCAGCCAGCTGGTAATTAGCTGCAGTGTAGGAGGATGGATTCCTGTACTTTATAATATTTTGTAGACCTTTCCACACTGATGCAGGATCATTGGCTAAAACTGTTTTTTCAGCTTTTCAGAATAGTTCCTTTTTGCCACTTTGATTTATTTTGTAAGTGTGTTCCTTGCCTGTATAAAATATGTGCTATCCCCACTTCTATAGGCATCTTCCTTGGCCTGATGAAGCTGCTTAAGTTTAGCAATAAACCAGGGTTTGCTGTTGTTAAATTTTAACCAGGTCTTAGTAGAGATACACATATCTTCACAGAAGTTGATATAAGATTATACTGTGTCTGCCAGTTCATGCAAGTTAGAAGCAGACTCTTCAAAGAGAGTCCAGTCTGTACAATCAAAGCAGGCTTGCAGCTTCAGCTTTGCCTCAATAGTCCACCTTCTTGCTGTATTGATCACAGGTTTAACAGATTTTAACCTTCTCTTATAGATAGGAAGCAAATGAACCAGACAGTGGTCAGAAAAGGCCAAAGCTGCATGGGGGACAGCACAATAAGCATGCTTTAACACTGTATAACAATGATCCAGTGTGTTCCTGTCTCTGGTAGGGCACTCTATATGCTGTGTAAATTTAGGAAGTTCATGGCTGAGATTTGCCTTATTAAAATCCCCCAGAATAATCAGAAGGGAGTTTGGATAATTCTGCTCCATGCACATTATCTGATCAGACAGTTTTTGTAATGTTGCCCTCATACAGGCTTGAGGTGGAATGTAAACACTAACCAGAATAAATGAAGAGAATAATAATAATAATAATAATAACAACAATAATAATAATAATAATTGAAATAAAATAATACTTACTCCAAGGAAAGTACAAACACCTGTCAGGAGTAGAACGGAGTGGGAGCTTCAGTGAACGAAAAGCTTAAAATGTATTCAGAAACAGATAGTGTGAAATGAATATCATGATCACTTTTGTAAAGAAAGACAAGCATCACATTATATTGGTCAACAAGCTCTAAATAATGTGATTACAAGTCACCATTACCTACTGCTCATCTGGTCTCAGTAATGACAAATGCTAAATGCTTTTCAATATTAAATAAAAAAACAAGGAGTTGTAAAATATAAAGCTAGATGGAGAAAGCTCTAGTCTGTATAAATTTAGCAAGTTCTCAATAAACTTTAGGATTCTGAGACTTCAGTTTGGTGTCTCATCGGCAATGGGAGATCAACAGCTATCCAAATGTAGATCACTGGAAGCACAGCATCCTAGGCAATCTGAAGCATAGCCACCTACAATGTGTTTTCCATGCTGTAGGTTTGGTGTGAGATCATTGTAGTATGAGCCTTTAAAAGATGTTTTCTCTTTTTCCTAACATTTTTGAGATGGTGGCGTTAGTATGTATAAGTAAGGGAGTGTAGGGAGAAGTGCCTCACTTGTGAGTAAACCTGCTCCTGCAAAAAAAAAATGATGTAGAGATTTTTTTTTCTGAAATAAGCAGTATATGTGTGTTCGTGAAGTTTGCTTCAGGACATATGTTTGTAGGAATTAGGTTTCAAGTTCCCAGAGAGGATCCAATCAGCAATAGAGGCATTCCAAAGAGTAGTTACTGCAAACATAATTGATGATCTGGTAGTGTCAGAGTCAAGTATAAAAAGAATATGACAACTTGTGCAACAGACTGAAATTATATAAATTAAAATTAAATAAGAGCAAGCGTAAGATAAGAATAACTAAATCTGAAATATCTTGGTCATGTTATGGCATCAAAGTAACTGAAGCTAGGCCCATAGAAAGTCAGATCAATAGTGAAAAATATCAAAACAAGAAAACAAAACATCAATGAGATATTAGGGAATGATGTAGTATCATGTAAAACGTATACCTAATATGCCTGAGATGTATATGTCTCTTAGATAGATGATTCAACTAGATTTAGCCCTGGAATGGGGCATAGGACAGGAAAAAGATTTTGAAGTGCTTAAGAAATCACCTAAGCTATAATACAATAAGGTGAATATATCATTTGTTCTTAGTTGATGCAAGTCAGAACAATATAGGGTCTATGATTTTAGATCACATGACCAATAAGTGATGTTACTAGAATAGCCTTGCTACGCATAAGTCACAAGCATTTACAGATGCAAAAAAAAGTAGTTCCCCTCAATTAAATAAATAATTACTTGCAATAGAATATGAATGTGAGAAATTATATTAATTTATTATGGAAATGGAGTATGTCAACCAAAAGATCATAAACTCTTAAAAGAATGTTTAACAAGTCTTTATGTCAGCCTCCTCTGTGATTACAAAGATGTTGCTTAATCTACAGAAGTATGACCTGAAAGCAAAATATGGACCAGGCAAGGAACTATGTACAATAAATATGCTAAGTAGATCATATTTATCAGATCATAATACAGATTTGCCAAAAAAGAATATAGATTCTTTAAGTGATTGTACAGTTACCAATGAAAGAAAAAGTGAAAGAATTTCAAAGAGAAACTAATAGTAACTTGAAACACAGTTACTGAAAAAAGTATCTGGGATACCAGAGCAAATCTTATCCATTGGAAAAGAAACACAATATTGCTTTTCAAACTGTGTTCAAATGTAATATTCAGAGCTGATAAGATTGTTGTACATAACATAGAGTAAGAACATATCTCTGGAAAATACATGAGTATTAAACTATGGGCTTATGAGAAAACATACTGTAAGCATCACTATTATGGACTTGTAATAATGAAGTACAAGAAAGGCGATAAAAATATAATGTATTGGACAGAACTGTCAGTGGAGATAGAACATGTGTTGCAAAATTATAACCTGTGCAGTTCATTCCTTAACAATCCAAGAGGGAGCAGAGACGGCAATGATATGTTTCAGCACAAATAAGTCATGCGTTTGATATGTATGGGTTATGATTCCATGTACCTGCAAACTATTAATACTACAAGTTTCAGTGCACTAAGTGATTAAGTCATGCCAGGCTGTTGACAGACATAGTACACAATACTGTATGACCATCAAGATCATTGTGCAAGTCACCAGACCTGACTAGTGCTTCTGTCTTGTGATGCAGAAAAGAACCTATGTTGAAGTACAACACGTATGGTTTACACATAGAGGAAGTGCATCTGTATTCCTTTCTTGCCATAAACATTAGCTTTCCTACTGCAAAGTAAAGCCTATTGATCATGTACAATTGATTTCTGCACAAATATAGACTTGCTAATTTCCTACGGCATTCATTGTCAGAACCCAATAACTGAATGTGATATCCTGTTCCAATTCCAATATCATAGCCAGATCATATCTCCTCAGTTCAACTTTGTGCATACTGATGTATGAATATTGGTTCATCTATGACACTGTTTTACAGTTTACTCACCTTGCCTAGCTGGTGTACACTTCACGTATCTTATACATATCTGTCCCCTCCTAGTTCTGGAACACATCTCCTGATAACAGGCTACTGTGTGTACAGCCATCTGACAATCTAGCATTGGAACATCTACAAGAACAGCTGTAAAGGAAGTATGTAGCACCTCTATCCTGACATGCTCATCAGTCATGGCAAGGACTGACTCATAAACATTTTGGCCAACATTGCCATAACTGTGGAATAGGGATCATTTGCATACTGTACAAATGAAGAGATCAGGTACAACTGCAGTTCCCGTTGGTGGGACTCACTTATGTCACTCCATTGGAAGTTATCTAGTTATGGTTGTGGTAGTGTGCTTGTATACACTGTAATCTCTGGGTGTACTCTTGCATCCCTTTATCATTTAATATGGTCCATGAAGTGCCATTCCAAGCAATGATGATATAGTCGCTCATCTATTTCATGGTGAGCAATACATGACCATTTCATGGATTTCTCAGGTTGGGTTGCTATATTTCAAATGGTTTCTATTCAACTATGCCCTCCTAAACCCATGCCAGTACTCTGCAGCATAGTTCATGATTCACATGTTAAAGAATCAAGGACTTTGCCATGGATCCCCATTTGCATACCAGTTCTATATTTGGACTCATCCACATATGCAGTAGTTGTTTATGTTATTACTCAGGCACACACGGGTCCATTTATGAATGACACAGTGCTATGTTATGTGCCTTAGATTATGCCCATCCCTGTGTGACTGTGTACAATGTCTATTATACCATGACCCCCCATTAATATTCCAAAACGTGCACGCTGATTGGCCAGCGTGCACATTGTAAATTGACTTATACTAATGGAAAAAGGTCTGGTCGCCCGGACTTTTTCCATTAGTATAAGTCTTTTTTAAAACACTGTCTCGCTATGTTAAAGGAGTTTAACATAGCGACACAGGTTTAAAAAAAGCAACGGAGATCTCCGTTGCTTTTTTTAAACCTGTGTCGCTATGTTAAACTCCTTTAACATAGCAACACAGTATGTAAACAGCAACGGAGATCTTGCTTTCTCCGTTGCTTTTTTATTAAACCTGTCTCGCTATGTTAAATGGGTTTAACATAGCAAGACAGCTTTAAACGGATTTATTTTTTAAAGCTGTCTCGCTATGTTAAACCCATTTAACATAGCGAAACAGTAAAAAGCAACGGAGATCTTGCTTTCTCCATTGCTTTTGCCACAGCTCTGATGTACTGCATGGGCATACGCATGCGCAGTACATCAGAACTGCTGCGGAATACCAGACGGCTGCGGAAGGGCAGCAAGGAGGCATTATACAATGCCATTATTTAAGAAAAGTAATTATTGTTTTTCTTAAATAATGTCATTGTATAATAGCAATAACTCACTTCTGGGTGTGGGTAATGCTGGATTTTCCCACAGTTGGCTTTGTTTGGGCAGCAAGGAGGCATTATACACTGCCATTATTTAAGAAAAATAATTATTGTTTTTCTTAAATAATGTAATTGTATAATAGCAATAACCCACTTCTGGGTGTGGGTAATGCTGGATTTTCCCACAGTTGGCTTTGTTTGGTCCCTCGGGCTTCGCCCTCGGGACCAAACCATGCCAACCATGGGTAAATCCAGCATTACCCACACCCAGGCGTGGGTTATTGCTATATGAAGCATGGCCTACATTTTCCAGGAAAGGTATACCTGCCATTATTGTGTCAGATAATAATTCACAATTTTAGAATCTAGAACTTAAAATATTGAACAACAATGGAGGTTATGAACATGATTCAAAGTCCATATTATCCACAATCAAGTGCTCAGGTAAGAGTCCAATGAAAATGAACAATATTAGCAGCAATGATGGTTGCCATCTCACAATTCTGCAATGTAGCAATACGCTAATGCGGACTCTCAACCTCACCATAGCTTAATTGAAGGGAAGAAGATTATATAGGAAATTACTGACTGAATTCTTTCTTCATTCCACAAAACCAGAGCAAATCAGAGAAATTCAGTAAAGAAAAACACAGAAACAGAAATAACTTGATGACAGTCACTCCAAGAAGCTATATGATTACAAAAAGGGGACTGAATCGGAATTTCCCACTCACGAGAAGACCAACAACCTCAAACACTGGTTATAAGTAAAGCCACTAATACCATATTTTATGCCATGCATGGATAAAAAGGTGCATAAAAAGTATCTGTTAAAGATAAAAATGGGTAAATTCTAAGTAAGAATTGTTGCAACCTTACATGCAAGAAATGTGTGAAAATTCAGAAGTGTCTCATCAAGAAGTGGATCAACTTGAAAGAGATCTTCGGTAGTCCATCCAGACATCTCAGTATAGAAGAATTATTAGACAGACAGTGCAATATATGGATAATCCATGCAATCCCAGAAGAGTATTTATTGGCTCTAAAGACTGAAAAAGGCAAAAAGTGATATATTCATTTTACTGTTCCTTATAATGTGAAACTGATCAGTGACATACTAATAAATAATTGCCACTAATTACCCTATATGATTGTATCATAATGCACAAATACAGCATACGCATAACATAAAGGATTATATTATACTTATAAGGTATAATATAAGGGATTATGCTCAGGTCTCTGATCATATTCAAGTTGCTATATGTCTAAGAAATAGATGTCAAGAAGTTTACCTCAAGAGAAGAATTAAGCAAAAGGGAAGACTGAATCTTAACAACCATTTAGAGAACACATAACTGTTTGGCTATGATCAGAGAGACCAGATCACAGTTCTTTGTGGTGCATGGAACGTTACCCGTTCCCTGTACTACCAGTTATATATGAGCTTTACCTATTCCCTATAATACCAGTTTCATATATATATATATATATATATATAGAGAGAGAGAGAGAGAGAGAGAGAGATGTATAGAAGAGCCAAGTGTTTTGCAGCTTTGGAATCTGAAACACATTCAGTGCTCCCACAAACCTTTAAAAAAGAAACTAGGGAACAGAAATCTTTTACAGTTTTGAAAGCCATAATACACTTAGCAGTGCCTCAGAAACAGCAGCCAGAATTGAAATGCAGTTGATTCTGTAGCAGATATATATACTTTGTGCCATTGCAAACCAAAAAAAAGGTATCACAGCCCACAGTGTATTACAACTTTTAGAACTGTTTCCTGCTTCCATTCTTTGGAGGCCAGTGCTTATGCTGTAGCATGTAACTAGAGATAAACAGCATTAAAAGATGTTTAAAACATTTTGTTAAACACCTTTCTTACATCAGAAAGGTGTTTAACAAAGTTGTCTTTCTCCTGAATATGAAGCATAATTGTGGCACTGCATATACTCCATTTATTTTCTATAGAAAACGATATGATAAATTCCAAAATATCTTTAAGAATTGGAGTTAATGCTATTGAGTACTGTATGTCACATAGCCTCAGTTGTACAATGTGTCAGTCACACTTCAGGAGGAATGGTAGCACATCCACTGTGTGTTTGCTGGGTGTGAGCATCCTGCTGCTTATGATAAATAACCATGCAAATAAAGGCATATTCATATTCCCTATACTTCTTATGTAAGACCTAAAATAAAAAAGTTGTACGGAAGCAGTTCTTCTAGTCTAAAAATGATGGATATTTCTAGCACTAACCCAGGACTCCCCATAAATGTGAATACATATCATGATGAAAACTGTCACTATAATGAATGCTTGATTCCCAGCATAATAATGACTTATAAAAAGAAACTTTTTAAGTCCCCCTTAGATTTCAAGCAGAGAGACATCAGTTCACTATGGAGTTTTTATGTGCAATTTAGTCCACCTTAGCTGTGACCATCCAGAATGTCCAATTTTTTGAACTGACCTTTTTACCCTCTTGACTGGTCTTAGCGTACTGCATCAACTTGCATGCAGTCTCACCTTTCCATAGCAGAGCTGCCTTTTGAAACTCAGACCTTTTTGAAAAGCATTGAGTTAAACGAGTCATGAACTAGCAAGCCATCATCTATGACTGGTTCAGTTGTCATTGCTGGGTCCCAGCTCTTCTCACTCTATGGTGGACAGTACGTGTGGTAGTTCACAATACCAGAGACTAAAAACAGACTGAACATTTTTGCTCCTCCATGCTCCCCAGCTAGAATGCTGTGCACTTCCTTTGAGTCACCCACCTAGCCATCAAACAGGTGGTACTCCGAGAGCAGAGTGTGTACTGCACCTTCCCCTTAAGCTGGCTACTTCCATTCCTCCCCACACAGATCCTGCGTTAACTGAGCATAGTCAGGCCTCCGTCATTCTTTGCACTGTAGCCAGCATTATTACTGCAGATGTTACAGGTCTGCGCCAAGACACAAGTGCAGCTAAAACACACAGACTTAAAGGATCTGCTCATCTGACATCTTATACCAACTCCAAGGTCACACACCAGTGGGAAAGGGTATAAATCCTTCCTTAGTATAACTTCAACTTTGTTGATATTTTGCATTTAGATATTTTTGAATTTAGATATTTCTTGTTTAGATATTTGCATGTTTAGATCATTTTAAGTAAATCCATACATATAAATATGTGTGTGTGTGTGTGTGTGTGTGTGTGTGTGTGTGTGTGTGTGTGTGTGTGTGTGTGTGTGTGTGTGTGTGTGTGTGTGTGTAAGTACATGTTTTTGTGTCTGTGGGTGAGCTTGTGTGTGCTTGTGGGTCAGTGTTTGTGGTTGAGTATGTTTGGGTGAATGTGTACAGATGAGCATGTGTGTGTTTATGTATGTGTGCAAGCATGTGTGTGCTTCGTTGAGTATGTGTGCATGTGGAAGAGCAGACATGCATGCATGTGGGTAAGTAGGTGTGCATGTGGTTGAGCATGTGTGTGCATGTGGGCAAGCAAGCGTGCCTATGTGTGTTAGTGTGTGGGGGGGTGAGTGTGTGTGGATGAGAGTTTGTCCCTGTGGGCAAGCATGTTTGTTTGTGTATTTCTGGAGGCAAGGGTGTGTGTGTGTGTGTGTGTGTGTGTGTGTGTGTGTGTGTGTGTGTGTGTGTGTGTGTGTGTGTGTGTGTGTGTGTGTGTGTGTGTGTGTGTGCGCGCGCGCATGTAGACAAGCATGTGTGTATGTATGAACGTGTGTATATGAAATCAGCAGTTGATTTGGACACAGTAGACATGCAACACTGTTTTGTAGAGAGCTGGCCACTGTGTCATGGATATTCTGTGTGTGTGTGTGTGTGTGTGTGTGTGTGTGTGTGTGTGTGTGTGTGTGTGTGTGTGTGTGTGTGTGTGTGTGTGTGTGCGCACCTGCTAGTCAAAGTCCACTAGACAGCAAGATTTGTACTGTGTGCTGACAAGGTGATGGGTAGCAGGTGTCACAAAACTGGGTTTGGAGACAAGCATAGTGACACTGAACAGCAGATTTACCCACATAAATCATATATCATTGTTTCATGTGGGTGTGTGATATAAAAGTACTATGGAGCAACTCTGTACTGACAAATGCTTGTTGCCTTGCTGAGGGAGATACTTAGGTAAGTGCAGTGGACTGATTTCAATAGATAGGGATGAGTGTCCTGAGCTGACATCCATCAATCATTTTGTCTGCCAAAGCGATTACAGCAGGGTTTTGCAAAGAGGTGGGAAAAGACTCAAGGCTGTTGTGTGGGTGGCTTGTGTTTGTGGGGAGTGGAGGTGTGCCATGGTAAGTATGGTGTGAATGTTATACATTGTCAAATGGAGAGATTAAGAGTAAAATTGTGCTCAGTGTGGTCCCTAGCAATTTCATCATTGCTTGACTGAGGCATATAAATTGCCCTGTGTTTGTCAGTACATTGTTTGAATGCCCTTTTTAGTGTATGGTATCACTCCTACGGCTACTGCCACTGTGTCAATACATGTGTGTCATGAAGTAGTATATTTCCAGAACAGTGAGATATAAACCAGCAATTTCAATGAATTGGCCTGTCTTCCACAGTGGCAATTAATGCCATATACCTCAATAAAATGTAGGTCTCTCAGTTATGAAAATATGAACATAAAGATTAAAATATGAATAATAAGTGGCAAACAGAGATGAATTTCCCCACTGCAGAACATCCTAGCTTAACAGTCTTAGTGTCATTTTGTTAATAACTCATTGCCCTTTCTAATACTGCCTATTACTAGCTGTTAAGTCACTTAGTTAAAGAAGCCAGATCCAAAAATGTTCTGCACTCCATAAGGCAGTATGGGTGTGAACAGGAAGTATATAAAAAGACGCTTTAGGCTTGAGTGAGTTAATAACCCCCAAATCAAAATTTCTTCTTTGAGTATGAATCTGTCCACAGAGGTTGCAGTCATATCAGTTTGAAGTGCAATATAACCTACTTAATATTTTAATGTGCAAATTAACTTACTAATAGTGTGTGTGTGTGTGTGTGTGTGTGTGTGTGTGTGTGTGTGTGTGTGTGTGTGTGTGTGTGTGTGTGTGTGTGGAGTGTGTGTGTTGACATTAAATACACTTATTCTAAATCTAAATTTTCTAAAAAACGTCATCCAACAACAATTACATTTACTACTTACTGAAGGCTGAAACATTAGGTGGAGGACGACTTTACATCAAAAATATAAAAAAAACAAATACCAAACAATTTAACAACCACTACACTAAGTGCAATAATGCCCTCCAGAGTATATGTTAATATGCAAACAATCCCCTGGATTCAGCAAGCCCTGCACGGTGTGCAAGACTAGTGCAGGAGTTCTAGCAGGCAATTTGTCTGCCGTGCGATCCAGGAATAAGCTGTAGGGACATGCATGAGCACTCCTGCACTAGTCTTGCACGGACTCAGCCCCTGTATGCAATTACCCCATTTGCAGGAGAAATCCATGCAAATGAGGTGAATTTGTGATCCAGGAAGCTGGAAACCGGCCATGCAGGACTAATGTAATCTGCAGAAATGTACTCTGCCAGTACCAGAGTACATTTCTGCAAACTACAAAACGGAGCCATGACAGCTCCAAATAAAGGGTGGATATTATGTAGAAAGCATGCCAATGGCCAAGTATAAGGCCATTGGCATGTAACACAGTTGCAAAAATATAAAAATCAACTTTTATTTTTTTTAGCCGATCTCAGCTGTTTAAGCGTAGGGCAGCGGTGCGCAAATGGGATCTGGCAAAAAATAAGAAATAAAACCAAAAATAATCATTCTAACCAAATTCAATATTTTGCCATTATACTCAATGGCAGGCAGAAGACAACATGGCTAGTGAATAGTGGTTGCTAAGGGGGGATGCTCAGTGTGGGACCTGTAACGATGCATCTGCAGGCAATCCTATGCAAATGAGGGGAATGATACTGAATCCCAGATTTCCCCTGCATGCTAGTCAGCACCCAATAGTTTAAGAGCAGGAATAGCTTGGTGCAAGCCTAGGAGTTAGCTGACATCATAGGGGTGTGTCAGGCATACTGTAAGCAGATTGGAGCCCTGTGGCTCAGGTTTGCCCTTAGCTTAGCAGAGCTAAGCAAGGGTATGTGTCTGAGGCTGCCTAGCACTCTTTACATTGCCTAAGCGGGTGTACACGATGCGCACCGGGTTTTAAAGGGAAAAAAGATTAAACCAGGAAATAGCAACTCTGTGCACATTTGAGCACTGTGTTTGCGAGCTGCACCCCTGGGCTTAAACAAGAAGGCAATGGGAAGGGAAAACAGCAGTAGGAAGTTAATCTAGGAGAACTAGTATAGCTGGCAGGTGAAATGTATCAGAATCAGCCAATTACACAGGCAGCAGCCCAGCCCAGCCCACAACACTGCTATAAACTATGCAAACACCTTTCCGTCTGTTTTTTCCCATATACTCTACACCACCGGTGTATAGAAGTGGGGAACTTTTAACAAACAAAAACAACAGAATGATAGGGGCTGCAGCAGACATCAACATGTGGAAGAGGCTGAGGGTGGTGAGGATGAGAATGCTGTCAACCAACCCACAGTGAGGAGACGGAGAAGGGTGTACAGACCCAAGGTAACCTACCAGGGGCTACATGAGCTGGAGATAGTGGAGCACTATAGGGTGGACAGGGACCTCCTACAGCAAATTCTTGAGCTGTGCCGGCCATGCCTGACACACAGAACTAACAGAGGGGAACCCATCCCAGTGGATACCAAGATATGTGTAGGCCTAGGAATACTAGCCACAGGTACCTCCTAAAGCCCAACTGGGGATATCATGGGGATCTCACAGACATCAGCATCCAGAGTATTCCACCAGTTCCTGGATGGCATGTCAGCACATGCCGGTGAGCACATATATTTCCTCAACACCCTTGAGGTGTTGGCCAGCAATATGTGTCTCTTCCACCAAATAGCAGAATACCCTGAGGTGGTGAGTCCTATAGACTGCATGCATATGCACATCAAAGCACCACCCGGTGAGCGGGGTAGGGTCTACATCAACCGCAAGGGGTTCCCCTCCATCAACTGCCAGGTCATGTGCAATGCCCAGGGCATTATAATAAATGTGTGTGCTGGCTGCCCTGGAAGCTATCACGATTCCCACATCTGGCATCTGACACAGCTGTACCAGAAATTTGCTAGTGGGGACATCCCTTATGGTCACCTAGTGAGGGATGCTGGTTAATGGAGCCGTGGCTGATGACACCCATCAGAATTGCACACACCCGAATAAGAATGCCATAATGAGGCACATGCACAGACCAGAATCATAACAGAGCGTGCGTTTGGGATGCTCAAGTCACAGTTCCGGTTCCTGGACACATCCGGTGGAGCCTTGCAGTACTCACCAGCTACATGTACCCAAATTGTTATCATATGTGCCATGCTACACATTATGATCCTGTGGAAACACCTGCAGCAGGAACAGCATGGGGCAGGGCCACACAGCCCCCCACCAATGCCAAGGCCTGCACAGGCACAGAGTGACTCGGAGAAGGAACAACCTGAGCATGCCCCAGTCACAGATGGAGGCATACCCAGTATGCCCTGGCCTTGGCAAAGAGGCAACGCATAGCACATACACTGACACAGTAGGGACCCAGGGAATGACACCTCTCTCTGATTCGCACATACAGTAAAAGGGATGCCAAACATGACACTACCTGTGCTCAACCATGTATAGGGAGTGTACTATGTGCAACCGACATAGGCAGCCCTCAGCACCATCCTCAATACTGGCACACCCACAAAGTAAGTCACTCTCCTTACCAATTGCTGATTGGAGTAGTATGCGTTGTTACTTCTATCTATGGTATGGATGTGAGCATGCAAGGGAATCGGGTGGCTGAATGGGATGCCAGCAGATAGTAGACACCTACAGTGGCAGCATGAGATCTGTAACAAATATTGGTGTCACCATAGTGGCCATTACTACACATGGTGACAAAACCCACTGCAGGAAATGTGCTGGGCCACATGTGTGTCCATATGACTCACACATGCCAGTCAGGGATGATCACATACCCAAAATCAGTCTCAGCCAGCAGGACAGGTATAGACAAACACAAACAAAGGCTGTGCCAAGGCCTCTGAATGATGCCTATGGGTAACCTCCCCCGAAGGCCTACACAGACAGACAGACTACATCAAGTCAGGCAGTGGGATGTTAGTTCTGAAGGGTAGGAAGTCAGAAACTGATATGTAGGTCAAGTCAAACCTAAGACCTGTAGTACACTGTTATGCCTCTAGTCAGCATGATAGGTTAGAATACAGAATGAAATGGAGTAACTGACATACCAGTACAGACATACCAAATGTGTGCAAGTGTCAGGAGTGCCCTCCCAATCCTATGTAGGAATGTAGAAATGAAGAAACAGTCAGGTGTGTCCCCCATGCTGTGTAGAAATGTAGTAACAGTCAGGTGTGCCCCCCATCCTGTGTAGAAATGTAGAAATAGTCAGGTGTGACCCCCCAAATCCTGTGTAGAAATGTAGTAACAGTCAGGTGTGTCCCCCTACCCCAATCCTGCGTAGAAATGTAGAAATAGTCAGGTGTGCCCCCCCAGTCCTGTGTAGAAATGTAGTAACAGTCAGGTGTGCCCCCTATCCTATGTAGAAATGTAGAAATAGTCAGGTGTGACCCCCCCCCAATCCTGTGTAGAAACTTAGTAACAGGCAGGTGTGCCCCCCTCCCCCAATACTGTATAGAAATGTAGAAACTGTCAGTTGTGCCCCCCAACCCTACTTAGATATGTAGTAACAGTCAGGTGTGCCCTCCAGTCCTATATAGAAATGTAGTACCGGTCTGGTGTGCCCCACAATCTGATGTACACATGTTGTAACAGTCAGGCGTGCCCCCCCCATCCTATGTAGAAATGTAGTAACAGTCAGGTGTGCCCACCCAATCCTATGTAGAAATGTAGTAACATGCATGTGTACATATAATACCAGTGGAGCACAGATGCCCAGAGGTGGCCAAGGTAGCAAGATAGATTGTAGCATGTGCACAATATGCAGGTATGTGTGTTAGGTTGGTGTGTGTTTCATACTGTGTGCGAGTGGTCAGTATGTATGCATGTTGCAGTATAACCTGGTGGCCATTGCCCAGTACTGCTGATGACAGGGCCAAGTCCTCACAACTGCAGTGCCAAAGACAATTACGACAAGTATAACACATGCTAGCAGTAAGCCATTGTAAATGTATGGTGGTAATATGTGTCACCGTCTGAAAGATTGACATGGCATGGCTGTTGGGCTAGATATACAAGCAGTACACAGGAGAAAGTACCCCAGACATACAGTATATAATGTGTGACTGTGAAATGGACACACCCTTGGAATTGTACATACAGGTATGCATCACATTATCTGGGCCTGTAGTAGGGTATACCGGTGATGTCTGACAGAACACTTGCTGATCACAAAGGTGGTAGGACTGATGTACTGGGAAACAGCTGATGTACCTGCACATGCCAGCACAACTGGAATGTCCCATGCATATCTGTGCATCAGATGCAAGTAGTGTCCATAGCACACATGCACCCAGCTCACCCAAACAACTCTCACAGGTACCTCACTGGTTGTATCCCTGCTGTTGGGAATGGGTACAATATGACCCCCACCTGTATATGGCAATAGCAAAAGAATGCAGCATGCAGTGCTGGTGTCCCATGCAGGTGTGTCCCTAGCTGTAGGTAGCACCCTGCCAGCATCCACACCACCTGATCAATACTGATAGAAAGTATTGGCATGAACACCTAGAGCATCTACACTGTCACCCCAGGGGAATATACTGTACAGTGGTCTGGGGCTGTAGGACTGACAGAATGCAATGGCCTGCCACAGCTGGCCTGCATCACCACCAAATGGCCTACAGGCCTCTGCCAAAGGTCTGTGTCTCACATTTACTGCCAATGCATGTTATGTCATGGACACCCAAATAACAACATAGCAAACTCCACATAAGCCATATGCAAGGCCATGTGGACAAACCACAGTAACATGTCCACCATGTCCCACTGTATGAACTGCAGACCAACACCACAATACAGCTGTGATGAGGTAATAACCTTAGGGAAAGTATCAGGGAATGTATGCATAATTTATAGAAGAGGATAGAATAATGGGGGGGAGCATGGACAGCATGGAATGTGCAACGTCCGACACACAGCTGTGTGCATACACTATCCCTGGCTGCAAACACATTACTGGGTGGCTATAAACCTGCCCCTACACCACAATAGGGGTAATGTCCTGATAAGGCCATACGGTTATGTCGATGGATGTACAAGTATGGGATCCTCTGACAGCACTGTAACAAGGCAATGAACTGGATACACAGATCCAGCAGCAAGTGTCTGCAGCTCTCCCTCCAGAATGGCATAACTTACCATGAATATGTAGGCATCTGCCCACAATACTGGACACAGCTGCATTCACCCTTGTTCCCCAGGACATCACTGTGAGCAAGAATGTCCACCTGACAGTACTTGACATAAAACATAACAGTGTATAACAGTACACATGTCTGAATATCTCTGCTAACACCAGTACCATATAGCAGAAGCAGCACAAACGCAATCACCTGCAGTACACATTATCCCTTGCACAGTTTGTCCCCATATTGTCAAATGACCTACGGATACCCTGCAGAAACAGTTTGCTACCTGTAGGTATACAACACAAAGGTCTGCACTGGAGTACAAACTACCTGGAATAGATCCACACATTCAATATGGAAGGGCATACTGGGCATGCTCACACACATAGAGAAATGAAGGCAATGTCAGACAACAACATACTGAAAGGTCATACTAGGCATGCTCACACATTTAAACAAATGAAGCCCATGTTTGCAAACAACAGTGGGCCATACATATCTGAAAGTTGCAGATGTTAGTGCATACACTCCTCAGTATGAACCAGTCATGCTTTGTACATACATTGGATAGGAATACAGACATATATCCAAGGACAACATACTATAATAAGCTAAATGTAAACATACATAGATGTGTGAAAGAGAGTGACTGTAACAAAGAGCCATCCATCATGAGGTCTGTCCCACCCAGCACACAGCCAAATGGCTACAACCACAGGATGTGTAAATGTCACTCACTGTAGAAAGTAGCCACTGGTATCCATCAGCATTACCGACTATGCGGTGCAAGTGTTAGCTGTGCAACATGACTGTACAAGGCAGTCATCATCTAGCAACTGTATACACATACCTGCAGAATATAACCCTGTGTGTGCCTGCATGTGGTGTGTTAACCTGTAGATGAATGGGTCATGACCCATGCACACACACTGCCCTCCCCATAGCCCTACTATGACAAGCCTGCTGATGTCATCCACTTTGAAATACACCTTTTGGAAAGAAATAGCCCAGTAATCTCTGTGGTGTGTCATAAAACTACATAATGCTGTAGTGTGATAAACTAGTTAGGTAGGAGTTCTAATCTCAGACGTGGCAGCTGTGTGTGTGTGTGTGTGTGTGTGTGTGTGTGTGTGTGTGTGTGTGTGTGTGTGTGTGGTTGTCTGTGTAGGGAGCAATGCTTTTTAGGCTAGTCACACTCACTACAATTCAAATGCCCTAATTTGGCAAGGCTGCTGATGTCATTCACTGTGAAATACACCTTTGGGGAAAGGTGTAACGCAGTAATCTCCATGGCGCATCCTATAACTGTGCACTGCTATTCTGTGCTAAACTAATTAGGTAGGAGTTCTAATCCCAGACATGGCAACGGTGTGTTTGTGTGTCTCTGTCTGTGTAGCGAGTAATGCTTTTTAGGCTAGTCACACTCACTACAATTTAAATGCTCTACTTTGGCAAGGCTGCTGATGTCATTCACTGTGAAATACACCTTTGGGAAAGGTGTAGCCCACTAATCTCTGTGGCACGTCCTATAACACTGTGATGCTGTAGTGTGATATAGTACTCTGGTAGGGGTTCTAGTCCCACACATGGCAAGTGTGGATGTTTGTGTGTGTGTGTGTGTGTGTGTGTGTGTGTGTGTGTGTGTGTGTGTGTGTGTGTGTGTGTGTGTGTGTGTTTCTTTGTTTATGTACGGAGCAATGCAGTTTAGGCTAGTCACACTCACTACAGATCAAATACCCTACTTTGGCAAGCCTGCTGAGGTCATTCACTGTGAAATACACCTTTGGGGAAGGAGTACTCCAGTAATCTCCATGACACGTCCTATAACTGCATAGTGCTGTAGTGTAATTTACTAGTTAGTTAGAGTTCTAATCCCAGACATGGCAGGTGTGTGTTTGTGTGTCTGTGTTCATCATTCGTATCCTGTGTGGAGGTGGCTGTGAGTGTGTAACAACTGGACTCATTGTGGAGTGGGTTTTGCAATTTCTTATATGGTGGCCCTATTATATGTCACAATGTCCACCTTACAAGGATAACAGATGTGAAATAGCCAAGAGGCTGGGGTGCCAATCAATACCCCTACATGTGAAACCAAGGCCTGGCAAACAAAGTTAGCAACCCTTGAATTACCCAGAGAACACTCTCAACCCATGTCTCATACACAAACACACATGCCTAGGCAACAACCACTATGTTGGTAGTACCCTGCATATTGCCCACAGATAGTAACCATGGTGTGACTGCAGTGGACTACAGAGGGCATGGCACTCTGTCCATCAGTATAATAGGCATGTACATGCAGACAGTGCGCCTTCACTATGTTCCCCACTGGACACCTGCAACACCTGTGGTGCCATCAAATGTGACCCACAAAGGACATACCATGCCTTAAACACATGTCCTGTATGGACAGATGCCACTGACACCAAGGAATACCTATATCATGCGATCAATGTAGGTGCAGGGTCAACCTGCTGTCCATTACCAGTTCCCGCCACATGAGGCCAGGACTGGCACATCTGATGATAACATTCTGTGTACACAACATGGGCCAGACACCCTAGGTACAGTTCCACATGTCACTGTACATGCATGTGGGATGTGTGTACATCCCAGACACTGTCCATGTCATGTACTAAAGAACACATACATGACAAGCAATGCACAGCAATGGCCACAAACAATAGTTACCCAGGTGACTGGATGGTGAATACAATACCCACCTGTGTGGGTCAATCCAAGCAGTACACCCCTGAGCCACACTGCAGACCATTATCATATGGCCTGATGCCAAGGTATACCTGTCACTTAGCCTTGTATAGCCTTCTGGCACAGTCAACCACTACACACCCATGAAGCAATGCACCCATGCATGTCAGTACTGGCACTCTGTGTCTGTGTGCGTGGTGTATGATGCTTTTGACCACATTCACTCTCACTACAACCCCCATTAGCATACTGAAGTATGCTGTCTGATGTCAGACACCTTCACATACCCTTTGCCCATATAACCTCTGGATAACCCCTGTGGTGCATGTGATACCTGCACAGTACTGTATTGTGGCAAACTAACTAGTGAGGAGGTGTATTCCTGACCCTGCCAAGTGTGTCAATGTGTGTGGGTCCCTGTGAGAGTGTGGCTGTGTTGATGCTGACACCTGTTCATGCGGACAGGCACATGTATTACACCTACTGTATCACTACGATATCACTGTTGTAGATGTCACTCACCATCACATATACGTTTGGAGATCTCCTCAACATGTAAGCTATGTGGTGCATCCAATAACTGCATAGACATGTGATAGCAATACATAGTCAATCAGGGGTTTGATACCCTGTACTGGTAGGTGTGTGACACGAACAGGCTTAGGTTTTACTCTCCCACTCCCCTTGACTTATATTTGCCTCTGTCTGCCTCTCTCACTCCTTCTCTAGTGGATGTGGAGACATACACCTGCTTTGCCTAGGTAGCAGCATGTGATTTGTAAGTGATGCTCATGATCAGCTGATGGCATCTGCAAGAATTGTAGCCCTCCTCTAGCTGATTGCATGTGGAACAGCTGTGGTAACATTCCCTTAGCCAATTGCATGGAAACCCCTCTCCAATATCTAGGAACATCATGTTGGTGTTAGCCTTTTCATTCACTGTGAGTAGGACCTAGATCTGTTGTTTGGAAAACAGCATCACAGATGGATTGGGGATTTACCTCTAACAACATACACTGTGGAAACAGGCCAACACACAGGAGGGAGACGTGCCTGACATGACTACAGAATGTAAGTGTTGCTATTCTGCATTTGGAGTAATATTGGTTTAACAGGGTGTGTGTGGATAAGGCTGGTCTACATGTTTTAATACCTGTCATGGCAGTGCTATGTTTCTGAGGAAACCCCCATCTGTATGGTCATCTGCAGACTGGGCAGTGTGTGGTGCCTTTTGTTTCTTGTGTTACTCACAGAGCACCTATCTGTGAACTGCAGAAGCATAGTGTGAGGATTGTAGTCAGTACATGGTGGCAGATATGAGAGTTACTGACTTCATATCCTTCATAGGACATATGCCACAACAAACCCTGTTACAACAGTAAATGTATGAGGTTATCACAGCAACATGTCAATATTGGCCCTGTGTTTGTGCCTTCAGCCACAACTCTGTCAACCTTTGTACATATGTCATGCAGTAAGAGGTGCATATGTTCAGTACACCATAATGTATTGTCAAGCCAGGGAGTTATCAGACTGCTAAACATGTCATGTATAGTAGCAGTTATATTTGAGGACATAACCTGGACATTCTGTGGTTGTGTGTACAGTACTGAGGTATGTATACTCATGGTGATTGTAGACAGTGTGTGTGTATTGTGAATATGTACCTTGGCCTGTGTACAGACTGTGGTAGATGTCATTGTTCTTGGTCCTGTTCTATCTGATGTTACATGCCGCCCCACTGTATGTTACCCTATCAGCTTACATGTTTGTAGGGCCAAACACACACATGTCCCATACCACAGACAGGCATCGGACCATTCTGTGTAGCAACCCAGTATATGTAGGGTTAGTATGTGAGTGGCACATATGAGGATGGTGTTGATCAGATAGTCTATATACTGTAATATTACACTAGCTACCATAAGTGGCTGTGGCTGTGTTCACATTGGTTGTGGTTTATGCAATTTCACACAGGTGTCTGTTACTCTGTGCTGTGACATGCCTGTAGAGCCTGCTATATATGCAGGTACATGTGTATTCCCCCATAGGAAATGTAGGCCAGTGTTGTGGCAGTCTGCCTGTAGCCTGCACAGTGCTTTTTTACATGCCTAGCAGCTTAGTGTACTTACCCAGTGTGATGTTATGTCCAGATACTTGCCAGATGTACTGCTGCCAGGCCACCATAACAGTCATGTATGTCAGATAAAGCAGTGGTATGCTGTACAGATGTATGTCACTAACTAGTGGGTAGTATGTGGCCATGGCACCTTTGTACCAGTGGTTAGTATGTGTCAGGGCAGACAGGGGTGTGTGAATACATAACCTATGGGGGCAAATGTATACCAGTATTTACGTGATATACCTATCTACATGGCTGTTAACATCCACGTTGTCAGGCTTGGTCCACATGTCTTGCACTAAGGGGTTCAGTGTATACCGCTGGACTGACCAGAGTGTGTCAGACTGTCCACATTTATTGGCCATATCTCTGCTGTAGTCCACAGGATAATTACTGTGCTAGCAGTGGTACTGTACTATGATGTCCTTAGGATGACTGTCAGTGGCCAGTGGAGCCCATGTTAAAAGCAGATGTGACCTCCCACACACAACATGTCTGTGAAGACAACCTCTATCACAGTAGCAATAGTCTACATATATACCTGCAATACATACCTGACATCCCCTTGCACTAAGAGGTTGGGACTATTGGGGCTAAGGTAGTGCTCCACTCCATATTCAGGACATTTGGTGAACATATATGTATACATACCTAGCCATATATCTATATATATTTATTTATTTATTTTGCATTTGTTGACCGGGATAGTCCGACTGGATACATGTCCATTTTCAGTGGAGGCCCGGGGAGAAAAGCTCCAAGATAATAATACACATTGAACATTTAGTAAATGCTAGTTTCAAGCAGATTACAGTCATGAGCAATACCAGCATTTAGCACATATAGTACTTATTATAAAACAGTTTACAAAACATAAAATTATTTTCAAAGTTAAACATACATAACATCACATTCAGGTTTAAGACACACTGAGCAGCAGTTATACAATTGATCCTTTCTGAAATGGAGTGGTAGAAAAAAGTTAGAAGTAGTTGAAGGTAAGGCACCTAAGAAATACAGAGGTCACTAGTCGGGGTTAGTGCAAGGACATAACCAATGAGTTCTGAAGTATTTCTTAAGTTTGTTTTTGAACTGAGTTAGTGAGGGTTCTAGGGTCAAGTCAGCTGGGGGTCTGTTCCATATTTTTCCAACAGAGTTGGCAAACAGAGAGTCCCCAGCTGAGTAGTTGGATTTGTATGTTTGAACTTGGAGTCTAGTGGATGATCGCAGTGGTCAGGTGCTGGTGTAGGGGCTGATAATATTTTTTAGTGCAGGTGTATTTTCTGGTTGATAAAGGACTTTATGTGCCACTATTAGCTGGTTGAACTGCAGTAGGCTTGGCAGTTCAAGCCATCTTAGGTGATTTAGGTTGTGACAGTGGTGTGTCTGGAAGGCTGTGTCAGTAGCAAATCTGGCAATGTGGTTATAGCAGGAAGGTAGTTTATTAAGATCTATATATATATATATATATATATATATATATATATATATATATATATATATATATATATATATATATATATATATATATAGATATATACACATATACACATATACATATTAACATACATAGATGGATATGTATATGTACATATATATATATTACATATAAACACTCGGATATATACATATACACCGCAATATATGTCTACACATATACAGATAGAGATATATATGTACATATACTTATGGATATCTGCATATATATTGACAGTAATAGGCATATCAGAATAGATATGTATGCACATATAGTTAAAGATATCTACATATATATCTACATAAATAGGCATATCTGTACACATAGGATGTGCATTCATATATAGCTCTCTCTCTCTCTATATATATATATATATATATATATATATATATATATATATATATATACAAAGAGATGTACACATGGCCATATACATGTTGCACTACAGAGATGTGTATACAGACAAATGTATGAATATACATGTGTATGTACATGTAGACATATATCAACCTATTATGTGTATATATCCATATTCCTGTAATGTGTAAACATCACAGTTGTGTGTACTCTTCCAGATGTATCTCACCGTATGTATTCGCTATGTGTACATTATGATAAGACAACATATGTGATGCAACAGTCATATTAATAATAAGTACTACACAATTGTGGAAGTAAAGGCAATTGTTCAATACTAATCAGTATGTGTATTGACAGATATATTGGAAAAACAACAGCTGTCTTCACAGTGGCCATGGCGTAGTGGTTAAGTGTTGTGACTTTAGTGTACAGGGTCCTGGGTTCATGACCTGCAATGGCTGTTCATTTTGTTGCTAGGCTGAACAAGGGCTGTCAGACACAGAGTGCTTAAGGCAGTTTTGAGCAGCTTTAAGTGCATTTGAGTGGGTTTGCTGCTAAGCTACGGGTAAACATACGGGAGCTTACACAGTGTAGGCTTCGCTTACCAGTGCGCAAATCAGCTTAGCTGTTATATTGCAGCAATGTTGATACCTGCTAAGCATGGCTTAGCCCTGGTAACCAGTTCACACCACCCAGTCTGATAACATAGCAGTGTAATAACATCTGTAATAAGTGTATGCAATGCCATGTACAATACATGCACCTATGTGCTGTCATTACAGTAGCAAGGGGTGTGAGTGTCATGTGTGGGACACAGATGTATATGAGGCCTGTACAGCACTGTTATCCATGTGAATGTGTTGCATACAGGGGTAGTAGCCCAGGGTACATGCTGTCACATGGGCATGTAGTGTATTATGGTGGTAGTACTGTTGACAGTGCTTACCCAGGCAAGAGTAGAGTGCTAAATGTAGTATTGACAACAGGCACACCTGCAGGCATAGCTGGACTCTGAGGCCTCCATGTTGTATCCCTGGTGTGTGAGCTGTGTCACAGTATATAACCCCTACTGGGTAATGATCTGACATGTGGAATGTAACTGTAGACTACCGTCTGTACAGCACATGATAGCAAGGGCTCCTGACATGTAGTTATGGCATACATATTTTTGTCAAACGTCTATCTGTCAGCACATTCATCCTACTGCATAGTTACTTGCCAAGCTGCTGACTGTCAGTCCCTGTACAGTTGTGCAGATGGCAGGTATCCAGCTGGGATATGTACAGGCATCCTAAGCTTGATTGACACTGACATGTCTGCCCAGCTGTGTAAGAACTGGCACATATTGGAGATAACACCCTGTATGCACCACATACCATGGGTACCTCCACTGCACTACCACAGTCAACAGAACATGCTTGGGTACAGGTTTCTTTCACAGACACTAACCATGTGTTGTAATGTATGTTGCATGCATGTCAACTTGATCACCTCAGTGGCCATGAGAAGGAGGAACCTTGAGGAATGGCTGATGTATGTCACTCTCGCCCTGAGGGTCACAACAGTAGTGTCTGTCGATAGATTGCCTGCTGCCACATGGCAGATGGCAGGATACCACTGTACACACAACCCCTATACAATCCATCTCTCCTTGGACAATAGCTACGTACACAGCTATAGCCACCTGCAGTGATGCAACCCAGTACTGACACATGTGTGCATGTGCATGACTGAGTATAGCAGTGTCTGTGTGTTAGCACACCTGTACACGGGAATTCCATGAGAGCCTTCACAACCACTGCAACATCTATTGCCATAGTCAGTTGTGGCTGCTGCTGTATGGGACATTACATGAGCCTTGCAGTACCAGAACAACAGTGTTGTACAAATGGGTTGATAGGCATGGGATACCGATTGTGTTCTGGCAAGTGTGTGTATGTGTCCATGCCCATTTATCTGTAGGGTACAGCATTCCGAGGCCACATACTCCTATTACAATACCCATTGCCACACAGTAGTACAGATAGTGTTGTTGCTGCCTACAGGTGAGGCATGACAATGCAACACCCTACTATGCGTGTGGCATGTGCATTAGATGCATATCCCTGTAGTACCACTGTTGGGATCTACAATGGGTTGTATCACAGTCATGGCCAATGTGTGTTGGTGGGTATGTCAAAGTGTCATCATGGGTTTCAGGGAGTACAATATACACTGGGGGCTGTGGGTGCTGTGTACACTGTCATTACACCAAGGTACACCCGGTACATATCCCATGTACCACGTTATGGTTACCACTGTCACCAGCAACCATACAGGTAACTGATACCACAATCCAGGCCAGTTATGCATGTGCTGTGTGCAGCCTACCTATAACACATAAAACACATTGTCAAGTTAGTTATCAGCGATAGGACCAGGTCTCTCGGATACGTGTCTGCCTGTTATGTGTCTGTTAATGTGTATATGAAGGTATGTCACACTATGTATTGTCCATATACACCCGTTACATCCCCCGTTAGCATACTGTAAATGTCAGGGATGTTCTGCATGTAACATGTAACCTGGAACACACCTCACCCTAAACACTGTGTGGTGTGTGCATTGGAAGCCACAAACTTCAGTATCACTACATACTTAGGTAGGGGTCTAGTCCCACTGTTGCCAAGTAAGAGTGCGTGTATGTGGATGGGTCTACATCAGGTTGTAGATTATACATGCCCCAGCGGGTCACCTGTCCATGTGGCACAGGCAATAACTGTTATACAAACCTGTGACATGTGTTCAACTATACCCCAGATATGTCACAGCCATGGTCTCACCACAGTGCCATACCCCGTTGTAGAATATGATAGCAGACCATCCTTGTGCTGACACATGTACACCTACAACACAAATGGACAACATTATAGAGACCATAATCAACTAGTGTTACTAACAGCTATAATGCATCATTGCTGGATGGCTACACTACCTGACATATATGCATTACACTTTACTCCTTACAACATGTTACACTGCAGTACTGTGGTAAACTGTAGTACAGTCACCATGTGCTTCAGAACCATATTAGCCTGTCCCTGCATTGATGGTATGGATGACAGGGATGTGGCACAGGTATCATCATATACAGAGGGTATGTTGTTGGGTTGCCAGAGGCTGAGGGTGGGCCATACATTTGACACCATGTGTGTGGGTGAGGGGTGTACTGAGCATGGTGATGTGGTATGTGTAGGCATGGGGTTGCCCTAGGTGTGTTTGTATGGTGTGTGGGTATGCATGCATGCAGTTCTGCCATGTGGCTGCCCTACACAGGTGTTTATGGACAGCTGCAGACCATACCTCCATACCCCCATTAGGGAAACCATCATAAAAAATTTCTCCAAATCTGCGGATGAGGGCAAGGTGGTTCACACAGCCTATCTAGATCTCTCCAAGGCATTCAACATCATCCACCACTCTGAAATTATAGATAAACTGACTAAACTAAGTATAAATCCCTATGTCACAAGATGGGTTGACAACTGGCCTACTGACAGAACCCACACTGTGAAAGTAGCAGACTCTAAATCCAACTTCAGACCAGTGACAAGTGGAGTACCACAGGATTCAGTCCTAGGTCCTCTCTTGTTTGGTATCTACTTCTCTGATGTACAGGCTAACACAGAAGGTCTTTGGCAAACAAAGTTCACAGATGACTGAAAACTACGAGCCACAATCAAAACTCCTAACGATGTGGACAGCCTACAAAAGGGCCTTACTGAGACAGATGCCTGGTGTCAAAGCCATAGCCTCAAGCTCAATGCCAAAAAATGCATTGTCATCCCTTTTGATAAAAACTCTGTACCCATGAACTACCACATAGGCAGTAGTCTACTTAACACCGAAAGTGTGATAAGAGACCTTGGGAGACAGGTGGACAGTAGTCTCTCCTTTGATAATCACATCACCACAGTAGTCAGGAAATCCTTCTACATGGCATACCTCATCACAAAAGGTTTCTCATCCAGGGAAAAAGAGATAATTTTTCCCCTCTACTCATCACTCATTAAACCCATTATAGAGTACAATGCCCCTTTTGGTATGTACCTCACAAGACACCTACAACAACTGGAAAAGCCACAGAAATACCTAGCAAAGAGGATTACCAGCCTCAAACAGATGCCCTACACAGACTGTCTCAAAAAACTCCAGCTTTACTCTGTCACATATTGCCTACTCAGAGGCGATCTCTGCCTAACAAACAAAGCTATGTCAAACCCAGAGCTGTTGGACATGCTCCACTTAAAGTAATCCCAATCCCTCTGAGTTACATGTTCTAGGGACCTAAACCTTGTCACCACAATAAGTAGAACATGCTGGAGGGATAGATTCCTGTTCCAGAGACTTCCCATACTCTGGAACAAACTACCTATCTATATCAAACAAAGCTCCTCATTAGCACTCTTCAAGAAAAATCTTAATTATTGGATGGGAGATAGGAAATTCACCCCAGGGAATCACTTCTGTGGCTCTGCTTGACAGGGGCACAGGAAAATAATTTTCTTGGGTGGCAAAAGCCAGGGTACCATTTGGCTAGGCTTATATAGGCCCTAGGACCAATAGCCTAGTAGCTACCTATGAACCTATGAACCTGGCAGGTTGTGCAGTTCACTGCCTCCGGCCATGGACACGTGGACTGTGCCTGCCAGGGGTTCCATGGGCATGTCCAGATACAGGCTTTGATATGCTACTCTCCCCTGATGATGACAAATGTCTGCTAGAACCAGGTCCCTCATAGGACTGGCCAGGACCACGTGCTTGTGGCCTGCTGTGGTGTGGACAGCGCCCCCCCCACAGTGCCGGGGCTTTTAGTGCCACTACGGGAGCCCCTTGGTGTCCTAGCACATCCACGTTGACTGCCAGCTGTTAGTGTTGCTGGCCTACATCCACACGGCCATCGTTGCACTCCCACCACATGTTGAAGCATGTATAGACCATGGTCAATAAGGGCCATCATCTCACCAGACCGTCTATCAATGAACTCAGTTAATGCACGGATGGCACCAGCCAGTTCACGGGCATTGTCACTTGTAGATGTGAGAGCAGCCCTCTGCAGGCTCAGGCTCTGTCTGGTTTAACATTCTATACATGCCTGCACCACCATGACAGCCTGAAACATGCGCCTGCTGGTACCAGCTGTTGTGCGTCTGCCAGGGTCAAGATGACCAGTGGCCCTACCATGAGCACCCTGGGACATCTGCCTATGTGGTGCCCTGCCAGACATCTGGCTATGCCTGCTGTGACCAGATACAGTAGGCATGGTTACCACACTTTCCTGTGCAATGCCACCAAACGCCAGTTGTTACTCCACTATGGCCACTGGTGATGGGGTATGTATAGGCACTGAAACTGTTTGTGGGGTTGCGGTGGCTCAAAGGGGGATGTCAAATGTTTGCACTGTTTCGGCCCCTGACAACCCCACCTGGGCCTCAACAGCACTATCATCATCTTAGGTGTCTGTATGGACACCAACATCAGATTGCATGCAGGAGGGACCATGACTCACCTCACCACCTGTGAGGGAAAACAATAAACGCACTTTAAAACCTGTACAGCACTGCATGACAGTACACACACACACACACACACACACACACACACACACACACACACACACACACACACACCACCATAATACCTACCTGTCCATGACTTTACAGACAGTCCCATGTATATTTCCATGTGTTCCCCATCCTGCATCACACTTGGTAACATACACACATTGATACCACTCATTAACATATCAGTCCTCTAAATGCCTAGACAAGTGATCACAACACAAGACCTGCTACTACATTACCTGCCTGACCTGTGTGTAGTAGTTTTACATGGCCTCACTGCTGTCATTCAGTGTTCACCCTGTGTATGTCCAGACATCATGATCATGGCCCCTATATGTGTGGGTTACTATGTTCACTCCATAATATCACACACTGGAGTGTCATGTGTATGTACTGCTCAGTACATGCCAGATATACTGCTCAATCAGCCTATCATGTGACAACTGTAATATATGGATACACTCCCTGGTGTTGACTAGTACTTCCCCAATGCATCTGTAGTGCTGCATACATGGGTTGTCGGTCACCTCTCTGCTGAGTGCGATATTAAGGGTATACCTGGTGTGTACCTTTCCTCTCAATGCCTGTTCCATGCTACAGGCCTTATTATACTATCAGCTGTCCTGTGATTACATACTTGACAAGTATTCCTGGTGTGTAATGTGGCAGTCCATGTCCATGTACTGCACGATCCCAAAGGAGGGTACTGCTGTATGAACAACCCCACAATCACACATGTGCATACATGGCCACCCACACAAACCCACACACATGCGCACATGCATCCTACATGCATCAACCTCTCTCCATTTCACCAGACTGACCCTACAGACAAAAAACTACCCACCAGGATGCACACACACACATACAGGTGAGGTGGCACAATGATAGTACACACAGTCCTCCTATTACCCATCTGTCAACATGCATAACATATGGTACATAACAGCATGCAGTGCAGCTAAGGCAATCCATGCTAGCAACAGTATACATTTGTGTGATGCATGTGCTGTACCACTAAGTGATTCCCCTTCCCCTGGATACCACTGCACCCATGTACACAGTATTGCTGTGCACTTGTTCTGCACCCTGCCATGTACTATGCACCACACCTCACAGGTGTGCAACCCATTGCTGAATGTGTAGTACTGTGTCAGTTATATCAGCTTTAATGCACACAGCCCCTATGTTTTTTTCACAACACATACCTGGGATGATATGTGGACAGATGTCATCTGTGAATTCCTGATGTTTGATTTACAGCTCTCAACATCAGCAGACCATGTATGACCAACCCAATACTATTACACTGACAACCATCAGAGCATACCATGGCTATGGGGGGTCTACACACTCTTATCGATATGATGCACCCATCCTTGATCTGCCATGGGACTACATCACCACAAATCTTAACAGTACATGAGCCCAATATGTGGCATATATCCTGTACTTCCACATGCAGTGTCTACGGAATGTGTTAGGTAGGTGTGCGGATGCTGACCGCAATGCATACACTCCAAGTGGGCATGTGTGTGCACACCCTTATCATGACGGTTTGTTGTACCTATTGTTATGTGTACTACAGCAGTCACTACTCCCGACAGGGGTATACTAGTGTGGGCCATCTGCATTTGCCAGTGTATGTCCCCCTATTCTGCATGATTGCAATGTCTACTCATGTGCACATCCCTTGGTGTTCACACACTGCCGTCACTATTGCTGTGGGGGTAGGGTTACATCTGCCACAGGTTTCTGAACCTGACTGTGTAAATCCAGCCATAATTAGCATCCTTAGGATCCCTGCTGCAGTGCACTGTTGTGTCATGCTCACACACACCCACCTTCAACCTTTTTGCAGATGCTTGACAAGTAAGGCCTACACATGTGTGTCACTTTGCAGTGTCTCATACACTGAATACCACGTTACAGGTGAGTCCCAGTTGATAATGTGGACCACAGTAATGCCTTATGCCATAGTGTAACTCTGCAACAGTTGCCTTTGTCCTAGAGGTATATACGCTGGTGTTGCACTGTATATGGGTATTGTTCCAAGCATGTCCCTACTGTAGGCCATGTCTCCCACCATTATGTTACTCCCTGTGGGCACATTCCACAATGACAGGATGTTAGTTATCTTGCAGGTGTCTGACATATCCTTCCAATACCCCATCATGGTCACCACTGTGATGCCATGCATTTAACAGCAACAATACGTGCACATGTACAGCATGCATTCTGGGTATGTGTGTTAGATGTGTGCATGGAATATACCATAGCCATTACATGTCTGGTGCATTGGCAAGCATCTACATAAACCATACTCACCAGCTACAGGCTGCTGCCTTGGTGGTATAACAGAGGGACCTACATAAGAGGATGAGAGATGCAAAGTCAGTGGTCACACCTATGGCACTGCTACAGGGTGAGTGCAGCATTACAATACATCAACAGTACATGTCCACAATACTACCACATATGCACATCTGTTTATCACTACTATGCAGCAACAAACTATATCTATGATATGCCAGATATGCATAATCTACCTGTACAGATGAGGATGTATACCCAACAGTGGTCTACTGATGTGCCCTGTGGCCTTATCTGCACGCTCCTTGGCCAGTGTGTGGGTGGCACCCACCTCCACAAAGATGTCCACCGGTTGGTGGCTATGCGAATGGGCAGGTTCCAGGAGGCTGCCTAGGAGATCCTCCACACATGTCAGGGGGGATGGATGGCATGGCCCCCCATGGTGAGGTGATCCCCCAGACTGCAGCAGCATGCCAACAGGCATTGCGAAGCAGGTCGGAACAATGATGCCGGACCTGCTCATAACTGCAGTTGTGCAGTCCGACATCACTGACCCTGTGGACTAGGTCGTTCCACAGGGCAGTCCACTCCTGATGATCATGGGTGGCCTGGCCAAACAAGACAGGGTAGTGCTGTATGATGTGATTCACCAGAATATCGTTTTCAGCTGCTTCCATGGGATATCTTGGCTGAAAGACATAAAGATGGACACAGGTGTGAGCAAGTCATGCAGCAAAGTCACCACAGTTATTAATACACATCACTGTCACCCCTCCCACTATATCACCAACAACAAACTGTACACACAGCTCAATAGGTATGGCTATAGCATACCTACAAGTGGAGCAGATATTGTATTGTACTACACTTTGTGCAAAGTATTTGTAGCCATGTTCCATGTGTGGACACTATCATTGCTGGCCTGTTACAGACTATTCACTTGCATGCCATTGTCAGGGCCACTATGGTTCCATATATGCCTGTGGTATGCTTGCTATGTGGTTGCTGCACATCTGACATTCTGTGTTATAGGGGTTATCTGTGCATGCTGTTGGACATGTTCCGGAATTGTATAGACTGTTACTACCGACATATGTTCTATAACAGTGACACAATAGCATGTATATGTACTATTCGCCAGCAGAACCACCTCTCCAAACTCATCTGCCCATGTTACCAGGCCAAATCACATGTGTGACCCCACCCTGGGGCCTCCTCTTGTACTGGTAAAGCAATACTGTCAGGTGGAACCAACTCAGGGGATGTTGTCCCCCCCCTGGGGGCACACACAGACATGTTCTTGTCCCTCGAGGTCAGGTCCAGGGTCTGTTCCATAATGGGCTCCACAGACACATGTGGGATGTGCGAAATCACCTTGAGGCACCCAGTACACATTCACAGGGCCCATATGCTCCTCCTGCTCAACCTCCAGACAAGGCACCTTCAGGACGTGGACTGCTGTCGTGAGTAGCAGTGGGTGGGAGGCTTGTTCCCATTGTGTCCATATTGGGGCCCATGCGGTGTCCACATCACAGACCACACACACCATCCAGGGTGTTTACCCACCACATGTGTCACATACCACCCCTGAAGGCTGTCCTCTATATCTACCAACACTGACCACCTCCACAACTATATCTGCCATACTTCCCCATATTCCCATTCCATACTTCACAGACAAGGGCAATGTGGTCACAACAAGGGGTTCACATGTGAGATACCCATCCATGTTGCATACACTGACAGCTGTAGATATCTATGTGTATTGCTATGTGTGCTGTTTCCTCACACATAGCATGCAGCAATGTGGTGGTAATATTGAAGACATTAATTTACATACATATATGTTTGTGTGTGTTTTTGTATATATGTAGACATGTGCATATAGGTATATATCTATATATGTATAGATATATATGATGTATATATGTGTTTATATATATATATATATATATATATATATATATATATATACATGTCTACACATGGATATCTATATATTTGTGGACATACATGTATATATATATATATATATATATATATATATATATATATAAATATATATATATATATATATATATATATATATATATATATATATATATATATATATATATATATATATATATATATATATATATATATATATATATATATATATATATATATATATATATATATATATATATATATATATATATATATATATGTACACATATGCATACCTATATATGGGGTACATTCAGACATCAAGTACACAATCTCACAACACCTTCCTGCACAGCTGCACTGTTCTGCCTTGCTACAACACAGACAGGTGCCACATATGGACACAGCCTGACATGAGGGGGGTATATGTTGGGCCAGATTGCAGGTAACCTTATTACACACCTATGGCATTCCTGCATGCTACAATACAGGTTAACCCGAGTATCCTGCAAGAAGTGGGCTGTGGAACCCACATGTCCATCATTATGGCATTACTTCTACCACCAGCTATTGGACACAGTAATATACATACTTCCCACTACACAACACACAGTATGATGGCTTACATCTTATCAGTCAGTGCTGCTCTGCATGGTTGATGGATATGGCCCACTACCCACAGGGACAGACTCTATTGCCCTTAGCAGTTGTTCAGCTGAACATCATTGTAACAACAACACCTGAAGGCACATATAAATCATTCCACATCATCTATCCCATTATTATGGACCAAGT